>NC_044005.1:38566165-38869195 GCF_900496995.4 Aquila chrysaetos chrysaetos | reverse complement strand
TGGGCAGTTGTTAGATCACAGTCTTGTCAGAGGTGGGATATACTCTTCCAAGTGCCAGGAAGGAGCAGAAAGGAGAATAAATATATAAGAGAAAGGGGGGAAAAGTTGTAAAATAGTTTTTTAGTTTGGGAGGTTTTTTCCCACTTTAATAAAGCAGAAGAAAATTTGCAAGAAATCTATGGTCTGATTTGAATCCTACTAATGCTCATGGAAATCCCTTTAGTGAATACTGGACTGGGTCCAAGAAAAGCAGGTTATTATTACCTTAACTTCTATTCATCCATAACCATGCCCTTCTGCATGCAATCTTGTTAGATCTCGCCAGTAGGTTTAACGTGAACCTCATCAGCAGTGGACCTAGGTAAGACACTGGGATCAGCTGCCTCTCAACTCTGAGCCAGTCCTCACACAACAGTGGTGGTAAAGGAGGATGCCTTGACTACACAGCAGGTAGCTGTAGCCTTGACCGGAGCGTCCATCTTACCATAGGATCTCCTACGGTAAGACCCAGCTGAGAGGTATGTGACTTCTCTGTCTTGCACTCAACTGCTCTGCCGGCTGGGTGATTTTAGCACACCAAAACCAGAACAGCTCAATAAAATGGTTTCTGTGTGAACAGCTCAATGAAAATATCTGTTTGGTTGTGGTCAAAAATGCAAATTAAAACCCCTTTGGGATAGACAGAGAACGGACTAGAAAATGGCCTTGTGTGGCCAGGACCAGAACAAAGTCAGGCACCTGGAAGCAATCTCTCCCCCAGCCTGGAAGACTGGAGATGAGAGGGAGCAGGTTCCAGTCCTGGCTCTGCCAAAGAGTTTCTGGGTGCTCTTTTTAATGTGCCATTGCTAGATTTGTGCACCTGCCACAAAAGAGGTCAATGAGAAAACTCGGCTCTTGTTTCAGCACCCTAGGGACAGGGGAATGCTTTGGGGGAGTTTTGCGCTTGCATCACTCTACATCTGTGATGTCCTCAGTAAATGTGTTTGAGTTTGCAAAGCCAAAAGGTTTGAGCCAGGAGTACTTGTGCTGCTAGTAAGGACATATTTTCTACGTGGACCAGGCTCTTCTGGAGCCGTTTGGAGAGCATGACTGTGTACAGAAGAGATGGTGTGAACACTCAATGAGTTTGGGCTTGAAACTAAGCCTGAACCCTGAGTTACTGATACATAAATCTCCTTGGGAGTTCACATTGAAGATTATACCTAAAATATGTCCACCCATATTAAAAGGTTGGAAATACGATTTTGGGATAACTCGCTAGCTTTCCTTTCTTTCCCTGTCCTGCCTCTCTGCTCTGCAGCTACGACTAGGATATCGTAGGTCGTGTGGGCTCAGCCTAGACTGAATACATTCTTAGGGATGTGGTTTGGGGTTTTGAGCCACAGGGTAGCTACGGCTGCTCCTGGTGAGGTGGGATTAGCCCTCACGCATCCAACCAGCTGTCTGTCCTTCTGTGATGTTGGTGTGCTGTACAAGGGGCAGAGTGGGGGCATGTGGTGCACGAACACAGAGGTTCCTGCTGAGGCACAAAGAAAGGAAGCTCATGGTGTGCCCCCAGAAAAGGGAACAGGAGCTGCACCTTCCATCCTCTTGGGCTATGAACAAAACCACCTCTCAGGTCCCAGGAAGCTGAAAGCTGCTCCAGATCCACCCTTATGCAAGAAGAAAACACACCCCATGCTTCTGCCTACATGTGGCTGCAGGTTCCTTGCCGCAGCCTGAGCCAGCCCTCCCTGATGATGTGTGGCCCTTGGGTGGTGTGACACCGTGCTTCTCGGGAGCGGGGCTGTCCGGGCCGGTGCTGGAGTGGGCTTCCTCACCTTCTCTTTCTGCTGGGTGCTGCCCCTGTGAAACAGCCTCCGGCCATCTGGAAATTCAGCATGGCCCTGTATCTTCCAAAATTAAGATTTTTGTTAAAACAGTTTTATATTTCTAATCGTTACACAGCTCTGTTGTAAGCTTCCCAATGCCTGCCTCAAGCAGCTCGTCTGAGCTATTCCTCCCATGCTAGTCTCTCTGATCTGTGGCATGCATACAGCATCAACGGGAACAGGACCTCCCCTCTGCTGCACCGTATTTGCCAGAACAGGCATAACTCAAGCTAACTGGATTTGAAACCATCAGAGCAGGAAGCAGCAATAACTGGCCTGGAGGGAAGGCGGGGAGTTGCCCATAGACAATTTTTTAGGGGCTTGCCCAATTTGTGATACCTGATCTCTTTCCACGCTCCTTTAGCCTCACGTACAAAGGCAGGATGTAAAGCTTGCAGGATCATCCCTCACCTCCCTGGCTTGAGTGCTTGAGTTTAGATCTGTACCATCTTTCTAGCTGCAGTTTCATGTGTGGTGACACATGTATTGACCTACGTGTGTGCATGACGACGACCTCCAGAGCTGCATCTGGATCAGCCACCAGTGTCATTGCCACCGATGCTACTTTGTGAAGACGGACAAGGTGGTGGACTTTCACGTTATTTTTCCCCTGGAGCACACGGACCCGAAGGCTGGCTCTGGCACAGCTGATGCTTCCCGTGACTCGCACCCCACAGCCAGTATACAGCGAAGAGGGCGGCCAGCCGGCCAGGCAGGACCTCCGTATCGTGGGGGTCAGGACATGCCGAGGCAGGCCTGCAAGCGCCCTCGCTGATGAGCTGACGGCTTAGTCACCGGGGCTCTCCGCAGAGCCATGTAAACAGTACCCACGGTTCCCTGCATCTGCCCTTGCCAGGGGGCTCTGCCGGAGCCCCATCCTTCTGCTCCCCGTGCCAAGGGTCACGAGCTGGGTCCAGCAGCCGGGTGCCAAACGCAGGCTGTGGCTTTGTGCAGCCGGTCTGCTAGAGGTCGTCACACGCCTCCTTAAGCAAACAGGGATCCACGCCAGTTGATAAATCATTTACGAGGAGAAGTCAGAAGCAAAGAACTAGATTAACCAGGTCACTGGGTGTCCTGAGGGAATGATGTGTCAGTGGAGCTGAAACAGCAGATCCCACAGTTGCAATCTGTTGCCTTCTTCTGTCCTGACAGCAATTCATGGAAATCCCTGGAACTAGACACCAGAGATGGAAAAACCCATTAGCTCATCCCAGTCAGCTCACTAGTTAAAGCAGTCACTCCCATTGTACATTTTCTGGCAAAGTTAAAAATGTCTCAAGAGAGGGGATTTCCACCAGTTTCTTCTCAAGGGGAAACTATTCCACCTATCAGGAAGGCTGCCTCGAGCGGTGCTATTTTTGCAAACCAGAAGTAACTCCAGAACCCGAGAGAGAAAACAAAAACAATTCTGCTGCAGGAACTGGGGCAGTGATGTTTTTCTGCCTGAACAGACACGTGCCACGCGGGGCACATCTCCAAATGGAAGTTCCGTGTGTACACGTGTGTTTATGCACAGCCACCGAGGTGTGCTCAGGTGCGCGTGTGTCCTCCCTCTCCTTCCCGAGGGTGGGATGACCTTGTGCCTTCAGCACAACCAGTGTGTTGTAGTGTGAGCTCGCGCCTAGTTTGCGCTTGTGTCACTCCACAGACATCAAGGCAAAGCGCGTTGCTCTGAGGAGGGAAGACGCACACGGAAGACGGGGGGCACCAGCTGGTGGTGGTGCTCCGGCACCCCCTTCCCCTCTGAGCAGGGAGAAGTCACTTCTCCTTGCTGGCCCTCAGGTCTCCTCGGCTGTGTCGGGGGGGGGGAACAGGTCCCCCCCACCACTGCTGGGGGCTCTGAGGCTGAGCACATTAATGGTTGAAAGCACCTGGGGCCTGCACAAATAGGAATGATGATGCAATGCAGCGCTGCGTCACTGAAGTTGTCAGCAGAGGCTATGGAGATTTTGGCAGCTAAGCTTTTCAGCACCTGGGAAGCACTTTGGGACGGTGGGGAAATAAATTAGCTGTGTGACGGCATTTAAAGCCTTATCATTAGTTTCAGAGCTAATTCTGCATTTAGATGAATGGGTGTAGCACACATTGCCGAGCTGGAACCTGTAGAGATAGCTAGGATTGCTCCCTGTTCCCATTCAGAAAGCTTTCGGCCAGCAAAACTGTAACTTGCAGTCTTGGTGGCTTAGGTCTGGGAGCAGAGATCTGTGGCTAGGGTAGGCACAGTGGCAATGCCAGCAGCAAACAAGCCCCGTACTACCCAGGGCTCTGATTACTAGTGCCACAGGGTGTTGGCTATATATGCCTCTTACGAGAAGAAGGCGGGGTATTGACTGGGCGTTTGCCCCGAATTTGTGACTCCTCAACTAGTCGTTCTATTTGTCTCTCACAGTTGGCACAGCTGCCTTCCTCACTGGGGACTCCTGACTTTTAGGCACCGTGTTTTGCACCATTCTAAGGACTCAACTTTCATTTACCAGCCAGTGATGCCGCAGCTGCCCTCACGCGCACCCCGTGCACCCTTGTGTCACTGCAGGACAGCTGAGGAAGCCTGCCCTGCACACCCCTAGCTTTGGCCTGGGCTCTCTTCTCCGCAGGGTTTTTACTTTGTTCTGTTTAGCACAAAACACACTGAAGCGTGAACAAGGGCTTTAAAAGAATGACATGAACTGTGGAAAAGGATCTAACCAAGGAGGCACAGGTCAAATTCTGGGCCTTGACTGGGTCCCTTCAGTTGCTGTCAGGTACTAGCCAGTTGACCTCCTAAGCCCCTTGCCCCTTGCACTGTGGAAGGATAAGAGCAGGTAGAGCCCAGTAATATTTTAACTATGAGATTAACTCTCTGCCAGTTCAACGACAGAGGGTCTTCTGTTTCTGTGGATGAAAGGTGCTGACTCGAGGTTCTTCCATGCACCAGCCCATGCTCTCCTGCCACCGGTCACAGCGCTGGCCACCTTGCCTTCCTCTACGTCCTGAAAACTCCCATTTAACCCTCAGTAAGGAAAGGAAACCTCAACTCCAGGGACAACTACCCAGAAAGGTGTTGTCGTGACTCCCTACAACCCAGGTCTCTGTCACAGTTTGGGTGGCACTTAGTCATTAAAGGAGGGCCAGAGGAAGAAGAGTGAGCCATCTTCCTTCTAGATGCTCACGACTCTTCCGCCTCTCCATTTCCCTACAACTGTAAAGTCCCAGCGCGCCCCAAAACCACACGCCATGGTAGGAAGAGATGTAGGGAGGCCTTTGAACAGTCCAGGTGCTCAAACACATTCCCTTCCCTCTCCCAAGTACTTCTGAGACCCTAATCTCTCACACCTCAAAATTAGCGGGCGTTTTGCTGTCACTCTCAACAGGTGCGGTAACAGCCCCTGAGAGACGGGTCCAAAGCCCGCAGCAATCAAGGAGGATCTTTCTGCAAACTTCATCATGGCAACGGAAACAAGTTTTGCACGTGGCAAGGCAAAAAGCAATACCAGCTTCATTGGAATGACCTGTTACAAAGGTTATATTCAAAAGAAGAAAATACCAAGTGTTTTAGTTAAAAATGAAAGTTAAGATTTGTGCAGGGAAAGCTAACCTCCCCTCCAGTAGCGTGAGGCTGGCTGCAGCAGCATCCTGCGGGGCCTGCGCAGCAGCCAGCCAGACGAGAGCCCGTCTCAGAAAGTGGAACTGAGTAATCTGAGGCGTCTGCGATGAGTTGGACATGAGTGAAATCATGCCCCGTGTAAACAGTGTGAAAAGCAAACGAAGATGATAAGGAGCAGGGTTTTTTTATTGTTGTTGTTGTTCTTGATTCTATGTGGGAGAGGATAACAGTGTCGGCGAGCATTTTAAATAGCAAAGCAGAAGCAGACAGTGGCAACATGTGGCCCTGGATGTTCAGCCGTGATGAGACACCGAAGGCTCGGTTTCCCGAGAGCTTGTATTGAACCACCTTTAGGAGGCTTCATTTCCAGTTAAGTGCTCAGCACTCAAAACCAACCAGCCTCACTGGAGAGCTGGGGCCATGATCTTTATCTACTGACCATGTACTTTGAGAGCCATTTCCACTGGAGAGGCAAACATTTTCCTTCCACTGCCTCACAGAGCTATCTTTCCTACCTCAGTCATTTGCACCAGGACCACATGGGGCAGAAATGAACCCAGGTCCCAACAGAGACTGTGGGGGGACCCTGCCCAGCATGAAGATGGTTTGCAGATCCTTGCCGTGTGGTGGGATCAACCAACACCCTGGTACAGGGACTGTGCGTGTGATGTGGTTGAGGAGCACACGGTCGCTGATTTTTCAACTGCCTACCTCTGTTCTGTGCATGGCCTTGCGTTAGTTTCAGGCATAATAACATCATGGTATCATAATAATATATCGCGCTCTGATGACACCATCACACGGAGTAAGCCACAGCAATCTGATCTCATTCTGCAAACATGGAGATGAGCATTACTGCTTCACAGGACAAGTGGGTGGCAGGTAGATGGAGCTGGCACTACCTATCTTGTCAGCCCTGGGTGGGAACGTGACCTGCTGGGTTAAATTAAGTGGCTGGGAGCTTAAGACCTCAGCTCTAGATCTGCCTCAGTGGCTGCGGGTGAGTCACCAAACCTATCTGCATTCACTTCTTCCATCTGTGAAATGGTGACAATCACATTTCCTCACCTGATGGGGGGAGGGAAGGGAGTGTGTGTGCAAGAATGAATAAATGTTTACAAAGCACCTTGTGAGCGGTGCGCAGGCTGGCTCTGGCTGTGCTTAGGAGGAACCTGCGTTGTTCCCTCTACTCGGGATTGCACCATACTGTGAGCGCACCGTGAGGTGTAAACACTCCCCTCAGAGTCAACAGTTTCAAATGAGAGCAAATGAGGTAATTCCTCAGGAGAGAAACAGAGAGTGAAGACTTAATGTGTTACCAGCAATTTCAATAAATTCCATTCAAGGAAAAGCAAAGTAACTTTTTAAAAGAAAAGAAAGAATGAAGTAGGAAAACAAATGAGCTGTGACCAATTTTTTTTTAATGGTACCATGGTCTTAGGTTTCACTTCCCAAATGGGAAACAGAACAGAGAAGTGAATCCCCTTGAAATAAAAGTGAAGTTAATAACGGGACGCCTTTAGCTGCTTGCCACATCCTGTGTACGCTGATCGCTCTGTTTATAGCTGGCAGGGCCCCTTCTAGACTCTTCTTTACCTCTTTAACTCTTTGCTGAGCCAAACCGTGTTGCATAAACAGTCGGGGAAAAAGCCTTCCTGCATCTCCCCTGCAGCAGCACGGTGCCCCGCGCGCTGCCCTGTCCCTTCCCTTCCCTTCCCTTCCCTTCCCTTACTTGTGTGCACACTGCGGCTCCTCTGCCCTCCCGCCGGCACGGACCCACGCTCCCCACAGCTTGCATAAGCGAGCACTCGCACAGCCCTACCCGCCTTTGCGTAATCCGCACCCGTCCCAGCGCACGCCGTTTCTTCTGCAGTCTAGGATGCTCACACGCAGCTGCGTGGCGGCCGCCACTCAGTGTCTTGTTCACATGTTCACTAGCACTTGTTCTCATGCACATACACGACTCCTTAAGCCAGCACAAACACACGCGCGTGCGCGCGCACACTCTTCCTAGTCTAGTATATGTGCTCACCAGTGCACGCATGCACAGAAACACCTTTTTTGCTTTTTCTGGTACTAAAGAGAGGTGGAAAAGCATGCACTTCACAAATGCAAACTGCTCATAACCGTATACAGCTCAGCTATGAGGTAGAGCTATCTCCCTCCATAGTATCATCATTGCAACAGCCCTTCTTCCTGGGACGAGCTTTGTGGCTGAGAGTTCAACTGCTTCAGGAAACGTGGCTTAGATTGGCATATTCATTCACCAGCACAGCTATTTTTATTGGCCTGATTTAGCCCTGACACTTAGCTTTTGGTGCATTACTGGCTTTTGCTGCATTACTGGCTTTTGCTGCTGCTGCTTTCCATTCTGCTTATACCGTTGCAGGTGACCGTGGGGCCCTCCCTTTGTCAGGAGACTTGTCCTTTTGCATAGTTCCACCAAAAGAGCCTTTGCCATCCACCACCCCCACACTGGCTCCTCAATGGGTCTTCACCATTTCAGCAGCACTTAGAAATTCTGGTTTGCATTTTGGAACAACTGAATTTACAACAGACACTGTCATATCCATCACTGCTTGAATCTGGGGGGTTTTGATCCATCAGTGATGTTAGAGGTGACAGACTGGTCATCTTTGAGCCGTGCACCTTGAACACATCTGAACTTGGGAGGAGCTGCACAACTCTACCCAGCACCCCAGCAGTGTACTGGTGGGTCAATCAGCTGCAAACTTGAGTAACAATTAGTGCGTACAATTTCTCAGCTAGATGTACACAAACTGAAAGGCAGTGAATTCTGGAGTCAGAAGACTTTTTTTTTTTTTTCAGATTTTTAATATGTCTAACAATGCTCACTCTGTAGGCCTAGAGATAGCAATTGTCCATCCACAGATAAACTACAGCAAGAAACAAAGCGGGACAGGCCGTGCATGTGCTGTTATTGCAGGGCAGTGCAAAGCCTCAGTTGGAAGGATACTTTGATGGAGAAATTTATTTCCAAGTAATTTCAGTCCTCTCTGCTGGGCTGGCAGGGAGAATAGTCATGGCAGACATGAAGACACCAGTTGCTGTAGAAATGATGTTCTGTGGATACTTGTCCACTAAGAATTGCCTGTACCGTTGGCTGAACTCTCATTTCACACAGGACATCAGGTAGCCATCGAAGGGGAGAGTTTCCTGCTGCTAGGAGTTACTGCTGGGCCTATTATCCAGCTGGACTGGCCACACGCAGGAGAGCTGAAAGAGAAAAACTGATCTGCTTTTCTCCCTGACCGACACCTGGCACCACCCCCCCCCCGCCACCGGCCGCAAGGTGGTCCCAAACTTCTGACTAAGCTCTAGGTACTTGCCAAGTAACACCTCCCCTGCAGAGCTGTGGGCTGGGATCTTGGCATTTCCCAAGTGGCACTAGAGGGCCAATGTCCTCTCCTTTCCAGGAAAGCTAATCCCAAATGTCTGACGGTCGGGTTCCAAAATGTCGTCAGTGACCTAAAGAACATAATTTTAAAAATTAAAAACAATAATGTTGAATTCTGTATGTTTGCCTTTTGACTCTTTAGTTTTTGGCTCCAGAGTTTTCATATTTTTCTCTGCACTAGCTAGCAGAAGAAGTACGCTTCTCTTAACGGAAAGATAAGATTCTCTTGGAACCACATGATCTATGGAGCAGAGTCTTAAAGAAAAAAAAGTGTGAACAAGTAGGAGCAGTAGCCTTCCTCTTCTTACAACTCCAGTAGCCAGCAATCAATGTCTCACATGTGTGCAACATCTCTTACACCCTTACAGAAAGCAAAGGACTTGTAAGGAGGAAGCACCCTGCTCTTTATCTCCAAGACCGCCTGGGCTTGGCAACGTTGAGGAAACTGTGCCGTGGAGCAGGGCATCACGGCATCCCATCAGTGCTCGTTACCCATACTGTAAGGCAGCCCAGACACCACGTCCACCATCTCTGCTCTCATGACAAACACGATTAGCTCTTCTTTGACACCAATTAGTCCAGGCTTCGCTTTTGTTTCTTAGCCAAAAGCCTACCTCTCCATGGACTCAGTGCCCCAGCGCAGCACTGGTGGCAGCAAGAAACCCTGCTTGAAATACGTGACAGGCACCATCCAGCAAACGATCTCCCCTCCCTGGTCCCTCCACAGAGCATGTGGTGAAGCTCTCACCTCTCTGGGGCAGCCACCTGTAGATATGTGGCATTTCTCCCTCTCGCATCTCTCCACAAAGCTTTCTGTATGCAGAAAAAGTTGGGAACTTGGAAGGCAGCCTTCCGCTCCCAGCCCAGCTGCCTTCCCGCATGGAGGGGTCAGATGCCTTTGCTCTGTGTCACCCTCTCAGCCTCTGGTCCCCAAATTCCAGTCTCAGAATCCGCGTGGTTCTTTACTGACTTCATAAAAATAAACAAAGGCCCAGGAGCATTTAGGTCATACTAGTAAATTATTTACACACAAAACCCCCTTCCATTTCTTATTGGTGTCACCACAGCCTGCCAGGGACTGTGTTCGTCCCCGCTGTGTGGTCCCTGCTCCGTGACAGCCGGGCGCTGATGTCGAGCAGGCTTTCAGTGCACAGTCTGGGCTTCACCAGCTGCTGCCCGGGGCTGGACGGTGCCCACAAGGCAGTTGCATCCAGCCTCTGCAAAAGTGGATCTCAGCAATTCAGCCAGAGCAGGTACGCTGCTACGGGTGGCTTGGCATGCAGAGCTGAGTTCAGGCCAGGTACGAGCTTATCAGCAGACCGCATCCAGCGGGGAACAGCACTGAGAGGCAGACCGGTGGCAAAGCACAAACTTCCTTTGCAACTATTTTTAAAAGCACCTTTACATCTTTCCTTTCAACTTGCATGGCACAAATAAACCGTGAGCATCAGCCAGTTTTTACTAAAGGGAACCATTGTTTTGTAGCCCTCTGCTTCCCTGGTACAAACAAAATAATATTATACTCCTCAATCTCCCTCCACGAAAAAAGTCCCCCACCCAGCTCTGCCTTTGATCCTGTTTCTGTTCTTCCATGCTGCCTTTGGTGGACTTTTGATCTTGACTCAGCATGGTCTGTCTTACAATGTTTCTTTAGGTCCTGCTTCGAAGTGGGCAAGCGGACATAGGCTGTGATGTATGACCAGGTTATACAATGACATATTTTTCATGCTGACCCATGGTGCAGCTCTTTTACACGCAATGCTTGAACAGTCATTGCCCATGCCCACTGCTGACCCCTGCAAGCCAACTTCTAATTCAGAGCAAGAGGCTTGCCCAATTTCTTCTGAAACGGCTTGCTTTGGCATTTGTGTGCACTGAACTTTCTCCATCATTGTGGTTTGGTTTCTGAGTTTAGTTAGAAGCTTCTGGAGTTCCTCCCAGCCCTGCTGACCCTTGCTTGCCGTTATAATACACGGTTCTCTGTTGGCAGCAAACGCTGTTGCCCTGTTATCCCTCTTCCTCCATTTCTGCTTTTTGAAACGGTATTTGGAGGGCCACTTCCATCTCCTTCGGGTGCGGCCCCACCACCCACTCCCACCCCAGTAAGCTTTTTTTCCCCTGCTGGAACACTGGCCATTTACTTTTAATGGATTTTTTCACTCTCCTATCAGCTCTGACTCAATTTTCAATCCATGACGGGACTTTTCATCCCACGGCTGCCAAGTTTGTCTCATTCTTGGAAAGGCCTTTATCAAAAAACCTTTTGAAAACACGTATTTACTATAGTCCCTTCTTGTTCCTGATCAGCTTTTTCAGAGGCTCACAGAAGTCAACTGACTAGCGTGGCATGATTTAGCTTTGCAAAAAAAGGGCTCCATCAGTGCTCCCCCCGCTGGGTGCTGGTCCGTCAGCACGACTGGCACGGCCCCCCTTTTCCTAGAAGCCTCATGCTGTGCCCAGTCCGGCCTTTTTTAAAAATGCAGCTGCTCCCCGGAGCGGGGCAGGAGGGAGGACACTGGGTCTCTGCCCTTTGCACTGTGGGGAGCAGCAGCAGGGCCGGTGATGGAGATGAGAGGTGCTGACTCCGTGGCTGTGCCACAACGGGTTGTGTTTTCCTGACTAAAGCCCTTGGGTCCCGGTGCTATGCAGAGCAAAGCCTTGCCAGCAGTACTGGCGGCTGTGCCAGGTGTTGAGGACGCCGCGGTGGGCACCGTCATCCATCCCCATGCACAGGGCAGAGGCCAGAGGGAAACACCTCAGACCGGCGCGGGGCTGCTCGGGTCTTCCTGGGGAAAGCAAAGCACTGCAGCCGAAATGCCAGTACCCCGTGTCCCGGGAAAGGCCACATGGGAAAGCTGTCCAAAAGCCGCTAGAGCAGCCCCCCTGGTCCTCCCTCACCACCAGCTGAGCCTGGCTCTTCTCCTTTGATGCCCCGAGTGGTGGTGGCACCCCCTCGCCATGGTGGGTGGCAGCACGGCCTCACCACTGCCCAACCCCACAGATGTCTTCCCAGGGTGAGGACACCCCGGTTTAAGTCACCCGGGGCCGAGCATGAGCATCAGGCCAGGGAGCTGGTGGGCACCACCCGGCCATCCTGTCGCCTGGCTTTTGCCGCCTTCCCCTGAAATAACAGTGGAATAATATGTGCGAAGACACACATCCAGAAGCAGAGCACGGACCAGGAGGCTCAGAAGTGGAGGGGTCGGGGTGCCCCTGGGATCTAGGGCAGCTGATGGGGCGGGTGCAATTGCTTGAGCTAAGTGCCAGGTCCAGCACATTTGGATCCAGGTCTTGGTCTAGCAGTAGTTTAGTTTCCCAATCTACCTGTGAAGCTCCAAAGGGCACTGAGAGAGTCCGCAAAGGGCAGCGGGAGCACCAGCGCCTGCTGAAGCCGGTGGGGAGGCTCCCGTGCTGCCGGGGCAGGCTGCAGCGGGAATTTTACCGCTGACTCCCGGAGGAGCAGAACTAGGCAAACGCACAAAGCCTTCCCAATCCGAGTTCAAATGTATGAATTTACCATATCTAACGCCTCCCTGAAATCCAAACAGACTCGATTACATTCTCTCTCCGTAATGAATCAGTAATTATATTGAAGAACACTATTATTTGTTTGGCATGACCTATATAAACCCGACTTGGGGAGTGCATAGTTGGTGTGGTGCCAGTGCTCTGTGCCCTGTGTATTATTGCCTTATAAACACAACCATTGTTTGAATTTCAGATCAAAACAAACCGAGCCACGTTGCTTGTCAGCTATTAGATATCTTTTTCCCAAATGCTCACCCAGACCATATTACAATAACAATAATTATTATTACATACTTCCTTATTATATGTTTTTGCCGAGGTAGCACATTTGCCTTTTTCCCACATGTTAGTAGCTTCTCCTGACTCTTATGATTCACTCCTGCTTATTTCCCAATGTCCGTGAGCTCTTTTTGTGTTCCCGGCTGCATTTCGTCAAGACCTGCAGATTGGCGCAGGGACACACGGTGCCGTATTGCACCAGTCCGCAAAGGGTTGTAACCGGCGCAGGGTCTTCGCTCCTCGAGGGAATATACAAACACGAGAAAGACATGGACCCTGCCCCCAGGTGCTTTATAAATATTTAACTTGGTCTGATAATGTGATAAGGACTGAGAATGGGATTTGGACAGACTAAAACCCAGCCCTGCGTGGGGAGGGCTGGAAATGGACCCTCTGAGGGAAATGGGGGGAAGCAGGCCCAAGCTGGAGCACAATGATGATGCTTCCCACAGCCACTGCTGCAGCTGGGAGTAGCACTCACCTTGCCTAACTTGGGACATCCAAAATGTAGTCGTCAGATCCTCAGCAAGTTGCCGACTGCCTTTACAGTCACAGAAGAGAAGCGGGCGCTTGGCTGCCGAGTGAGTCAGCCCTTCTCAAGATAAATGTTCAAGATAGGTGAGATGAATCACACACTAGAGGTGCCTATTTGTCTCCATTGACTATGCAGCAAGCCTGTCCGACTAATTAGGTTTAGACACCTAACTTTTAGGCACCTAAAATCAGGTGAGATGAATCCCATCTTCACCAGCGTCCTTCACTGCTGGCCTGACAAAGGAGGCAGTGGGAGAGGCTCCCTGGAAATGCCCTCCCAGATTTGGACCTGACCAAACCCCTCTGTCCTCTGTGCATGGGAATCTGCAAAGCCTCGCCTCCGTGTCCTCCCTGCACAGTTCCTACGGGCATGGGACGCTCCAGCCATGCCCAGCTGGCAGAGATGAAAGCATGTTCCCTGCTGTGGTCTGAATGAGGCAACGGTCTTGTGGGAAAAGATATAATAGTGGAACTGAAGTCTGTATCATAATGTATTCAGAGCAGGCAGGAGGAACAAAAAAAAAAAGAACAGGAGACTTGACCTTGGCTTCCTGCCTGGTGCTAAAAGTGTGTTTTGATGGAACGGGATAGGCGGCAAAGCAAGCTGCCTCCCTGATGCAAATATCTCATGGAGCTGTAAGATGTGTGGAGTGCAACCCGTGTGTTTGGAAACAAGATTATGACAAGTTCCACCATGAAGGGCCAAAATGGTATTTTTCAGACCGTTATAGCTGGGCCTATTGGAGGTGAGCTGCCACCAGCACAGCAAGCAGCACCTTCTGACACCAGCATTGCATGTCAGACAAATGTCACAATCCGAGAGGCTCCCGAGTAGTTTTAGACTTTCTCCTTAAAAAAAGAGAATGGTGAAAGCATTTAGTCCTAGCACATTCTTTTGGAGGGAAAAATCATGGAAACATTCCACCGTTGACGTCTGCTGAATAAATCAGCAGCCAGGGCTGCTCCAGCTGGAAACGGGCAGAGGCCAACAGAAATCACTGTGCTGTGTTATCGCCCTGCTGTGTATGGGCTTGGGAGCATGGAAGCAGGATTGAAAAAAACATGGAATTTGTGCTGGTTTCTGAGATCTGTGCCTTTCCATGTCCCTGATCACTCCTGTTTCATGCGCTAACCACCCTATCGATGCAAGGCCAATTGCTGTTTCGATGTGCAGCAGGTGTCACTTGCTTTTTTTTTCTGGAAACTGCCAACAGCCTCCTTAAAGCTTCGGGCACTTCCCTTAACCTGAACAACAATTCGTATAGGTGAGAGGTATTTGACTTCTCTCTGCCCTGGCAGGCACAGAGCCCTATGCAGACTAGGCCAGGTTGAAGGTACCTATTTGAAGGTGTGCCCTTGCTGTACACCATAATCAGCTCCTGAGTTTGGGCCCAGCAGGGATGCTGGGTACCCCGGGACCGGCACGTGCCCGGCTGCGACCTGGAGGAAAGAGGGTGCCAGCACCAGCTGCGCAGGCTGTCCCATGCGGGTGGGCTCTCCGCTGGGAAGGAACGGGGTGCTGCTCCGGGGACCTGCAGTGGAATGGCACGCTGGTCTCCTCGATGGCTGCCTCACGGCTCTCCTCCACCAGTGGTGCGAAACATCTCTTGCTCCATCCCTCCCCTTGCTGAAGCCAGGCTGGGGTGCTTTCTCAGCTCCCATTACCGCACTGGCAGGATGGAAACCCCTCCTCCAGCTTCACGCAGTTGCGGCGTGCTCAGGGAGGAGAGAGCAGACGAGAGTTGCTCCTTGCCCTAAAGGGTTTGCAACTGCACCGAGAACGGGCAAACCCCGCTAAGAAGAGGGAGGTTTCTTTGCAGGAGGTGGTGGGTGCCAGCAGTGAGTGGGCAGCAGGGAGGTCTGCGGTGCTGTGGGAGGGGGCTGCTGGGCTTTCCAGCCCCCTGCCCTGCATCTGGGCAGGGTGTGCAGACCCCGGGCAGGCTGGTGGGTGCCCTGCCGGGGAGCCAGGGTGCAGTGAGAGCCCCGCACCCAGGCCAGGGGCAGAGGAGGGGCAGAGGTTCCTCTTCAGGCACCTTCACTTTCCACAGCCATGCAGCAGTCGGTCCTGGTGATGCTCTTTTACTCCAGCCCCTCAAACCTATTATTTTCCACACTGATTTGTGCCTCGGCCCTGCTCCCACCCCCAGCACAGGCTGCACGTGTCTGGGGGCAGCTGGACGGACCCCGGGACATGGCCGGGCCAGCTGCCTGAGCAGTCATGACAAACAGCTAACACTAGCACGGGCTTGCTGTCCTGCTATGTGGAAACATATTAATTGCATTAGTATTTCCACTGGAAATTATAACTTAGATCCATTAAGTTCAGCCAATTTCCTTACCCTGCGTCTGCTAAAAGGACACCTCTGCTTTTTCCACTGCAGTACCTTGTCAGTGCCACCAGTGCTAAACTTGTGGGAGGCTAGTCACATCCATGTGACGCTTTCAGAAGAGGGCACACACTACCTCCACCTCCTGTCTCCCACTCCCCTCACTTCCCCAGAGGTAGCCCAGCATCTGAGCTACTGAGAAACAGAAAACCCTCTTTATGAACAACCAAATCAGATCCCCAAACCCATTACTAATTAGTAAAGATGTCCTGCAATTTAGATCGCCTTGGATGTTCTTTAGGACATTCACAGGTGTAAAGTCAGGAGCATTAAGGGCTTATAACATTTGTCTGGCACCGTTGCTACCAATTCCAGCAAAAACAATGGAGCTAGCTTCTCGGGTTTCCTGCCACCACAAAGTACACACATGCACACACTCTCTCTATTTTATGAATGTTTACATACCCGAGCTGCCAGGAATCTCACTCACGTTGCTTCCCACCACCTTAACACACTTTCCTGTATCTCTGCAAATTTGTTTTCTCACTGAGCAGCTGGTAATATCCCTCTTGCTTGGGAGCAGGCGGAGGCCGGGCTTCCTCGGGTGCCAGAAAAGCCTGGCAGAGGGCGCACCTACAAGCTGTGGTTTCCATCCCAAGCCATTCACACCTCCCAGCGGCTACCCAGAGATGTTCCATGGAAGGAGCGCAAGGCCAAAATAAAAGCACGGATTAGAAAGTTAGGGGCAGGGGGGGAACGGCCACGCTGACATCCACCTACTCCCCCTGAAAGGCCACAGCGTCTGAGGAGGTGCCTGGAATGGAGGAAACATCTACAACTGCTTGCGGAGACCAGCAGAAAAGCAATTCCACATCTCCACCTCCAGGGGCACAGCCAACAAAAATAGCACTGGACCCAAAAGATATGAATAGAACAGCGACTGCAGAAAGCTTCGACTCATTTTACAGTCCCAGCTGAAATAAAGGCAGGAGGTTTGTCCTTTTTCCGTCCGTACATTGGAGCACCGCTGCAGAAAAGACATGTCTATTTACCTGAAGATTCCCATGGGAGCGGGGAAACGAAATGCCTAACTCATTCAAAACTCACAGGGGAAAACCTTGCTTGTGATGAAAGCACTTCCCTTTCCTAGCTGGAAACTTTGGGAACTGGGTGGTAGGAGGGGGAACAAACCAAACCACCCCCACCCCCGCCTTGTTTTCAACAATTCAGGCTTTTTTGCACTCCTGCTCTTGCTCAGTAACTCTTAACTGACGCAAGCAGACCTGCAGGCTTCCTATTGCTGAACGGCTCCAGGTGAAGATAAGTGGAGGTGTCTTAAGATAGCAATCTTCTTCTGTTGCTATGGGAGCTGTAACATCACCAAACACATTTGTGGAAAAGCTGGCACTTGGATTCAGTTTGTAGTTGGTGCTCAAAGTAACCTCTTATTACCCTGACGGGGAGTTAAACTGGGCTAGGAGTGCAGTCACCCCGTGAGACTGTTCTCCAGCCTTTAGCAGAGGCCAGCGTGTAAACCCATGCCCAGCAGCTTGGGGACAAGATAGTGCCCATTTGTACTTCCCAGTGCTGACCTCCTCCTGCCTGGCCCAAACAATGGGACGTTGCAGAGCTAATCCCAAGTTTGTGAGGTGCACCTCCAAGCCCAGCAGGGTTAGACAGTATAAAGCATAAAAGTAGACCCTAACTAAGTAAAAGTAACCGAACTGGGCCAGATCAAAGGTCTGTTGTGGCCTTCCTCTTACCTCCAAAAGCAGCCGATGCTTAGGGGCAAAAATGGGGGAATGAGAGAGTGATACTTTTGCTGTGCATTGTCCAGCACCGTGCCACAGAGGTCTGCCTTTGCCTTTAGCAAACCTCCAGGGACTTTTCCTCCATAAATTTGTCGAATTGCTTTTTTGACCCCGTTTATACTTTTGACCTCCACAGCATCATGTGCCAACGAGCCCACAGTTTTATACACACACACACATGATCGGAAAAAGTACTCCTTTAAGCCTCCTGCCTTTATAATTTCATTTGCTGCCCCCTGCTTCTTCCCTGTTTTTGGGCCATTCCGGCCCATTTCAGCTCTCGTTCGGGAAAGCGGTTCTTAATTCCTCTGTTAAATGTGTGCACAGGTCTGATGAAGAACCTCATCCCTCTGTATTTTGAGACAAGTTTAGCATCTGCTTGCACCGGCACCAGGTAACGAGAATGCACCAGAAGCTGCTCCCGTGCTGAGGACGGATTTGGGAAGGGCTTGGGAAGTCCTGGACATTTATTTCTGCTTCCCAGGCCCAGCTGTAGTATCCCAAATGGAACGTGTTGGGCCTGGACGGACCAACCCACATGAGAAAGCTAGTGAGCATGGCACTGCATTCATTCACTTTTTCAGTAATCTTCTTTCTTTAATAATTGACTTTCATTTATTCATTTACCTATCTTTATTCATTTGCATCTATCAAAGTTCTGGCACAGCTCTGGTGGGAGGTGCAAGGCTCCCATTTTTTCATTCCTCCGCTCGGTGTGAATTCATGCCCACACAAATTCCCACTCTGGCCCGGAGGGCTCTGACTTTTAGCCACGAGGTGGGGCGAGCAGCTAAATTCCTGATCTGAGCATGTGCGCAGCCAATGCAAAGCAGACCACCATGGAGTCGGGGTTTGCCAAGCTAAATCACTGGAAAAAAATTCCTCCTCGGCTTCAGCCTTCGCCACTCGATCCGTGGAAATGTGCAACCTTAAACCCCGAGTTTCCAAAACAAATGCACACGGGGCAAGGGAAGAATGCAAAAAGCGGCGGGGGAAGGTGGCTGTGCTGGCGGCGGGGCTGCGGCCCCCCGGCTCTCCCGCTCTGAGCCCTGCGGTCAGCCTCACACTGTGGCCGGCCGGCCGGGAGGAACCGGGGCGAAAACGGGGCTGGGAGCGACTCAGTAGCGAAATAGTTATCTCGGCTGGCTTTCTCGGTAACTCTTGGAAAGTCCCCGAAATGACGTTTCTAACCTAACAATTAAAATGGGTTTAATTATAGAGAGGCTCAGAGTCTTGGGAACAAGCACCATCTACAGAATGAGTAAACAACTGCAGAAAATAATAGGCTGGTCTCTCCCCTGGTTACTCCTCGCTCCTGGCCAAGGCAAGGGGAAAAAAAAAAAAAGAAACTAGAAAGAGAAGGAAATTCGAGGAACCTGATTGCTCGCCTTAAGTAAATAATAATAATAATAATATATATATAAAAAAAAAGAGATCTGGAATAGCCGGAGCCTGTGGGCGTTTCTCTCGGTTGGTTATTTTGGCCGTTCTTGAAGACCGAAAGAGGGGAAAAAGACCAGCCGCCAGCTCAAAGTCCAGGTTCTGCGACTCTAAAGCAAACAGAAGAGGAAGTGGATCATTTGTTTGAAGTTTTCGGTGCGGTGGCCCCTCGGGTCGGCGTTGGGCTGCCCAAGGCAGGGGTTTCTTTTCCCCCAGCCAAGCCGGAGCGCGGGGCAGGAGGGAGAGTCTGCGGCGGCGGGGCAGGGCCCCCCCTCGCCCGCCTGCGTGGGGGCGCGGGCCCAGATGCCGCCGCTCGGCCTCAGACGAAACACCCACTAAAGTTACAGTTAGGGCAAGCCTTGCCCCAGCTGGGGCTAAAGGTTTAGGGGCAGCAGATTTCACGCTGAGGCACCCTGGTATCGACAAGCCTTGAAGCGTTTTGCTGCTTTTTTTTTTAACGCAGAAACTGCCGCCGTCCTCCCCCCCTCCTCCCCGCTATATCAATATCAGTATGAATCATACTTTGCCTACTAAAATCTGGAACGCATTACTTGCTCAGAGACGTTACTTCTTTTTTTTCAGTTTTACAGTTTCGAGTTCTGGGGACTGGGAGAAAGGGCAGAATTTATCAAACACCCTTTTAGACGGCAAACCCGTATTTTAACAATTTAAATTAATGTGGATGTGAGCTATTTCCCCTCGCGGAGCCTGCCAGGTTTCAATAAAAATCGGAAAAAAGGAGTAAGGCTCGGGGGGGGGGAAGCGATGTGAATCAACACAAAGACAGTCAGCTCGCAAAAACGCGAGGACGAGCGAAAACGGCTCCGATCAACTTAAATCAAAGCGGACAGTCCGGCGAGCTGGGAAACGCGGCGCGGGGCTCGGCGGCCGCTTACGGCCGATCGGGGCTGGTATTTTGCGGGGGGGGCCGAAGAGATGCCGCCGAACCCCGCACCGGGGGGGGGGGGGGGGGGGTGTGTGTGCGGTGCGAGGCCCCGCGCGCGCCCGCGCGCGCACACACACACACACACACACACGCGCGCGCGCGCGCGCGCAGAGGCGCGCGGCGGCCCGCACAACTGCCTCCGCCAGAGCGGGGGAGGGCAGGCAACAACACCCCCCCCCGGCCGCGGGCCGCTCCCCCCCACCCCTCCCCCTTCCTTCCCCCACTTCCTCCTCCCGAAAGTTTTTCTGGGCCCGCCCGCCCGCCCGGCCGGGTGATTCAGTCGCGGTGTCAATCACCCTGCCCTCCTCCTCCTCCTCCCCTTCCTCCCGCCGCCGGCTCCTCCTCCCGGGCGAAGTCCGAAACTTTATAAGTTGAGCTTGCCCCGAGCCCGCTGGAAGCGGCGAGCGGGCGCGGCGGCCGGGCGGGCTGGTGGCGGCGGCGGGATCGGCGGCGGGGGGAGGCTGCGAGCCGGGGCGCTGGAGGCTGTGCCTGACCCACGCCGTGACTCCTCGTGTCTGTGTGCCGCTGCCCCACCCGCTTCCCCCCTCGCTCGCCGAAGATGTCCACAGCCCTGGTGTCGCCCACCATCTTCGACCTGAGCGAAGTTTTATGCAAGGTAAGGGCGCCGTCGGGGGCCGCTCCTCCGCCTTCGGGGCTCTTCAGCTTCTCTGGCGTGCGCGTTCGGTTGTTTCCTATACCCCCCCCCCCCCCCCGCCCCGTTTTCTGGCCGGGAGCAAGTTTGGCGCCGGGGCCGGAGGGCGCAGGGCGGGGGGCCGAGCGCGGCCGCCCGTCGCGGGGCGCAGGGTCCCCAGCCGCCGCCGCCGCCGCCCGCGCTTCCCGCCTCGGCCGCTCCGGCGGAGGGGAGGGGGGGGGGCACCACCCCGCGCTCCCGGCGGGCTCAGCCGCGGCGCCGGGCGGAGGGCCCGGGTCCTTCCCTTGCCCCCGGGGCCGCCGCGCCGCAACACGCCCGGGCGCGGCGGGGCGGGCGGCGGCGCTGCCGCGGGGCCGGGCGGGCTTCCTCCCCGCGGGGCTCGGCCGCCCCTCGCCCAGCCCCGCCGGAGGGGGAAGCGGGGCGGCGAGGGCTGGGCGGGAGCCGCCGCGCCGCGGGGGGAGCGGAGGGGCGGGCGCCGGCGCTGCGCGCTGCCCTTCCCGCTGCCCTTCCCGCTCGCCGCCGGCCCCCGAAGCGGGGGGCTTTCGCGGAGGAGAGCTCCGGCCTCGGAGCCGGTTTGGATGCAGCCGGCGGCTCCCCCGCGTCTGGCGCTTGCCTCGCTTCGTTACTCCGCCAGGGCTGCGCGGGGGGACGGGGAGGGGCGGCCCGGGGCCCTCGGGCGGAGCGGCGAAGGGGGCCGAAGCAGATGTTGCTGCGGAGGGGGGGGCCGTCGGGGCAGGGCGGTCGCCGCTCCCCGGGCTCCCTTGCTCGCCGCCCGGCGGCGGGGCGCCGTGCCGTGCCGTGCCGTGCCGTGCGCGGGAGGCTGCCGGGGCTGCGCGGGGACGCCGGAGGAGGCGGTGGCAGTGACCGGCCCTTGCTTTCTCCCCGCAGAGCAACAAGATGCTGAACTACAGCCCCTCGGGTGTCAGCGGGTGCCTGCTGGACAGGAAGGCGGTGGGCACCCCGGCCGGCGGGGGTTTCCCTAGGAGGCACTCTGTCACCCTGCCCAACTCCAAGTTTCACCAGAACCAGCTCCTCGGCAGCCTGAAAGGGGAGCCGGCTCCCATGCTGGGCCCCCGGGAAAGCCGCTTCCGGGACCGCTCCTTCTCCGAGGGCGGCGAGCGCCTGCTGCAGCAGAAGCAGCCCGGGGGACAGGTCAACTCCAGCCGCTACAAGACGGAGCTGTGCCGCCCCTTCGAGGAGAACGGCGCCTGCAAGTACGGCGACAAGTGCCAGTTCGCCCACGGCATCCACGAGCTGCGGAGCCTCACCCGCCACCCCAAGTACAAGACCGAGCTGTGCCGCACTTTCCACACCATCGGCTTCTGCCCCTACGGGCCGCGCTGCCACTTCATCCACAACGCGGAGGAGCGCCGGGCCGTGGCGGGGAGCCGGGAGCCCCCCGTCACCGACAGACCCCGCCTGCAGCACAGCTTCAGCTTCGCCGGCTTCCCCAGCACTGCTGCCAGCGGGCTGCTGGACAGCCCCACTTCCATCACCCCGCCGCCCATGCTGAGCGCCGACGACCTGCTGGGCTCCCCCACCTTGCCTGACTGCGCCAGCAACCCTTTCACCTTCTCCAGCCAGGAGCTGGTCAGTCTCTTTGCCCCTAGCATGGGGGTGCAGGTGCCCAGCGGGAGCTCCCCCACCACCTTCTTGTTCAGGCCCATGTCCGAGTCCCCCAACATGTTTGACTCGCCACCCAGTCCTCAGGACTCCCTCTCCGACCAGGAGGGCTATCTGAGCAGCTCCAGCAGCAGCCACAGCGGCTCAGATTCCCCTATCCTGGACACCTCAAGACGTCTTCCCATCTTCAGCAGACTCTCCATCTCCGATGACTAATCTGGGGTTTCCTCTTGCTCCCCCCCACCTCTATTATGATGTTAAGCTGAACTCCCCCCCCCCCCCCCCCCCCCCAATCCCCATCCCCAGTAGTCCAAGCTGGATGTTAACGTGTCCACCTGCCTGCCGTAGACCCACTGGCTTAAACCTTAAGTGCCAAAATACGATGAAAAGCAATAACGTTTACAAAATTAGTGCCTTTTAATGCTTTCACTGTGACTGTATTACCTCTCCAGCTGCAGAGGGCACCAGCAGCTCTGTGCACTTCCAGATGTGCAGGAAATGTCCGGATCCAGCTCCCTCCACTGGCCATGTACTGCATCGCCCTCTCCCAGTCCCTTCCTGACTGGCCAGTTTCCGCTAGGCTGTAGGCATGTGGGCAAGCGTTAACATCCAGTCCTCTTTCTCCCCTCCCCTTAAAGACTAATCTTGCCTGGATCCGCTCAGGTCTGCGGGAAGAAAAGCTGAGAACGGACAAAGATTGTAACATGAGTGGGACTTCGACTGGGAGGAAGGAAACAAAAAAGAAAACAAAAACCAGATGGACTATGAGAGACTTGATTTTGGTGCTAAAGTTCCCCGTGTATTCATGTGACATCTTAAAACAAATAAAGAAATAGAGGGGGTGGGGCCAACAGAAGTCATTCCACACACACACACACACACACACACACACAAAAGTTCGTGTAAACAAAGTTCCAGTAGACATAGCTTTAATGGTTTTGCTCTAGAGTACTTTAGACCTATCTTAGAGCACTCACGCCAAGCTTTTTATTATTTTTTTCTGGGTTTTTAATTTTGTATAACTTTTCAGAAATTGGAGAGCAAATTTTGCTTGTCACTGCACAACAATATAAAAAAGCTTATTTAACTTATCAAAACGTATTTATTGCCGAAACCTATGCTTTTTTGTTAATTTTGTTCATATTTATCGGGATGATGAATCCATAGAATATATTCTTTTATGTTTAAATTATGATCTTCCATATTAATCTTAAGATTGTGAAGTGTCTTTTTTCCTTTTTTCCCCACAGTTTAATATATTATACTACAATGACATTTTTTGTAACTTTACACTTTTTTTGGTTATTTTATTTTAAAAAATGAAAAATTAATTTAAAAAAATGCAAAAACTGTGTTTGGATTATTTATTTTAGAATTTCCCCCCCCTCCCCTTTTTTTTTTGTGTTGGACTGCAAATTGAGTTAATGTGCTTCTTTGCCTTTCCTCTTCTCTTCCCCTCCTTTGGGTCTTGCCTACCTGGGCTTTAGAATGTACATACCTGAGCTCTGTTGCGAGACAGCGTGGAAGGAAGACCTTTTTCTTCTTCTTTTTGTATAGATTCTTCAAGGAGAAAAGCCTTGGGCTCAAAGTGCCTATCTGAAGACATTCCAAATACAGTTTGTCTTTGCGTTTCTGTATTCCAAGTTTGGAGTTTTCCTTGCTGAGGTGAACGGGACTGGCACAAAGAGAATAATGAATGTAATTTTTTTTTTCCCCTGTTACTGTTCACTACATTGCTTTTTCTTCCTCTTTGTGTGAGTTTATTTAAAAGAGAATCTCTTTTGTAACGACTGTTTGCAGTTTAAATCAATAAACCCCAAGTTTTTTCAAGAAACTGACAGTGGAGCTGGTTTTACTTGCAAAGATCGAGGGCCTGGTTTTAGACAACCACTCAAATGCAGATACTTCTCTCTTGACCCTTGAGGTACCCACTGTGTGCTCAGGCATCCCTTCATCGTTCCTCACTGATTAAGCAGGTCAGCCCTGCAAGTGTGTGGGTGCAAATACCTGATGTGGCCTCTAACCCTCTCTGTCTCTTACGGAGTCCTCCCATCTTGAGCTGCTCAGTCTGTTCCTGCAAACTCTTTCTGATCAGTGTAGCTTAAACCTTGGATTGGCTTTTGCTCCTTGTGTGCCCTGTGTTCCTGCACAGCTCCTTCCCCCTCAAGGAGAGCCTACATGTGTTTTGGGTGAGGCTGAAGTGGGATGTTGAAGTGGTAACAGATTTCCCACATCTCAGGTCTGGCTTGTTAGTGGTACTGCTTGGCTTTGGTAGAGCAGCTGTTTGGTATTTTGTATGTGAGAGGAACGTGGCCCCCCAGCAAAGTCTTGGTATACGCGCAGATCACTCTGCCATCACGTTCAAGCCCTCGTACCCCTTGAAGTATCAGTCAGCAATCCCAGAAGCTTCTGAAGCCAGGGGTTTTGTTTAGGGACACTTCTTTGCCAGTGCTGCTCATGGTGCAAGTCCTGTGTTTTCACCCTTGAGCTCTCCTCTGGAGCAAGCTTGGTGCTCTTCCTCACCTGAAACCGTTCCAGCTCTTTTCCAAATTGGGCGTGGAATATTGCTGCCGAACCACCAGTCCTTCAGCTGTCTTGACATGCCTCGATGTTCAGGAGAGACATTTCCTAATTCATGTTGGAGAAGTTCCTGCCAAGCAAAAGCTGCAGGATACCTCGAGGCTTACACTGCTGTACCTTCCCTGCTGCCAGCTTTGTGCAACACGCTTTCTTGTGTGGTCTGGCAATAAAGGTGGAGGAAAGATGGTGGAAGAGGAGTGTGGCTGGTAGAAGCTGGTTCCCATGAACAGTGCAAAAGCCGTATGGGGAGTTTGCTTGGCAGATGCTGATGTAACTAACACGCAGCGCGGTCTGCGTGCTGATCCCTGAGAGAAGAGCCTCAGGCACAGCCCCGGTACTGTTCAGCGGCCTTCAGATAACTTCTGCTGACTGCAGCCTTGCCCCTGGGCGCAAAGGCGATGGGGTGACATGAGAGATGGGCTTCTGCCTGGAAGACCCGTGCGTGGCTGCAGCAAGCGCCCAGGCCTGCCTCCTTCCGCGCTGCTGGAAGCCGAGCCGCCGGCCTCTGAAGAGTGAGGCGTATCTGATCTGGAGAGGATCCCAAGCCTATCCCAGGGTGTGCATGTGGAGCTTGAAACTGCTTGCTTCCTCTCTGGACTTTCTGTGCAGGTCTTAAAACAAACAGTCTTTGCCCAGTTAATAATTGATGAAGAAAATAGCTGTATTAGTTGCACGGTGCTATTGGCATGACAAACAACTGGGAAGCTGCGCTAAAAGTAGGTCTTCGCTCATGGTACTTGTGTACTTCCCATGTCCTAGTGCACTGGTTTGGGGAAGCCAGCACCATTTTTCTCCTGTGAGTTTATTAATGATAAATGCTCTATCACTCAGGGTTTTGCTTTTTGAAACTAACGTTGAGCTAGGTCACGCAGGGGATAGAGAAGAACAGAACAGACAGCACCAGAAGTTTACTTTCTGTAATCGTTTGTAAGAGAGAGAGAGAGCACGGAAGAGCCTCAAGCAATGCAGTGATTTGCCTGATCTGACACCATTAGCATTCATTGCGGCCTGGGTATATGGCAGCAGCTAGTCTGGAGGGACTTCTTCTTTGGATTTACCATGGATGAGTTGTCCATGCTGTTTCTCATAGGGTTAGCATCTGCGTCCCCTAGCAGTTCACCATTGTTGATAATAGCCTAGCTAAGGCTCAGAAAAGTAAATAGCCTTTCCTGGCACGTTCCTCTGACTTGAGGGCTCCTCCATGCTCTGGCTCATTGATTTAGTGCACGGGACTCTCCGAGTGGCCAGGAAGAACGGGCTGGCCTGTACACTCGTACAGTTGCTCCCGACGTGCCTGGTGTGCCAGGGCAGAGAAAAGCACCCACAAGGACAAGATACCTGTTGGCCCATGTAAGGTGGCATGGCAGACTGTGCCTTGGTGCACTTTACAGGTTGCCCTTACAGCTCTTACTGTGGGGCAGGGGGACACCTAGGGTGGCTCTTGCAATTCCTCATGTACTTTTTGTTATAGTCAAGGATGCTTGGCTGTGGCCTCCTTGTAAGAAGACTGGGTCCATGCCTCTGGGCTGCAGGCATTCGCTGTCACTTATTTTTTGGCTTCAAAGTCAGGTGACTTTAGTGCTATCCACATTCAACATGTCTAGCTGTCTTTGGAAATTACAGCCAGCGTGTATGGCTGGCTGTGCCTGTTGCCTCTCGGTAAGGAGTAACGTGATGACTTTGATCTGCAGAGCTCCAGGTGGCTCGGATCCCACTCCCGTGGCTGCCTCCCTCCTTCCTATTTCCTACAACAGCTGTAGGTGTCCCAGCGACTGTACTGGCTATTCCCTTGCTGTGGGCTACATGTGGCTTTTGTACCAAAACATCTTCAGTTCTGCAATCGGGGGCTGTAGAAACAGAGGCCGCCTCATTTCCTGAACTTCTCTGTAGGTGAGGGCTGCAAAGTCAAATAGAGTTTCTTTGCTGTTGTTGTTTTTAAAGGCAGTTGGGAACTTCACTACCGAGTTTTGGCCAACCTTTGTTTAGCATCACTTGTACTTAGGCATGGTGTGCCAGATTGCAAGTAACAAAAAAATACTGCTTAAAAAGAACCCTGAAGTGCTCCAAGTTCCTGGTCCTGACAGAATTTGCCTCATCAGCATAGTCATGAAATCGGGAGACAGAAAGGGAAAGAACTTGGAAAAGCAGGGAACAGCAGAAGTACGCCTGGAGAACTGTTACAAGCTGGCTCGAATTTTCAGTCTGTACGGTTCCTGCGCAGGGAGGGTAATGGTCTGTGAATGGGACTTGGAGCTGCTGTTGCAAATGAGGTAGGGACGACCGGGCTCTGCCGGGCCTTGCACAGCAGAGGGGAGATGGCGGTGGGGCAGGAAACGATGGGGTCACCGTTAGAGATTGGGAGCAAGGCAAGAGCTAGAGATCAAGTCCGTACAGCATGGGGATAGCAAGGGTGAGAGAGCAGCCATGCTATCTTGAGTCTGAAGACTTCTTAACTAATGGTGTTTGGATGGACGAAGGCTAATGAACTGGGTCTCTTCAGTAGGGCTCAGGAGCAGCACCATTGAAGGGAAGGTCTGGATAATGTAGCCTGCTGGATACTATCTGATGGCTATGCCCAAGGATATGAATGAGTATTAAGATGCAGTAATACATGCAAAAACCACAGCATGCCCTTTACACTTGCTAATTGCTGCAATTTGTGTGGCCTGCATTGGGGAAAGCTAGCGTGTGCTTGAGCCTGGAGAAAGAGGCTTTGGGAGAAGGTGCAGTGGTCAGTGTGTGAGCAAAAAGGCTCCCAGCTCCAGTGCTGGAGATGTTGTGGGGGCTGGAGGCTGCAGATGTGTCCAGGGGTGGCACTGACACAAAAGCACAGCCCTAATACCTGCCTGAAGGGAGAGAAGGGCTTGTGCTTGAGGGAGGCTCCTCGTGCCCTATGTAACAACAGGCAAACATCAAGACATGTGGTCTTGTACCCCGCAGTGGGGTCAAGGAGGCAGTTCTGCTGCGGGGAGGTGGTGTCATGAGTGACCAGGTGCTCTGGTGACAGGCAAAAGTGTGGCGAGTGAAGCGAAAACAGGCAAAAAAATGAAGAGTGGTGCCTTCCTTACCTGGGTGCCACAGAAGAGGGGTCAGGAGGAGCCCATAGCAGAAGCAGTTTGAGGGGTATGAACCAGGCACAAACAGGAGGAAAACAGCAAAACTAGTGTTGGGAAGGAGTTCAGCTGGGAGGAAGACGTGACACCGGTTGCAGAGGGTCTCTCTGGGGCTGGGAACGCCGGGAGGGATGGCGAGACTGGCTTGGCGGGGATGCTGCAAGCGTCTGCCGGGAACTCGTGGAACAGCCCTCGCGCTCGAGGCCGAGTTCAGCCCAAAACGTTAGAAGATGATTCTGCCTGGTGATGTAAAATGGCCTTTGTTTGGAGACTCTCTGGCCTGTTAAGCAATGCCTGTTCCTCACAAAGCCGACGCTTATTCCCTAGAATACTTCCAGCGACCAAAAAAAAAAAAAAAAGTTCCTCTAAGACACCCTAAACCAATACCTGCTGTGACTAAGCCCTGTGGGCAGCTCCGCAGCTGATTTATATCCTCCCCCTCCAAACTGAAGGGGTTAGAGTAGAAACAGACGCCGCGTTAAACATAGCCGAGGGCAGCGCGCAAGACAGCTCTGCAGCGAGGCGGGGAGGAAGCGGGGCTGCGGGGCGGCTGCTGCCAGGCGTGACGCCGGTTCGGGTTTCCTCGTAGGCAGAACAGAGCTCCTTTTGGCTGGTGCAGCTTTATGGGCTCGCCTGGGTTTATTATACTGCAAATGTTTTGAATTCCACATCTTAATTTCCAGAGAGGCTTTGCTTAACTTTTGCTGCTTCTTTTTCCCCGGTCTTGTTTTTTTTTTTTTTTTTTTTTACTACCGCTGCCTCAACCTCTTCTTTTTGACCGGGTTTTGGTCAAAGCTGCCGTTTTCTGAGCAAACAGAGGACCGGAGTTCTCCCTGCCTGGGCTCCAGCTGCAAATTAATCTCTTTTCATAGTTTCATTTTATGTCCGCCCACTATCCCCACCACATTAACTTAGTCAACACATGGAAGTGAAATTTTTCCATGCAGGATCCTGCGGGTTGTAAGGCTGTGTGGAGCACGTGACTGCCAGCTCCAGAGTTTTCTTGCACCTCTGGGTGGAAGGAAGTTTCCTCATCCCCCACATATGTGAGCGGTTGTCGGTGTGATGTGAAAAGTTTTAACAACTGGAGTCGGTGGAAACATTTCAGGGTTCAGCATCTCTCTGTGTATTTAAAGCCCTACCACACCGGCCGGGCGGAGGCAAAGCCGTAGGTACGGTATGTTTGCAGTACCTCCGGTGCTACCAGACCACCGGTCGGCAAATGAGCCGGTCGGACGTTTTTAGTGGAGTCGTTCTGTCTCTGCAGGGGTTTATTTCCCTCCCAGAGAAGGCAGAAAGTGCAAGCGATGATGATGCTGACAAAGACGAATGGAGTCTGCTTGGCCTATGTAGTAGATGCGCTTTGTACTCCTACACGATGCCTTTCACGTGTGGGCCTGGGTATTCCAGGCACTTGGCAAATATAACTGTACCTATTCCACAGGTTTTAAAACCCTGTTAGGTATACAACTGCTAAGTGAAGGGGATTGTCCGGCAGTGGCACAGTATCAGAGAAAGAGCTGCAAAAATAATTTAGGACTCCTGATACTTTTTCTCCTGTCTTAGTCTCCAGGCAACAGCAAATATTTCTCCTGAATACTCTGGATGAGCAGATGCCAACGTTGATTCACAGGAAAAGGATGTAGCCACGCAAGCCATAGAAATGTTGTTTGGGATGGTAGCCACGGCCCCTAAGGAGACATTAAGCAATATGGAACAAACGCCAATGAAGTTATTTCTTGAAGCTCTTGCTGTGTTTGCTATAAAGAGATTTCTTGAGCAGTCTTATGTGGGAGCCATTGTGATTTACCTTGATTACAGCTACATGGAGAGAATATACTGTGTTTCACAGCTCTGGAGATGTTGCAAGGGCTTTTGGGCACTAGCAAAGTCCTGGTTTTCTAAGAAGTTACAGTCACAAGAAATGAGGAAAGGTTTTGTTCAAGGCCAACATCAGAGTGTAAAAGGTACACTTTTGCTTGGAAAAGGGACAGCGCTGATATTGTGCAAAGAGGCTCCCTGTTTATTTTCTCTTGGCCTCAGATCTGCTGTGCTGTGTTTACAAATAACCCCATTTTCCCCATGATTAGACTTACAAATTTATCACGGGATTGAAAAGTCGAGAACAAACCTAATTCACCCCCTCTTGAGGGTGCCCAGCCAAAAGAGCTAGGAGAGCTGCAGGAGATCATTTTCCACTAAGTTTAGGTAAAATGTGGCTTTGAATTCATAGACTGAATCTGCTGACCATGATACTTTCCTTCTTCCGGCACTTTTCTGACCAGAAAAACACTTTCAATGTGGGTGAAAACAGAATTGGAGATGTTTTTGAAACATTTGAAAGTTCGTTTCTAAAGTGAGCAGTTTGTAAGAACTTGAGGGCAGGCAGCTGGGGGTGGCCAGCGGTCTCGTGATGGAGGCCAGAGGCAGACAGACCGTGGGGTTATCAGTGTATCATCCAGGTTGGCAGGGACTTCTAGTGAGTCATCCAGACCTTCACTCTTCACTGTGACAGGACTGATCTCATTATCCCCACACCACCTCTCAGGCACAGAGAGTTGTCTAGCGATAGCCTTGAACGTCTCCAGTGTCAGGGAGTTTCAACGCTCCAGCTATTTTAACTTCTCTATATGTAGCCTAATACTTAACCCGAATGTCTCCTACAGAGGTTTGTGGCCATTAACTTCGTGTCCCATCCCCTTCGGTTAACGAGACTGGAGCCCAACTTCCAGGTGAAGTCAGTGCAGAACAGCACGTGTGGTTTCACGTTTCAGCTTTCTTGCCAGCTGCGCTCTTCCCCAGCCTGTTCCCAGGGCATCTACTTTTCCAAACCTTTCCGCTCCTCTCTTCCCATGCCTGCTCATAAGTAGGATGTCCTAAAGCCACCCTGGACTTGCATTTTCAGCCTGGTTCTGCTGTCACTGATGCTGTCCCGCCTCTGGTTCTTGTGGAGGCAAACTCTACCTTCCTGGCCTAATCTGTGATGAGGACAGGAGAAAAGCACTATATCAAATTACATCGGTTCTGTTAGGAATACAATGGGATACAGAGTTCGACCCCTTGTCACAGCATTGTGCTGCCAGCCAGGGCCCTGCCCAGTTGCTGTGGGGTGTCCTGGCTCCCCTCACACAGCCTGACGGTGGTGGGTGCCTGGTTCTTGGTACTTCATCCCCACTGGGCTGCATGTATGAATATGCATGCCTGCATAATATCTAGCTCCGATATATTAGCACTGTGCTCCACAGCACCCGGGATCCTTGGGCGGTCACCCTGCTCAGAGGAAGCCGTGCTCCTGCCCTTTGGTTTTCCTTCCTGAAGGAGAGACACTCATCCCTCTCCCCAGGGAACATAAGCTTTGAAACATGAGTTGATTTGTTTCCACTTATCATAATCTTGGTTTACATAAATTACAGTGCTTAACAGTGGTCATAAAATCATCCAGCCTTAAAAAAATTCAGCTGTAGAGTTTGGCCCTGTGACCCCCCTGATCAAGTCATTTCCAACAGCCAAACATGCAGTGGGAAAAGAAACAGTCCCTTCTTGTTCGTCACAAATGCTCATCTCCCTTCTGTATCAGCAGCCGGCCTGCCTGGTTTCCTAGTGTTGGTCAGTATAGAAAAGTACAGCAAGCCTTTCACTGTGTGCTGCTTCACCGTTCTGAATAACTCTTGCAAGTTATTTAAATCAACTAAACCATCCAGTGTCCCTCACCAGCGGCCACCACATCACTAATATTTTAGAGTCAAGTTCTGCCCTGAAAAGGAGGCTCCTTGACAAAGCAGCGATGATCCTCTTTCAGGGATGTTGGATCACCTCTGGGTATACTGCAAGTAAAATATTTTCTCTAACATCTCTCTCATCTGGAAGCGGAAAGGCAGGCTGGCTGGTTTTACAAATCACTCTTGACCTGTGTTAGGATTTCAGCAATGAGAATCTGGTTTCCAACTGTGATAAAGAAAGAGGACAGATTAGATGCCTAATGTATCCAAGAAAAAAAAAAAAAGGCAATAAAATCTTATTTTAGTTGCTAAAAACAGAAACTATGAATCTAAATACCCATAAGGAGTAGATGAGCTGGACAGCCAGCAATATCAGATAGACACTTTTCCAGCAATGGTACCTGCACTTTATTTCTGTCAGCAAGTTGGATGGGACGATGCAGATTCTCGGGTCCTTCTTACTGCTGACTCCAAGAGGGAGGGGTAACCTGTAACGCTGTTTTCTATCATGTCACTGGTTTATTGTCCATAAAAAACTTCGCCCTTTGGGTCATGCTATTTATTTCCTCCAACAATCTTTATAAGAGGCCTTATCAAAATTGGCGTAAAAAGATGGTTGACCCACAGCATGCTTATTAGGTCACCTTTATCTCCTCTTCCACTATTTTTTTTTTATTCAGTGCATGACTATGTCATCACAAGCAACATGATTAGCAATCAAAACCACTTGGGCTGATAAGACCATAACCCTGTGTCCCACAAGCAATTAAGCCTTGAGTACCCCAGGAAAGTGAGCGGAGGAGGACGTGAGGCATAGGTGGGCGAAGTCAGAGGGCACGAGACGGGGTTTTTGGTTCGGTTCGGATACAAAGTGCACTTGATGCTTTCTCTGTAGCACCGCGGGCAACAGGCAACACGAGATGAGCTTCAGAAGGTGCGACAGGCAGCAACCTGTCTGGAGCGGGTTTGAGCTCTGGAGCGGGCGGCGCTGCCGTGGGGAGGAGAGGGCAGGGAGCAGCCGCTGCGTGGGGCCAGCCCTGGGCGGGAGCCTGCTGGCTTCACGTGGGAGAGAAAAGGCCCTTTGCCCCCGCCACGCTCACCGCCGGCTCTGGCGGCGGAGAGCCGGCAGCCCGCCGTGGGCACCCTGCCACTGGGGGGGCTCTGGAAGCGGAGGTGGCGGGGGGCAGCCGGGGCAGAGCGAGCGCTGCCGGTTCGCCGAGGCTAGCCTAAGCAGCACGCGGCAGGAGCAGGCTGCTGGCAAACGAGGATCGGACGGTCCTTTCGCTTCCTAGTCGTGGTTCCTCCTCCTGCCCGCAGCCCTGCCTTCCACCCACCGTGCTTAGCACCCGCGCCCTGAGCCGAGGGCCGTAACACGCTGCTCGCTGTCTGGGGGCACCTCTGCCTGCACCTTCCTCCGGGGAGGGATGGAGCCGCGAGATGCGTGCTGCCTCTCCCTCTGGCTAGACCAAAGGATTTAAATTTCCCCCAACGTGTAGACAAGCCACTCGTCTCCTGGCCCCGAAGGTCGCCAGCTCTACTGAAAGTCAAGAGACCGGCGGGACCATGTCAGGAGACGCGCTGGGAGCCCACCAAGCTCCTCCAGCCTGCTGAAATGAGGAGCTCTGCTCCTGCGAGATGCCTTCCTCTGGCTTTGCCTCCTTTGTCCTTTGCGGGGCTAGGACCTCATATCCTTCATGTGCTAAAAAGCTCGTAATGAGTTATTTTCTAAAAGGCCTGAAGAAGTTCAAAGTGTGTGTGCTGAGTTCATCTCCTTTGGGGGATGGAAAAAACCCAACGCCCTTGCACTGCTGTAAGTACCGTCCTACCCGACCTCTCCTCCTCACTGCTAAGGCCGCGGGCTCGTATGTCTCTCACAGACAGCACAGATCGTGCTTTTGCCAGGTCAGGATTTTGCTGCCACATTAACACACAGGCACTATACTTCCCTACTGGGCCCTAGAGGATTTATTTAGGTAGTGAAATGGACTCTTTCGTCATTAAAAACCAGTAGACAGTGGAGTTCAAGGTGATAATTTGTATAATTAGGATTTTGAAAAAGTATATTATTCCCCCTTTTCTGGTGCATAGAGATTAACTGTGAAAAGGCGAGAGCTAGCAGAAGTGTGGATTACTTCAGTTTTTGCACATCTAGTCTGTGTTGTCCCACTGGTAGGATTAGAACTGCCACGACTTTACCCACTTCTGGCAATGAGGGTTGACCAGGAATCCAGCCTGTTCCCCTGCTCCATCTAAGTGAAATACAAAAAGTAAACAAGAAACATGAATGCTAAAAAAGTAAAATCCAGTCCAGCTCCAGGTAAAGGCAATGTACAAACTCCTTTTCAGTGCTCTCTGACACACAGAACTGGTCCTGAACTATTATCATTTGATCTGCTAGTAAACCAATTCATAATATTCAATATAAAGTAAACCAGGAAGAGAGGAAGAAACCACAATTCAGGAATTCAGGACTGAGCATCTGAGCAGCGTGGAGACAAGCGCTGGTGGGGGCTGGGGCCAAGGGGCCCTAGCTCGCAGGCTGTGCTAGATTTCAGGTGCTTCCCAAATGCAGTGGGGGAGTAGTAGAGGAGGGATCAGGAAAAAAAAAACCTGCTCCAGAAACTGACTGTACTTTGTCCAGCTCTGAACAGCTGCTTTGGGTCCTGCTTTTACCAGCTTTGTAAAAGGTTAAATAAAATTTACAAAAAAAAAAAAAAAAAAAGAGAGTGAAATTGAGATCAAGAAAAGAAACAAAAAGTCCCAAACAAACATGTTTTTGATAGAGAACTGGATTTTTGAACCCTAGTGCTGTCAGCAATCTGTTGCGTGCTGAACATAGAAGACAGTGTGGTGGAAATACCTATGAAGCAGCGAGAGCCTTATCAAGGCACTGTACCAGGAAATGCACCGCTTTCTTGGCTACTTCATGCACGATACTATGGTTAAACCTAACAGCATGCCTCATCACAACATGTGCCTTATCGACCTCACTATCTGATGACAACAGCAGCCCTCAGGAGACCAGACTGACATCATCCAAAACCTCAGTAGTTCAGAGCACAGGCAGAAGTATGTAGCTAGGCTACAAGCTGTGCTTGATTGTGTTGATCTGTTTGTACTGAACTTGCAGGCACTTTGCTAGAGGAAGAGAAATATAAAAATCAAGCCCAAACAACTTTTTCAGAATGTTTCTCACAGGCTGTCATGCTATTTAGCAAACAAATGCAGCAAGCAGAGGAGGTTTTTGTCCTCAGCAAGCGGAAAAAGTCTGCTCCACAGCTTTCTGCAGTTTTGAGAGGGGGAAAAAAAGCCCAAACCAAAACACTGTCACTGCCTGGAGGAAAGAAACGGTGCCACTGGTGATTTGGTACCGAGTCCCATTCCCAGCTGACCCAGATACAGTTGTAACTGGCTGTGAGGTTTGGGTTCATCTCGTATCAGAGACAGGGACCAGCTGTTGATCTAGCAGGAGCTCTGAATCTCTAGTTCCTGAGCTTCGGGATGGCTGGTTCACAGTCATATTGCCAGTCTCCTTGTTTGGTTACTGCTGGTTCACCATGGCAAAGCGTGCTGGCTCTGGTGTCCTGGCCTCCTTTCTCTCATTTAAGATGAGGGGAATTTCTGTAGTCACAAAAATAAGAAACAGAAAAAAAAAGTAGGCTTTTCTTCTGTAATATTCAGCAGACTGCTCTGGTTTTAATTTGCTCTCCCTGTCCTGGGTTCTTCAAAACACCTTCTCTCATTTACGTCAGCATAGATTTACCACACCCCACTTATTTCAGACCTGGATAGCACCATGGAAAAAGATTACCAGCCTTTCGGAGCTGCCACTTTATGTCTTTGACAAAAGATGATCATATGGGGCCACATTCATTCAGGAACTGCCTTGGTATTTGTACAGCACCTAGCACAAGTGAGCTTACTCCTGCTTGGATTTTGCCGTATGACAAAATTGTTCTTAAAAAAACCCTGCTTTTAGTATTTGGGGTTTGTTTTTTAATTGCAATGCAAGCTTTCAGAGGGAAATGAGGCCGGATTTGAGTGCTGAATGCATGCATAGCAACAAGAGGAGGGCCATCCAGCACATGGATGCTAAGTGTCCTTTTACAGCTCCCATTCAGACCCAGCATCCACCTCCCCGGGGCGATACATGGCATGGTGGGCCACACTGCCGTGCTGTGACCCCGGGCGGGGGGAGCACACCTTCCCGGCCTTCCCCACTGTGCCCTGGAGTATTTTGAGATGTCTGCGTCTGTTGCATGGATTAGGGGAACCGGAGAAGGTGGGCTGTGGAGGGGTGGCGGGAGTCGGGAGCTACCACGAAGGCCAAGCTCTCTGCTGATGCCACATCCCCTCTCCCTGCATGGGAAAACGAGGTGGCACAGGGATTCTGGCCGCCGGGACCTGCACTGTACCCCCAGTCCCCTCTCTGTGCCTCTGCCAGAACAAAGTGAATCTCCCGAAAGAATAGCTGAAAAGGCTGGTTCAAGCCGATGTGCCTGGTGGACGCTTGTTTGATATCCTCTCCCACTGCCCCAGATGCCCAGGACAGGCAGCGCCGGAGGCAGGACTAGTGCTGGTCTGAAGAGCTGCACACTGGCCACCGCCCGGGAGCCTGACGGGAGCTGGCTTGCAAAAGAGGCCTCCACCTTCCAGGACAGTAATTGTACCCTCACTGTGCTCTCGCTGCACTCATAAACTGCTGGTTTCTTACCTTCCCATCACGCCTGCCTATCTCCAGCAGTGGTGGGGACAGTATGACTAACCAGCCAGATTACGAGTGTGAGCTACTTCAGCAATGTGTAAAGGTTTTGTTGTCGTCACAGTATGCAGCGTGCTGAGGATACGTGCATGGGAATTACCTGGTATATGTCTGCTTTTTTCGTGCTCCTGAATACAAGTATAACACACAAGTTAGCTGAAGCTTATCAAAGGCGTCTCCTAGCCCCCCCAAAAAGCAAAGCTGGAACTTCAAGGAAGAGATGCTCTGAATATTTAGTCCTTTAAACTGCTATGAATCTTTTCTGCTGCCAAAGGATTTAAAACTACCCAGGGAAAGAAAAAAAAGATAATTTTTTTACTGACTGAGTGAAGGCCTGGCTCAAGGGAAAGGCTGGTAAAAAAGGTCTAGTGGAAATAAGACTTGCCCCTTCAGATAGAGCATTAGATAAATCCAGCTGTGTCTTGGGACTGTGGGAGGCCTCCCAGAACTAGTGTAGGGAGCTTAAAGTGGTTTTTGAGGCATACTGTTACTCTCTATTTTGTTGAACATATTTCTTATGTCTCTATGAACTTAAAGGAGCACTGAGAATGCAATGTGCCAGAGGGGGAAGCCTTACAGAAGAACTGATTAGAAAATGGAATAATTTTAAAATGTCTTCTCCTGCAATACTCTCTAAAATATTCCTCCTCTGAAGCACACTTGGTTTTTCTCTGCCTGATGTATACATCCCTCACACTTACCTGGCCCTGCTATATTACTCAGTTAGTGGTTTGGTTGATTTACTCTCATTATTGCTAAAATTATTACAAAAAACCCCCTTTTGAATAAACGACACAGTGGAAGGTGGTTGAGGTAGGGGTTTGGTTACAAATACAGGTGGAGTTTTTCAAGTTTAGAGACACTTTCTGGTCCTGCTTTCCTGAAGAGGAAGGGCCTTTGAATGGCTCTTGTAAAACATGCTGATGGTCTGAGCACCCACCTCATCAACTCCCCATGACAATTGCCACCGATTGACCACTTGCTGGCTGTCTCTGCAGCAGCCCAAGAATGGATGAGTCATGGAAACTGAATTGCCCTTCACCCTGGCTGCCTGGACAGGGCCTCCGAAGGAGCTGCATTGACAACAGGCAAGGAAAGTCAGCTCTGCTTTTTTTCACCCTGTGAAGCATTGATCAAACAAAGCTCTTCTGCTTCCATGAACGTCAAGGCAGCATTTTTCATGAGTGTTACCTGAATAATGTCGTACTAAGAGAACAATCTCAAATAGCGCTGGGCACATCATTTTGCGTAGATAATTGATTCTGTGCAACTTCAGGCCAGCAAAAACGTATCGTATTTGCAAATAGCTTTAGCAGAAAATGCTCAAAACCATTGCCATGCTTAGGTGCAGCAGTATCTAAATGCTGGTTTTCATTTTAGAATGATTTTTTGAAATCGAGTTTGGTTAATTTTAATAATTTCTAAATGAAACAACCCTCTTGGGGGGGGGGGGTGAGAAGAAAAGAAAAGAGAAAGAAATTAACAGATTAAGCACTGGGTGCTTTCCTGAATAGAGAATTACTATTTGGGGGAAAAAATGCAGGTTCCATCCGATGAGGAAACACAATTCTTTTTATTTGAGGTCTGCCCGGAACATTAATCAATTATTCACATAGCTCTGCTACTGCAGCTCAAATGTAAGTACCAATGAACCCATACAGGGAGGTATTCAGAACTTCCCTTGAGGTATTCTCAAGTGAAAAAAAAAAAAATTGAAAAGTGTGAGTTTAACAAGTTTAAAGGAATTTTCTTCTCAACGCCGTTTGCGTGCCGGGAGAAAGAACTGCGAGTCCTGCCTGAATGCTTGAAAGGACCTCTTCTGCTTTTGTTAGCCCCGCGCGCAGGAGACCGTACCCACGGCCGCAGCGCAGCCCTCCTGGCGCAGCAGCCCCATAGCTGTGTGGGGTCTGCGCAGGTGAGCCACGGCCGCCCGCAGCACCTGCCTCCTTCCGTCCTTCCCTGTCCTTCCCTGCCCACGCCATCCACGCGCACCAGGAATCGTCCTCTCCTCCGAGGTGCTCACCAGGACGTTTCCTGCAAAGCTTCCGTGTCACTCGGAGTCACAGTGCAAGGCGTGGACGTGGCTCCAACGATCGCGTGTGATGTTTCAGTGCCGGAGTTTGCCCTGACTTTAGTGCCGTGATGGGATCCAGTGGTGCCAGGATCCGAAGTGCTGAGTTACTGCTGCTGAGCTGCTGTCTGTGACTCGGCACCAGTTAGAGGTTTTCAGCTCACATGCCCGCGATGTGAAGTTGCGTCGATGCGCTTAAATTGAACAAAGGGGCATAGAAATGAAAGCTGGAATAGGAGTTGTACCTTGCGTCTGGCAGCAAAGCGATAAGCAGAGATTACTGGGAGTCCTCAGTGAAGGTACCCTCACCTCATCTTGGTCTTGTCCCCACTGCCGCTTTTAAAATGGGGCGGGGGGGGAATGTGGTGGCCCCTGCCAGTTTTCCCTTGTGGGAAAGGCATTCCTGACGTGCACGCCGGAGATCATTTTAGCTGCAGGCACTGGGAGAAGTGTCACCACAGTGGTGCCATGCCTACGCCTGTCTGTCATGGGCGGGACTGGTGACACCTCAGTCCTCGCCCCGCTTCTCCCTGCGTCGGGGTTTTGGGACCTGTGCCGCTCCGTGCCCCGGGGCACAGAGAAGCACCTTTGCAGGCCCGGCTCGCCTGGCAGAGGTGTCGCGGATGACTGGAGGCCACCTTGGGCGGCAGCAGCCACCGGGACGCCCCGAGTGGAGGCGGGAAGGGAGAGGGGCGTGCTGAGCTGGGCCCGGCCGTCGGTCCCCCCTCAGCGCGCGGGAGGACGGCCCGGGGGAGCCGGCCGTGTCTGTCAGGGACGCCGCTCCTTGCGTCAGCGCCAGGTGGGGCCTGGCAGCGGGGTGTGGGCCGCGGCGCGCGCCCTTCCCACGGGCTGCTCTCGCCATCCTTCCCTCAACGCCAGCCAGGCCGTTGGGAACAGTGCGTCCTGGGCTTTTGTAACCACGCTTTCTCTCACCGCTTATTTTGTTTCTCTGCCGCAGCCGAGGCTTTGGCTGCCGGGGCGGGGAGGCGTTGCGGCACTGCCGGGGACACCGTATCTTTCGGCAGGGTGAGCGGGCCGTGCTGCCTCAGCAGTCACGCACGCTCTGCGTTTCTTTTCCATTTCAGGCTGACGATATTTGGGAGGGAAGTGGGGCTTTTGCCCTGGACGGAGCCAAGGATGTACTGGATTAGACCAACGGGCCGTCTAATCTGGGAAACGTCATCCGCCAGCGGCCAAGCCCAGGTGCTTCCCAAGAATGCTTTAAGCCTCCCTGGAGTTGTGCAACGTTATTCCATGGAGAGAGTGCTGGGAAAACAGTGACTTAACCTGGGAGAGTGCAAGGAAAAGTGATGCAAAAGTCTAGCAAATGATGCTCTGGGAACCTTTCTGGTGGGGAGGACCATGTGATGCCACAGTTTTGCAATACTGCCCTTCGACAGGGCATTATCCACATTTCTCGAGCTGGTATGTTTAGACTGCTGCAATGCTCCTTCCTGAGGTCACGTCTTAAACCCTCTCAGAGATGGCAGCTACTGCAAAAGCACAGCGGTTTGTTTGTTCAAGGGGTCATCTCCTTGGGACCACGTGATGCCCATGACCCTCCAGAATGTATTCTGATGGCTCACAGGTTCCAGGGTGCAGTTTTGGGTGTTGGTTGCTTCCTGTAAAAAACTGAATGGCCCACAATCGGCTTTAATGAGCGTCTGACTCTCCCTTTCCATACCATCATGGCAGCTAGAGCCATGGCTCTTCTGTGCTAGAGCCTCCTTGCTAGAAAGGAGAAGGTCTCTGTAGGGGCACTGGGACACGCCGGGATGCTGGAAACCCCTGCCTCCACCAAGACTGGTCTGTATTTGCTGGTTTTCCAGGGCTACTCCTAAAGCCAAATTTCGGAGAGATTGAAGTTCTGTGGGAGAAACGAGTCTGCTTCCCATGACGAGGGAAGCACTGAAAGGGACTTCTGGCAGCACCACCTGACTGGTGTCCTACTGAACCCAGTATTTTCTTATTGCAGAAATTGAATGGATTTGTTAATTGCGTTTTGAGTTAACCAGAGCCTTGGGTAGTGGTTTTTTTTACTCAAGAAAAAGTAAATAGATACAGATCCTCTGCACCACTGACTAGCTAAGCCGAGCTGAGGGAAGTTCCTATGAAAGGTGCTGTGGGCTGGTGGTTACCGTAAGGGAGATGGGGCTAGAGCCAGGCTTCGCTCTATGCAGAGGTGGGGACCAGTCCGAAAAATGGATCAAATAATACCCAGCTCCCTAAAGCACTTTGGAAGCATGTTGTGGTTTTGAATGTGTTTGTAACTCCCTGTGTAAGCCAAGCTTACAGATAAATTTTAGAAACTGAGGGAATATCTTTGAGTGCTAAAAGAAAACCTTCTAGTACAAAAGGGTACTCAAGTTCAAATTGGATCAAGTTCTTGTTTCATTCATTGATATTCTGGAAGAAAAAAATGACAAAGAAAAAAATGACAAAGAAAAAACCCCCGTGACAGTACTTTACAAAATCCCAGAAGCAACAGAAAACACCTAATAGTATGTTATGAAAAAAGCTCAGTTTTATTTCCAGATAGCTAGATAAGAAGATCTGAACACAGCTATTAACTCGTGGGTAGATCTGTAACCCTGTGCTAACAGTAACTGCATTAACTGCACTTAGAGTAACTGCAGAGCACCAGACCAGAGACGATGCACCACTTATACCCTATCTATGCTTTATTTCAAGTGCAAGTGGTACTTGGCTAGTGGGTTGGCCCTGGCAGCTTGACAGCAGAGGTGCAAATCTGCTTGCTGCACCGCTTTGCATTTAGCAGTTTGGAAGGCACTGAAGCCGATTATAGCTGTCTGGCCTGCATGTGTGTAAGCTGCATATTTGATGAGAGTACACATCTTGTTAAGATAGGCTAAAACTGAAAGCGTGTGGGGAAAATGAACTCGAGAGGGTTCCTGGCAGTATTTCTGCTGCAGCTTGGCTGTTTGAATCAGCAGCTTGTGATGCTTAATATAAATAAATTGCACAATGGTCTTGAGAAACGTCATTGCTTTAAGGATTGAACTGGGTACCTCAGGTAGGAAGAAATGCCCAAGAGCCTCTGATATTGCACTGTTTTTCAGAAGTAGCAGGGGCCATGCCTGCTTGTCATGGACTGACCAAGGTGGCCAGGACAAAACAGGATCAAGCCTCTGCTGTTGACGCCGGTGGCCTGTGCAGAGCACGTGCTTCATGTGGCACCTGCCACGACCACGTGGCTGCACAACCCTCATCCAGACCCACAGCTTCTCCTGTAACGCTGATCTTTGCCCCCCTAGTCTCCATACTGGGAGAGGTCTCCTTCACCTGTAGTGACCTCCTCTACTTGAGGCCGGAGCCCCAAAGCAGCGGGGCTGGTGGTGGGAATCAAACCCTGCCTTCCCGGCCCCCGGGTGTTCCTGTCCTGCCTCACGCCCGTTCAGAAACTGTTAATCATCCTGAACTACTTAGTGGTTTTGTGATCTTAAACAGGGCTTGAACTCAGTTTTCTAGAGGTGAAAGCACAATGTCTTACTGTAACTCATTTTACCAACCAATCCTATCCTGAACCTAACAATATTTTAATCACAAAATCCAACCTCAAAACCCACAGCATTTTCAGTTACTGTATTTCATCACCACACAGCTGAAAACAACTTTTTTTTTCAACCACCCTTGTTTTTCTAAAGTGAATCACAAACCATGGAACTTAACAGACGGAAAAGAGCAGAGACAAATTCTGTCTCACTAACCCTGGTGTAATGTAAAGGAATAATGTAATTAGAGTAAAAAGCATTTCTCTACAGTCACACGGGTATAACAGAATTACAAGAGTCAGCCTCCCCTTCATTAAGCCAGATAGTCCATTTTAAACAAGCCAAAAAGCATTGCTGCCTACAAAATATTGTTGGTGGGGCCTATCAGTCAGTCGTTTTTTAATTAGCCCAAGGAATGGAGCCCTTACCTTTTCCCCAGAAGGCAATTTGACACTCTCGTAGATTTTACCGTTATGCTTTATGTCCTGGTAAGTGGTCTGCTGCTCACTTTGCTGCTATTCTTGGCTGTGCCCCCTTGAATCACACCAAGCAATAGTTAACAATAAGGTAACTCTGGGTCTCAGTGGGTTTGCCCACCAGAAAAATATTAACCACCAAGACTGCTCTGTGCTGCACCCATGAATAGTGTTCAGCTCTTCCCAGGAAGACTGGTCTGTATTAGTCACTCCGGTTAATCGGCGAGAAAACCGGGACATCTGAATTTAAACTCCCATAGAAAGGCTACAGAATAGCCAAGGGAGAAAGCCTGATCTTCAGGCTGTCACTCCCAGGCAACAGCCACCTTCCTTCCCATGGTGTTTACACTCTGGGAGAATCAGTGGGCATTTCACAACCTGACAAGGTGTTTACAGTTCCCAGCCTCTGCCTACAGATGTGCTGGGATAATGGCTCATGGTATGTGTTTGTGCTGATGAAGGGGCTGGAGGGAAACCCTTGGGCCTGGTCTCATTGACCAGGTCTCACTGACAGCAGAGTAAATGTGAACTACTCCAGTTTTAAAGTCATCTATCCAACAGCAGAAGTCTGGCCCTCAAGACCAGCTGATCCTTAGGTAAAACATGAGCATAAGCACCGATGCGTCGGATCTGCATAAAAACTTGGGAAGGGAGGGAAGTGTCAGAAAACATCCCGGGTGATCAGCGGCGTCCAAGGTGAGGCCAGGCAGGTGTTGGTCCTTGCATTCAGCATTGCCCAAGGCTGGTACCAGTGGTGGCGGTGGCCTTGCCTGGGGCTACCCTGGTGGGGCCAACCCAGAGCTTTCCCACCACCACTCTCTGGGGGTCCCTGGAGGCCAGGACACATCCAGCACAGGGCATGTGGTGCAATCAGGCTCTCAATGGGAGCTGATTACCCTCTGTCACGTCTGGGAGCGAGGGAGGGACACACTTTGTGTCTTGATCAACTTCATCCATCTTCCTAAATGGGGGTTTGCAAAATTAGAGTTCATAAAACCTCCCCCAGCCCCTTCCCTGAAAGCTACACCCACATTTTTCTCATGGATGACTCACTGTTAAAATGAAATGTTTCTCCAGCTAGAGTTTTTCTATGCTATGTATTAGAAACAGCTGAACAACTGTATTAATATCAGGCTTCTCGGGTGATGGTAAGAGCACGCCTGAGTATGCTGGTGTATATGAACTTGCACACATGTGTACATATGCTTCGTCTATTTTTAATTTGAGTTTCCCTTTTGCTCTCTCCACTCCTTTTCCTTTCAGTTTCTTGTATTTGTTTTTACTTGTCCTTCTCCCCCTGTCTTCTGCGTGTGTAGAATGCAGATCCACAAACACTTGCATTCATCTTTCCAAATGACAGAATGAAGAGTAGTATAAAATGACCTCATCCGTTCCTTCACAGATAAACAGAAGACGACGGAGTTCTTTCATACGATACAAGAAAAAAGAGTTAAACCAGATCAGTTTAAATTAAACAAAGGAAAACATTTGATGAAATAACAGGAAAAGCATCCTCAATCTGTGAGTTTGAGGAATAATTCATTTCTCAAGGGCAGTGGCTGAACTGGGCAGTTTGCACATGATTTTTTGGGGAGTGATAATGCTGCTCCGTCCCCAGAGTGAGGTGTGTCTTCATCACTTTGATGTGTGCAACTCTGAAATCAGCAACACGGGAAGCCACGGGGGCAGAGATGTCAGAAATGGTAAGAGGTTTCCTGAGGTGATAAAAAGGCCACCTGTGAGGTTGTTGTGAAGGAAAATTCCAATGACTGCGTGCAATATTTGGAAGAAACAAACAAGCGGGTTGAGGTTAAGACGCGTTCACACGTGAAGGTTGCTCGCCTTTAGGTTATTCCCCACTGGAGGATCCTCTGTAGATCTGAGACATTCAGCCCTTTTTCAAAAATTAAACTTTGGGGTTAAAATGAAGGACACAGAAGTGGAAAAAAAAAAAAAAGCACGTATTTAGGCAAGTGTCCTGCAAGGAAAGCCAGATAGGTTGGGGAAGTGGTAAAGGTAAGGAGATCTGCTCTGGGAAACTAGCCCACAGCACAGAAGCTGTTTAGCCCGAAGGAGCGTGGCACTGGCCTCGTGACATGATGCTGAGGTGGTGCACATCTCCGTTCGACCCCTGCCTCTGCTGTCCCCCCCACCGCTCGGGAGCTGCTGGCTGTACTGGGGAGGCAAGGCTTGCTGGCTGTGGGGAAGAGTGTACCTGCCACCTCATCCTGATCCCGACTGCCCAGCCGCCCCTGCCCCATTCTCATATATGCGCCAGGGTGGGAAAACAGACTTAATCAGTTCACTGTGGCTGGGAGTGCTTCGGCTGCGGGCTGTGCAGGGCAGGAGCAGCCCTCCTCCCCTCCTGCTCAGCTGAAGAGGGCAATTAACAGCTCAACAGGCTGAACAGGTAGGGCGAGCGTGGCAGCAGAGCAAGTTCCCCTCGCACTCCACCACCCACAGCACCCGGGCTGAAGTCTCTACTTGAATGAAAGTGTAAGTGTTAGGTGTGGTATATGAGTTATGCATGAAAAGTTTAATGCGTTCAAGGGTACAGCCTCAACTAGCAGCTAACAGCAATGAATGAGCCTTGGGGCAAGCCCAAGCCAGCTTCCACTCAAGTCGATAGAGGTATGGTCTTTTGGCTTCAGTGGGAACAGGATGAGATCCTTCATGGCCAGCCAAGGAGAGATTAGTCTAATGATGTAATGGTGCTTGTAACTGCCTGTTCAGCCTTAATTCAGCTCTTTTGTGAGCATGCATTATGGCACAGTCTGTAATTACGTGATCACATACTACTTGCTCTGCAAGACGCCCGCCTCATTTGAAGCGCAGAATGGGAGGTAAGGGCAGAAGGGCTCTCTCCAGCCCCCACGGCGTTGTCCTGCGTCCCGGGGCACCGCTCTGCGACAGGCTTCCTGCGGGGTCTTGGGCAAGAAAGTGCTGTAACGCGCGTGGCAGGGACTGAGTTAAGGCTTCACCGGCAACATAAGCCTGTCTTTTTCTAAATATAGGAGCTTGGTTTTGCAATCGTACTGAGCTCTGAGCATAGCTTTACGTAAGGGGTAGTCAACAGCAATGATGGCGTTAGGTTTAAACGGCCTATACAGCCTATCCGGATCCTCCCTGCAGGAGGTATGAAAATCCCTTGGCTTGCCTGCCGAGGTGTGGTGGCACACCTATGTGCTGGCAGCAGTAGGCCGGTTGGCAGCAGTATCAGTTACAAGAAAATGTTTTATCTCTCTCATCTGACACCACATGCTCGCTCTGCTTCTGGCCATCTTTCCAATCTCAACTTCTGCTTTATTTAATGTTCTCCAGAGGCTCTGCCGGACTGGCTTCCAGCATCCCCATAACTGGTAGCTAAAAGGCTGGCTGAAGATCCTGATGCCCACTGACAAATGGGAGACTTGAATGGAGGAAAAGTATGGAAGGAAATTCTGAAGCACTGAAAAATGGAAGACAGGGGAACGGGGTGAGCTTAGAAGGAAAAGGACATACGTGGCCTTGGTAGTGGCAGGAAGCACAGGGAGAGGTGCAGGGGAGTAAAGGAGCTGCAGGGGATCTAGAGGGTCAGAAGGAAAGAGAACATCAAGAGCAGAAAGAAAATGTTAGGGCGTGAGAGTAACAAGCAGGAAAAAAACAGATGAAAGAAAGCAAAACAGAGAAAACAAAGAAAATAGCTCAATTAGGAAGTGAAAGCAGGAAAGACCATACAACACAGCACCAACAAGAAAGGCCTCGGATGCCTCCCCCCCTGCTCTGTCTCCTGGGAGTTATACCCTGCTTCATCTCTGGACCCCAGAGGGTCACCCCTGCCGGATCTCGGCATTGCCTTGTGGGCACTGACCAGGAAGGGACAAGGCGTGATGGCTGCTCGGTGCTGCAGCCGAGCCACTGACCCTGCTCCTGGCGAGGCTCCCTGGCTTCTCTGGCACCCCCTTCTCACCCCAGCAGCCCTTGATCCAGTGCACTTGCACTGGTGTTCTTGTCACTTACGTACGTCGGTCACTGCAACTCAGTCACTTGTTGACTGGGATCTCTTAGTAGGAGAGGCAGTAAACACACAGACTGAGGGGTGGTATCCTGGCTTGGTGCTGACAGTTTCCAAAAGACAAATACTTTGATGTAGAAAATGAACAAACATAGCAAAAACTGAGTTTGGTCTACTGCAAGGGTGGCTGGGCTAGGAAATATGTCAAAAGAACTTCTTCCTCCTCAGTGAATCTTTTTTGGGACTGAGTTTTATCTAATGCAGGGATGGAGCAATCCCACTGATGTCACTGGGCTGACGCTGGTGTAGAACTGGTGCGTGTGTGTGGTGAAATAGGTCAGAGCTGTGTACTTGGAGGCGCAGCTGCTGAGTTCAGTGGTAAAAAGGAGTTTTTGCTGCTATTTCCTCCCGTGAACCCTGCAGAGCTCCCCAGCTCGCAGAGGGTGAGCTGCGCTCTGCTCCAGGCATGGCTGGGGGCTGGGGGCTGGCCGGGTTTCCTTTAGCACCTCTCTCTGCCCGGGCAAGCAGTTTCCATAGGTTTTTGACAGAAAAAAGCTGGTTTTGTTGACGTTCCACATTTCCTGTGGGTAGAAGCAAGATGGAGCACTATGTTCCTGGTGTTGTAGGGCCTGCATCAAAATATTTTACTTTGTTGAACGGAATTAAAGCAGCTGAGGACTCAGTGTGGTAATAGTTGTGACCGCTGATCAGCCACTTGATTTCACACCCTATTTTTTATACTGAAGTGCAAGATATTATTATTATTATTCTAATCCCATGTGGGTACTTGTACTTGACTTTTTACAAAAGCTTTCCATCGTGGATGTGAAACGAAGTATTGTCCTCAGAGCCTCGTTAATGCCCAAAGCTGGGTCTGCTCTGCCATTACGCGGAGGGTAGTTCTGCGCAGTCATTGTGCTGCTGGTCTCCAGCATATTGCTTTGGGATTTCTGGAGTCATGCAAGCTGCTAATAAACAACCCACGTCTTTCCTACGGATGGATCCCTTTCCTTCATACAGCAGTGCCGGTGCAATCCACCCCACACCCATCACACCTAATCCCTTCTTGGAAGCAAATATTGAAACAGAAAAAAACCCCAACACAACCCATGAAATGAGGAAGAAAGAAAAGTAACGCCCAAGGAGCTTGGCGGAGCCTCGCATCCCCCATGCGAGGAACCGGGCAGCTGACTTCCAGCATCCCAGGTGATGTAATGTTAGTTTAACGGCCGTACACACCTCTGTGTGCTGATGAGCAGAGCAGGCAGGGGCAAGTAGCCGCACAGGCAGCTCTAGAAGCCGCTAGCAAGAAATGCACCTCGGTGTATGTGTGAAGCGATCGCCGCACGCTCTCCGTGCCCCTTTGATGCTGGGAAGGAATGCTCTGCTTTCCGAACCAAAGGCACTCCAGTTTGCCTGTGGGCTATGCGGAAATATGGGAAGGTGGAAGCAAGCAGCAGCTTGTGCTGTCAGGGAGGAAGAGCAGTCTGGAGTTCGTAGCTATTATACTGCACGGTACAGCTTTTAAACGAGGTGGCCTGAGCGCTTGCAATGGTTAAAACCCGACTTTCTCTCCGCAGGGTTGTTTGTTGCCCTGGTGTGCTGGCCGTTAGCAGTTAGCTTTTGCTCCCGTCCAGTCCAGTCCGTTGCAGCAGGTTGATGGGAGATTATTGGGTTCTTGCCTGAAATCCCACTGCGGTTTTTTTCAGTCTTGCGAGGCGCTGTGTTTCTCTCCAGCGGTCTTTCTGAGGCACGATTGGGGAAACTGTTCCTGTTTGTGTGTCTGCGACCGACGTAGCAGCCACTTTTACTACACGTGAGGCGTAGGGTTTTTTTGTTCCCTCTTTCTCCAACACTTTCTGGGTAATGTTTTCCGCATTTAGTATCAACCCACGGTCCTTTTCTGAGAAAACTTAACAGAGTCACCCCGGCTATATTTCTGTGGGTGTGTGTGTGTGTTTATACATGCATATGTGTGTTAAAAATATCCTGCTTAATTCAGGTACTATTAGAATATTCCATTAGCTGGGTATTAGTTTACTTAAGCCAAGCAGCAGTTTAAAAGTGGTCTTAACCATTGATGCATATGCTGCCTGGAAGGAGTTTACCACTTTTGCCCAGCTCTGGCTGGCAGGCCCGGTGGTTTGAGGGGAACCAACCTGAAGAGTTCCCTCAAGAGAGGCACGATGAGATGAGGTGGCTGCTGCTCCCAGCCTGGTCCCCCCACCGAGGAGAGGGGGCTCGGGGCTGGGCTTCCCCTCCAGCTGCGGGGCTGCTCCTGCCTGGAAGTGGAGGGCATGCTGGCCTGCAGCCACTAGCCCTGAGACAGAGAGGGCATTGACTATCGATTACTGCTCCAGCAGACAAATTTACATATAAAAGCCGAAGGCGAGAGAGAACTAACAGATAGCCTGCCCATTTTCCAGGTGCTGGAAAGCCTGACTGCCTTCTTTATACAAACACAGGTTTAAATACTATTCACCTCGGGGGTGTGGATGAGTTTATCTTGGTTGGGAATCCATGGAAATTACTTTTAACCCCTAGCATTGTAATAGGTTGCCCAATGCATCTATATAAACATGATGCATATTTATAGTGTAATGATCCCTAGGGTTCATTAAATACCATAACAAGGACTTTCGGAAAGCAGCCAGATAGCCTGCTCCTCCAAGCTATATTAAGAAAGGCCAAACTGTTACAACAAAATATTTTAAAGATGTTTTTTGGGTTTTTGTTTTGTTTTTTAACTAACTTTGAATTATTTAGCATGGTCTCTAAGGGATTATTGTTTCATGTACCTTCTCAGCATTTGAGATCTGAAGAGTCCCATGAAATAGTCTCTGCAGGCAGCAGCCAGTTAACCCTTTTGTGTTTCCACTGGGGACATGCTGCTCTGGAGCGCTTCCTGGCTTCCCAGGCACCAGAACATTGCAGGCAGTAGCAGATTTCAAGCACAGGTCTGCGCTGGAAAACAATTACGTACAAACACATATGGCAAGGTCCCGCAAAATTTAAGAGGATGAAATCAACAGCAGGCCACACAAATTTAATTAAAGTCCATAGAGATTAACTCTGGAAAGCAGTACACATGAATAAAAAAAAAAGGCAAGTTTTATGAAGCTACAAAATGCTATATATGGCTTATGGTGTGTTAGCAAAGTTAGGGTTGAACCAGTATACAGTAAAAAAAAAAAAAAAAATCACTTCTGGTGCTCAAGAAAGAAAAGATTCTGCAGTTCATTACATGGCTTGTCTGTGTTGGTGCTGCAGGGCTAGAAGAAATAAAAAGTAATAAAATCTGACTTTGTCTCTAATACCAGCAGATCCAAAGCTAAATATGCAAAGGCACAGTTCTGTTTTGTAAGACAGTACCATTTTTCCACAGCCTTTTCTGAGAGAAAAACCCCCACACTTTCAGAGTGAGGCGCAAGATTTTACAGTTCCCTTTTCAGTGGCATTTTATTTCGGAAGCGTTTTCAGTGACCACAGTATCTTTGGGGAGGCTCGTGTATCACTAACAGAAGAGGTAGAAAAGAGCTAATTAGTCACCTAACCCTTCCCCTGGCCAGTAACATGCTGCACCCTGCATTGCACCTCCGGGTGCTCGACACGGGACGCGGCACATCCTAGGAGAGCGGCGCGGACCACGAACCCGCCCGCCTGTCCCGTCCTCCCACGAGCCACCCACCGCCGTGGCCACGCTGCCTGCTTCAGGCACCCCGTGCCAGCGGGGAAAACCGTGCGGGTGCCTCCAGCCCCGTGGGGCTTGGCAGGCATCGGTGTGGGACGGGGATCCAGAACCGTGGGCTGGCGTTTCTTGTGTTTGACTGGGAAATAAAGCTCCTGGGCTCCAGAGTCACCTCCCCTGGGGAAGTTTTGCTGGTTTCTGGGGATGTGGTCTCTGCAGGAGGGTGTACAGGATTTGCTGAGTGAAATGGGGAACAGACCAGCGCTGGAGGCCGACTCGGCAGCCATGCCACAGCGAGGCATCCCCGGCAGCCAGGCTTCCCCTTTTCCACCGGCCTGGTAGCGGCGTGGGGCACGAGCGGGCCCCCGTCCCAGCTGCCTTACTGGAGTGCATGCGAGGAGATGCCCGTTCAGTTTGGATAAACCACCAAGGTGCAAAGATTTTTAAAAACTTATCCAGTTTGGCTAAGCCTTTATGGATTGGCGAAACGGGCTGGAGAATTACCAGAAGTTGCTGCCTGTCGTCATGTCTGGTGCTTCCTGCTGGGGCCAGGAACACCAGCCACCCTGCCCTGCTCACGGGAATTTCAGCAGTTTCACTTCCATGCCCAGCCCAGGGCAAAATGCCCGTAAGCAGCAAGAACAAAAAGTAACCGTTAAAAAAAAAAAAAAAGAGAGACACATGTCACAAGTGTTTCACAATTCGGAAAAGATTTACCAGCAGAGGCTACAGCTGACCGAAAGTGGACAGGCTCTGACGGGGATTTGGTGCGAAAGGAACCTGTAGCCTGTCGTTCCTGGGTACGGTCAGTAAAGGTGGACTCCAGGAGGATGCCAAGGTTTGAAGGGGACAGCAGGACTGGTCGTGTTGCATTACAAACCGCTGGAGGGCCCGGCCCCTCTCCCCGTACGGCAGATTTGCAGACCTGTCCGACCTCCCTTGCCGAGCTGCCCTTGGCTTTCTCACAGCCCTGCCTTGCGCGTTGCCGAGGGTCACAGCTTTGATCCCGCTGCTGTCGCCCTCCTACAAGCCCCGTTGTGCCCGGGGACAGCAGTGGCACGCCGGCTGGTGCCCGAGGGGTATATCGCCTGGGGCACGGACCTGCCTCTCTGGGAGCGACCAGCACCTGACGCACGGGTCCCAGCCGTGTGAGGGAGCCGGACGCGAGGCAGGGGCGGCCGTGGTTTGACTTCGGTCCCACCCATGGTTTTCTGCATCAGGCTTGACTGCTGTCGGCCTTTTCCCATCCATACAAATGCTGTACGTACACAAAGTCTTATTAAGAAAGGATTGGTCTGAATGTTGACACTTGTTTTGGGGGAGGGAAACCTTCTTTTAGCTGAACTCCTTCATCCACCTCTAGTGCCTCCTCTGCCCCAAAGAAAGGGCCGTTCTCATTCACTTCTTTCACTGCAGTTAATTAGTAAGTCCGAGCCAGCCCGTCCTCGGGAGCTGGTGGTTCCCTTAATCTCTCTGTTGCTAGGGCAAGCCGACATGCTCCACTGGTACCAGTTCCAGCGTGATGTGGGGGATTGTGGAAAGAAAGGGGAAAGGGCTGATCAAACAGACTCCGATTAAAAAAAAAAAAAGGAAAAAAAAAAAGAAAAGAAGCTCTTTTTGATGAGGCTGAGAAGTACACAATGGGGAAAAGCACAGGGTGAATGATAAGGCCTAAAGGAGCTCATTAAATTGAGGCAAGCTGAGCAGAGTTACCTTATTTCACTCCCTTTCTCCTGCCACCCCTGTGATGGAGAACTCTTTTATCGAAGTGGAGGGGCAGGATCACTTTCTTGCAAAATGTTTGATAGAAATAAATGTATAATTGTTTTCCTGAGAGTTTTTGTAAATCAACCCTTTAAACATTTGTAAAGCAAGCTGGAGCCTCAGCAAAGGGTGCTGCTTGACAGAAGTGTAGGCTGCAGGTGAGAAAGGTCCCATAGCCCATTAAGATTTCCTCCTCTTGGCTCATCCAGCCTCCTGAGAAATAGCAAGATGAAAGTTAAGTAGGACATGTGGACCTCAGGGATGACAGAGGTCAAATGTGAAATGTTTGCCTTGGAAATGGTGTTGCTTACTTTATTTGATCTGCACCAGTCTTTACAAAACCAGAGTAAGCGTATGATTTGGGAAGATTCATGCATTGAGACAAAGTGCTGCCTAGCAAAATCTCACACAGTTCTTTCCTTGGGATCTCTGGCAAGTGCCTTTCCTCTGACTGCGGTCAGCATTTGCTGCCTCAGGAGAACAGGGATCCCACCACAGCATGTCTCAGTGAGTGCAGATATCTTGAAGAGCTAGAGAATGCAAGAGGCTGCAGGCTGATAGGGAAGCTTCTTAGAAGGTCTGTGCTCAGCAGAAGAAACCAGGGTAGGGCTTAATCCCTCCATGGCAACAAGGACAGTGGCAGAGTGCAGTAATTGACATCGCCTTCTTTCTTTTAATCTGAAAATTAGACAGATTGCTTATCAGAGCCGTACTTTGAGAGTCCGCATGAATGATGGATCAAAAAACAGAAGCGAGCACCTGCCCCATGCATCCTCTTGCTCATGAGAGTCATGAGATGAGCACTGACTTTGATGTGAGGCTTCTCTTCTTGCAGGGACAGAAAGGGGTGGCATGGCTGCGGTCCTGCCAGCCAGCACAGCTCTGGGCGCTGGGGCGGGGTGGGCAGTGGTGGCAAACGGCATGTTTTCTCTGCAAAACTCTGCCAGTCTTAGCTAGAAAATTTCCACAGATCCTTGCTGGTTTCACTTGATCCTTTCCTCTATGGGCCCTAAAGGAGGCTGTTTTTTTGCAAAGCCACCTCATAGTTCTTATTAAAAAGCAATCCATTATTGTAAATAATTATGTTAACCTCCCTTGCCTGGAGGTCCTTGTCTCCACCTTAATACCTCCCTCTGGCCAAGAATTCCCCTCTTGCTGTATAGGTGAGGCACATGGACTGCTCGCTTCTGCTGCAAGGGATAAAGTTAGCTATTTCCAAAGATAAGGTTAGCCTTTAAATGTGAAAATACATTTTTATAAATCTCTCCTCCTACTTCTAGTAGTTTCCCCTCCCCTCCAGCTATAGGAGCACACAGGGATCCTTGCTGCATGGAGAGCACCAGATTTTCCACATGGCAGCTCAGCCTGAGCACAGCTTTACTGTTTTCATCTCTTTCAGGTATCAGCCCATCCTTCTGCAGGCTGTTGTAAGACAATTCTTTTTTTGCCGAGGGATTCCCTCTGAAGAGAGATCAGGTGTTTGGCATCTAGCACATCTCCCACTCTCATTTCTCTGTCCTCCGGTCTTTCTATCACAGCTTTTGCCAGCAGGACTGTAGCCAAAGGTATGATGAGACATGGTGGGGTGGGGAGGTGTCACAGTTGTCCCTTACTTTGCCTGGCTGAGCCATGCTAGCAAACAGGCTGTTTTTGAGAACATAATCTGAATCAGTAAATGCATTCCTCACATAAACATAGCTTTAGATAATGGGATGTACTGGTAGGGAGAAACTTTATTTGTTAGGGACCTTTCATTAATGTTGGTCGTCATGCGTTCACGTGTGTGTGGGCATGCAGATGGTAGCATGCTGCTCCTTCATTCACTCCACCCATCTTCACTCATTTGGGGTCTCATGCAGACCAGGCAAATGCAAGTTCAGTGAGGCTTTGTTTGCTCAATGTGATATGGATTTGTAAAAAAAGGATGGAGAGATAGGCCATTGTAGTCTTCCGGCAGAAGAGATCTCATCCATTGCCCTACACCACTATTTGGTTTAACGTCATTTTATACCCATTTTGTACCTGGTGTTAACAGTCGTAACATGCAGGACAGTGGAGAACTTGTCTGTTGTTTGGGGGATTTAATGTCCCCCGTCTCTTTGCCGGCTTGACAATATACCTCTCTCCCTTCTTTCTAAGCATGGTGGTTTTTTTCCTTGTTTCTTGACAAGTAGTCTCTGATGATTCCCTATAAAAACTGGAAATGTCTCTGTCATGCTCTCTTGCTTTTTAGATGTGATACATTATGTGCCTCTCTGCATCAGTCTCTTTACACATGGGTCACACATGATTTATACATATTGACATGGGGAAGAAGTAAGACAAGACAAAACAAGATCCAGTGGCTGAAAGCACAACAAATTCAGACCAGAAGGCACGTTAAGAGCGGCTGAACAGTGGGATACTGGGCTATTGGTGCAATTTGCCCAGGCTGAGAAGCAGAGGTAATTTTTCTACCATAGAAAATTGTCATGCTAAGATCGGATAACAACTGTGTTAGGGGAGGCCAACACAGCCATTACTGTTTGCTCCTAGTGTTAACCTCTAACAATCCATAAATATTCTGTAAGTTTCCATATACCACAGTTTATCAGCAGGCTATTCTGTTATTTGCTTTATGATCTAGATCATTGCTTTGGTTTAACAGCAGTTAGAAGTAGTGACCACGTCCCAGTCTAGGGTCTAGGAGGTGCCTGGGATCTCAGGCTTACCTAAAACCCATGCAAGGCTGTCTTCTCCTCTCTGACAACTGGCTGACACTGCAAAACACACAGGAACCCTAAAAACAAAAGCAGCAGAATGGGAAGGAAGGCGACTCACAGCTAGGCAAGGGGCCAGCTTTCTCTGCTTTTTCCTTTGAGTCTCCAATTCTGGAAGTCCCTGCTTGCATGGCCTTACTATCAAATGATGTTTTAGCTGTTCATTTATGGTGAATCATAACTAAAGGGAACCGAAGCGCTATCTGAAATTCGCTTCCTCTTGGGCAACAGAAAGACTGTCTGAACTCCTTCCCCTTTTGGCTGCTTATGCTGCTCTTTTGAAAGAGCACCATTATAGCGGTGTAACACTGCTGTACTTACAGCATTGCTGTTACAGCTTCAGCTTCCTCAAGCAGCAAGCTTTTGAGTATCTTTACCGATGAGAAGAATATGTGACAACAGAAGGTAAGCTAGAGTTTCTGTGCAGGCAGGAGTTTAGTATGATTACCTTACTAGTGAATTTTGAGTTTTTCATACGTATGAAAGCAAAAACATATTCCCCACTCCATCAGTCTAGTCTGTTCTGCCTTCAAGCTTGGCAGCCCAGCTGAGAGGGAAGCGAGCAGAAAAAAGTACCCCAAAGAGAAAAGATGTTTTTCTAATGAGCAGTTGAGATGAACTTGAAGAATACTTCTGGCTGTAAACATTTCTAGCATCTCTAGCATTTGGGACTATGTAAAATTCAGATTTGGGTTAGAAGGTTTTGTGATTTGCACCCATCACTTATGTTAAGAACAGTAGGTTAAACAAAAACTGACCAGCAGAGACTGAATGTTCCCAGGTGGAGCCTAATATTTGGTAAGAGGTGGAAACAAAGGTTAGGCTTCTGGTCTTTCCTAGACCACGATAAACCAGCAGTGATTCCATTAAATCCACTTAGTAATTAAAGGCATGTCATTTTGGACCTTGGGCAAGTGACATGTTCTAATGATGTAGAAAGCACCTTGGAGAGAACAGCAATGAGCATTGGCTATCCAAAAACCAGAGAGTTCATAGGAGATGGAGATCAACTCAGAGAAATCATCAGCTCTTCTTTGATCTCAGCCTTAGGGAAAAAAGCATTCAGAAGCTGGGCGAGGTATATAAGGACAAAATCACAAAGGTCAAGCAGCAAAATGGCATCCAATTAGCAAAAGACTTTAAAGTAACAAGTAGTTTTTCCATCACTACTTTAGCAGCAAGAGAAAGACCCAGACAACTGAAAACGGGCTCGCCAGTGGGGAAGAAAGGCTATGGACAGTTCATGGCCAGAGTCCCAGGGTGTTTCATACCTTTTTTGCATTTGTTATCGCTTCAGACAAATATCGCAATCAACGTTGATGACAGGGCGAGATGAGATCACAAAACTAGAACAAAGACTAGATCAGAAGATCCTTCAGATAGTGTTCAAGTCAGTTGGGCCAGATGAATTTCATCCTAGGGCAATTGCTCCAGCCAGTTATCTAACCACAAAAGCTCTAGGCATAACCTCGCCTAGCTTCTGGGATTTTACGGAGCCCAGAGATCATACTTGGAAGCCTGCAAAAGTGCAGACGTAGTTCCTGTCTTTAAAAGGGAAAAAAGGAGGAGCCAGGGATTACAGATTGTTCAGTTTAACTTCAATTCCCGGAAAAATACTGGAACAAACAATCAAACTTTGGTAAGCACCTAAAACAAAACAAAGAGATGAATAATGGCCAGCATAGATTTGTCAAAAACAAAGTGTGTAAAACGGGTCAAATTTCCTTTCATGACAGAGTAAAAAAACCTCGTTGATAAGGGAGAAGCAATAGTAGTCTTATATTTTGACGGTGGTGAGGCTTTCGTCACAGTGTAACATGATACTTCTAAGCAAATTCAGGGAACCTGTGGTAGACGGAGCTGGTCTAGGATGACGCAATATTGATTGAAAAACCGCACAGACAGAGTATTTATTAGTTATTTTTTAAAAAGAAAAAGGTGGATCAAGAAGATCTGCTTGGGAGTCTATACTGGGTTAGTCTGATTTTGGGCAATTATGAACAGCTTGGACAATGGAATAAAGAATATCATATTCTTGGCTACCACAAAGCCAGAAGGGGATTATGGATATACTGAAATATAAGGCTACAATTAAAAAGTATTTAGAACCAAATGGTCTTAAAAATAGGGTTCATTTGAGTAAGGACAGTTCTCAGTTTCTACACATGGGCATCACCAGGAATAATTAATTCTATTTATATAGGGTGGTGAATTTTTGCCCAAGTAGCAACTCTGCATAAAAAGATCTGAAACATGTTCCAGGTCACAATCCAAATATGAGTTAACTGCTAATGCAAAAAGGACAAACGCCCTCCTAGGATGTGTACATAGGCATGTACCCTACAAATAATCCTTCTGCTCAGTTCTCTCTGAGGCTGCAGTTGGAGTGTAGTGTCCAGCCATGGGTGCTGTGCTCAAGACAAGGTCCAGAGGACAGCTGGGGGATAATCAGAGGTCTTGAAAACCAGAGCTAGGAGGGAAGAATGAACAAACTGACTTTCTTTAGTCTAGAGAAGACTGAGAGAGATAGGGTTACGGCTGTCAAATAAGTGAAAGGTGGCTGGGAAGAAAAGGAAAATAAATTGTTCTCTGTATCCATGATGGATAGGACAAGTAATGAGCTTAAATTACAGAAAAGGAGACTGAGGTTGGATGTTAGAAGAAGGCAAGCAGTAAGGATAATGACACACAGAAGTATCTGAGGAGGGTGTGGAATCGCCATCCTGCATTTAGGAAGAGGTTAGACAAGCATTTGCCAAGAGTGACATAAGTGTAACGATCCTGCCTTGGGACATGAGTCTGGACTAAAGTGATCTTCTGAGATCCCTTCCAGCCGTATAAATCTCTGATTCTCTCCTGGCTGCTGGAGGAAGCAAGGCTGACGTTGTGGAGCATTGCAAGTGCTCCACATTTGTGGTTTGTAATGCTCTCATCTGTGCGTGAGAGCCAAGAGCACTCCTGCAGGAGCCGTATGTGCTGCTTTCTGGTTCAGAAGAAAAAAGTTGCAGTGGCAGGTAAAGTCACCAAAAAACTGAGACATCCTTGGATTATGAGAATATAGTCCTGCGTGTTTTATGTCGCATTTAAATGTCTCTGGTCCTTACATGGTGATGATACGTGACACTAACCTTGAAAGCATTGATCAGTATAAAGCAGTCTGCTATGCTGAAACTCTGTCACTCTGACTATTCCTAGGCTCATACGCTAATTGTGGCCTCCTGTAGAGCCAAGCAGAGCTGGCTGTCCTGCTCTATAGAATTCAAGACTGTTTGCTTCCATTTTGGTGGGAACCAGAGGCCGGTTCAGCCCGCAGCCCTGGCACCGGTGACGCAGGCTGGCACTAGCAGTGCTAAAGCTGCCACAGTCTCTGCCTGACGCTGGGGAATAAAAATGTGAGCAATTGTTTTTTATCTGGAGTCCCCATGGGCCACTAGAGACAGAGCTTGCTAAAGATTATTTTCTGCAAGCACTTCCAGAAGTTTGTGTTTCTCTAGGAATTCAATGGAAGATAAGTGGAAAAGGGTACAAGCAGGAAGGACAGAAATACTCTCTTTTTTTCAGTTTCTAAAGACAGCTTTTACAAACATCAGTATATAAATAGAAAAAAAAAAAAAGAAGGCTTATTTTAAAGAGGTGGCTAACCCAATGTCCCTTGAAAAAAAATAGCAGAGAGCAAACACTGAAGTCCTTTAACTCCCCGTCATAATTTATAGCAGGTTTCCAATTGTGAAATCTCTCAGCGATGTGGGACAGATGTTATGGTGAGGAAAATAAAACAAACAGACAACGGGATGGGAAATGCAGAGAAGATGAAATGACACCGTGTTGTAATCCTTATGGGAAATCTCTCTACGGCTTTCCAAAATAACTGTGCTGGTGAGCAATTAGGAAGCTAGACGAGCTATATAAACAGAGCCACTAGAGGTCTGTAACCGTTCCCATGCAGTTTCCACAGTGAGCATCAGTCTCTAGAGCAGCTTTGGGGAGGGGACTATTTCTGCCCACCATCTTCTAAATGATGCCTTTAGTATTCTGTCCAGAGCTATTTGCGCAAGAAATGCACACAAATGGAGGTTTTCCAGTGCTTGTTCCTGTTCCTATGGCAGTAGATCAAAGGCAATAACAATGCAGAGTTAATTAATTCAGGAGAAGGAATTCCCACTTGCAGCGGTCTTAACCCAGCAGTGGAGGGAAGGTGTCAATCATAAGGGCAAAGGTGCCAAAACTGGCATGGATTTGTGGGTTGTTGGGGGTTTTTTTTCCCCACTAAGGAGTTCAGGGGGTAGTTAAACAGTAAATGTCACCTGAGCGTCAGAAAAAGTAGGGTTTTATATATAACCAATGATTTATAAGCGTGCATGAACGCCCCAGCTGCAAGAAACCTGGACAAAAACTAGGCCTACAGTCTTGTAAAAAGAAGCCTCTCGGAGGGAATTGTATTTCCCTGTCCAGGTCAAGTTTGGAGAACATCCCTCTCAGCCTTACTCCGAGTGCCCATCACCACATCAAAGACCAGCGGTGTCCTCAAAGGCAGCAAAACCTGCCAAAGGAAAAGTTGGGGAGGATCTCATCTCTCCCTGCAGCCTTCCAACTTTGTATAAATCACAGGAGCAGAGGGGACAAAATGATTGGGAAGAACCAAGGATTATTGACTTATACACAGAGGAGTGCAGGCAACAATCCTTGGACAGAGCTAACAACAAATAAATGAAGAAAGGCCTTTTGGGAGACAGAGCAAGGGGCTGGCCACCAGGGCACCTGGGCTTTCTAGAATGCCTTAAAGACCAGAAGGAAAGAAAAGAGAGGAAGCTGGTTGATTTTACTTGAGCTAGAAAGTACCATGATAGTAATCTGATGCAAATCTAGAATGGGAGATCTTAAAGAGGCCAGCAGAGAATGAAGAAGTGGAAAGAATGAGTACTTGCCCATCAAAAATATATTGTCCCTGAGTGGGAATGGTATAGGAGAAAAGACCACAGATGAAGCAAAATATTATGGAATTCTGCTGATGTTAAATGAGTTAATTTCTTCAGATAATGTCTTCAAAAAACATTTTTTTCTCAACCAAATGTTCTAAAATAATGTTTCATTCATATCAGTGGCAAAGCTCCTGTTGACTTCTCCTTCAACAACTGCAGAATATTAAAGATGAAGTCAGTTTAAGAATCTGTTATCCTTTCGCTCTGTATGCCCTTAGTTTCCTTTTCATATGCAGTTCACCTAGCCTGGCCTGCATTTCTTTCTCAACATGGGGGAAGGGATCCACATGATCCTTTGTGTGATTTCTGCAAGTGTGCTCCCAACAGACAGCACTGAGACAGCAGAGCTCTGCTGAAGCTGATTTTATAGAAAACATGTTGAACCCTGTGGCCAGTATCTAGTTTGGTGCAGGGCGCCAAATACTTCCAGGGCTGAATCTGCCTACCTGAAATTGCAATGAAGACATTTTTGCCTTGTGCAAAACAGGGACATAGGACTCATAGCCAACTAGGGCGAGCTGATGATTTGTCTACCACTCTGTGAAACAGGCATTAATTAGAAAAATCAGATAAAAAAGGACTCACTCAGATCTGATGGCTGTGTCTGTTGCAGGCATCTTAATCGTATTTGCACAAATCCACTGCACAAATTGTTTTAGAAATTGTTTCCTACCTGCAGCCTGTCTCATCTTTGAACTCCAGCTGACACCATCCCAATGGCACAAAACTTTAAGGCTCTGACATACGAGAAGGGATCTTTACATTACAACATCTTACAACCAATCTTGTGGGGTTTAGCTGGAATCATGCATGCGCTTCCCAACACCGCACGTGGTAAACGTTCTTACCTACACAGAGACCTCTGTGTGTCCATTCATTCAGACACGCCATCTGTACCCACATTTGGGGCTCACGCCAACCCACGTGTGTGTGCATGTGGTTTCTCATCATATATGTTTTCACTGAAAGAGGAAGGTGAGGAAGAATGGGCCTTTTCATTTCTAGGAAGGCCCTGAACCATCATGTTGTATATAGATCTAGAAAAAGGAAGTGCTGCCATTTGGAGGAGAGTTTAGGGGCTCTGAAGAGGATGGCCTCTTCATGCTAGTATAATTTAATTTCTCCGTTTACTGGATATTGCTCCATTAAACCACTTGCAGCATAGCCAAGGACAGGCTATATAAGGCCTAATTGCACTCCCTCATGAAATTCAGTAGAAAAACCCTTGACACCTTCAGACTTGCTTTTGGGGTTTTATCATGCATCATATGTTCTTACATTTCCTTGGGAGTTAGTTACATTTTTCATGGTCTTTTGCAAGAATTCAGTCCCTTTGCCAAAACATTACAAGAGCTTTCTTATACCGTACTGGGTCAGACCCCAGAACTGGTCGGTCCAATCTTCCATAAAGCACTCCCTTGGGCTGCAGGGGTTGGTAGAAGACTCGCCAAAGGCCCAGCTCATACTAGAGCCAGCCTGTCATGCAGAGCCAGCGTGCGTGAGAGGACAGCATAAAAGTCGCGATCAGGTAGGACCCATATGCTGTAACAGAGGGAACGGGGTAAGTCTCAGCCCCAAGGCACGTGCAGAAGGTGAGGTGATGCCTGCTGGCGACACTGCTTTTGAGACAGGCCATCTTAAAATTTGTTATTTAAAAAACATTATTTTTGGTATCTTATAGCCAGCAGGTTCTTTTGACAGAGATGCCCCTCATCATTGCACTTCAGACATTATTGGAGTTTGCCAGTATGGTTCTAGGGAGAGAGGGCTATTTGCTTCATAGCTGGAGCTTAGAGCCAAAGTGCTTACGGTAACCTGAGCTTTAAAGGTTTTGCATGTTATTAAGAAAGCAAGCTGCAGCCTGTCCTCTTCCCCTCTCCTTTCTTGAGAGTGGCTAAAGTACTGAAAATACGACACATGTGCACTGCCTTTTAGCTGGCTTCACAAAACCACCTACAATAGTGTAATTTTTATGTTAGTAACACACATGAAAAGAATGTGTGAAGCCTAGGAAAGTATGCAAAGACTGATACTAGTTCTGTGTTTAATGATACTGAGATATGAGGCTGGCACACCACACTGTAGCGTGCAAGCTTCTGGCTTTCTGAGCCAGCCTTTAAGAAGAAGGCTGAAGAGCGTTTGCATCCTGTGTGCCATTTGTCTTGTCAGGAATGTGCTAAAAACAAATCACTGTATATTTGTAGTGATGGCTGGAGTTGGCCCAGTCCCCATGTAGGTGAGATTAAGGCATTCTGCTTTTTGTGGTCCCTGATAAGGTGGAACTGTCTGTTACGGATGGCTTGGATTTTTCTCAGGGGCATCACTGGGAAAGGCAGGCTGGTACCTACACTGTGGACTTCCATACCTTAAAACATGAGGAATTCTTTTGTTTTGCCTTAAATCTGAGTTTTCTGGGGAAGAAAAAGGTCCTGATATAATTTTATTTTTAATGCATAAGTGCAGTGTTCCAAGAAGTATTTTTATCTGTAAGATAGTGATTGACACTCTCAGGTAGATCTTCAACTTAGAATATCTTTTCTTGAAATCAGTGCTTTTCCTCTACCCTTACTGTCCTCCTTTGCAACCCCAGCAAATGCAGGGTGGTACGTTCCTGAAGGCTGCTCTAAAATAATCATCCAGCAACGGCCAACTTCTTACCTCAGCTGCCTTAATGAACCCCTTTAAACAACCAGTGCAATGCAGTAGGTGCTTCTGTGAGCAATATTCAGCCACGTGTCTGTGCTCCAGATACTGGGTTGGTCGTGAAGCAGGAAAGTCACCAATGCTGGGATAGCATTTCTGTTACCACTTTCCCATGCCAGCTGTCTCAAGGAGCTGTTACAAGAGGTGGTGATCAGGTGCTCGAGGAGAGCTTTCGCTCTCTCCTTCCCCTTGCCGTGCTCCGGACATCTCTCCCAATGAGGAAAATGCTATTAAAGTATTAGGTCATCTGGGTGCTTCCACAAACTCCCTTTTTCTTGACCAATCCTCCCGTAGCTTGCTAGGCTGATTCCCAGGTCACAGTACACTGAGGTTATGGCTAAGTGTACAAAATAAAGGTGGAGAAATGAGTGGCTACAGTGCAAAAACATATTCTGTTGACTGGACATTTTGTTTCGCAAGACTGATGAGACAATCTGAATCATACTGTTCCTCCCACACAGAAATCCCCTTCTGCTATAGTTATGCCTTGCATACCTAATAGCTTAGTAATCAGCATAAAGCAACTTCTCTGCAAAGCTGGGGAAAACCATGTATCCCAAGTGGTAGAGAGTGGCCAAATGCCACCCTCTTCAGCTTTGGCTCCATACTGACATCTCGGATATTGACACCGTGGTAATCGTTATGTGAAGTGCCAGTGGAAAAAGATTGGACGCAAAAAGTGCAGTTACCTCTCCCTTAGACAGCCAAGAATAACTGGAATGTCCTGTTAATATTTTGGTTACTCCACATGCTTTCACATGAACCTTGCTGAGAGAGTGGCAGCAGCGTAACAAAAGCAGAAGAGATTGCGGGATCATTCAAACCCACCTGCTGCTCCTTATGTGCTCATTTGATCGGAGGGGCTGGAGATGGAACCATCATCTCCACCGTGGCTCACGCCTGACGTTCACGTCTATCTGAGCAGGTGAGTGAAGGCTTTCTGAAGAAGGCCAGGCGCTGGCAGGCTCAGTGTCCTCATGCGCCCGCCGTGGGCTCAAGGCATACAAAATGAGCACCATTTTGCTTACCGCCCGACGGAGCCTTTCCGGTGTCCACATGCCACAGTCACACACGAAACCCAGCCGTGGGTCACCACTTTGGGCAAATGGGCAGAAGGGAGCGGGACAGCTGAGGAGAAGTCGGTGGTATCTGATGGGCAGGTGGCCAGGAGCTGCCAGCCACCTTATCCAGCAACTCGTATGCATGTGTTGCAGTATGGTTTTGGGTGCTGCTCAGCAGTGCAATATGGAATAAAGAAGAAAATTTTGGCAGCATACAGGAAAGATTCGGGCTGCGAGGAGGTGGGAAGAGCTGTCTCAGGAAGATCTTTTGTGTGCAAGCTACTACAATGGGAAACTGCCACCCTTTCTCTTGGGTGTCTGGGAATACGGAGGCTGCGAGTCCTGCAGTTCAAGCTTACGGGTGTAAATGACTGAATTCAGTGCATTTTCATAGGGCAAGTCTAGCCCAGCAACTTCCAGGATGGTTTAACTGTGCCCAAAATACTCCTGCAGAACAGGAGGAGTATTTCCAACAGCTCCTTGAAGGCAGGTGAAGAAGTGTGGTTGGTGTGGCCATAGCCTCAGGTACCGGCTGTGCTGGGGCAGCGCCAGGACTGGTGGGAAGGGTGGCTTGTGGGGACACTGGACATGTCTGTCCGGGCTCTGCAAATCTGCCTTCCCTCACCCCCAGCGCCGGCTCTGCTCCACCATCGCCACCCCGGCCCGCTCTCCCAGAGCTCCCGGCCTAGCCGGGCAGCCACTGGCTCTCCTGCCAGCCTGCCCTCATCCCGCCACGAGAGCACCCGTCCGGCGCCCACCTCCCCAGTGCCCACCACTCCCGGCAGCAGCTGCCAGCCAGCCGCCTCGTTTATTTTGGAGGCCCGTGCTAATCCCCTCCGCCCTCGCGCCCCTCGGTTTACAGCATCGCAGCCGCTTCCAGCTTGCGATAGCGGAGTGGCCGCCAGGTGACCCTGCCTTAGTGTAAATATTTTGCTTTCGCTCGAAGGAAATGTGACATACATTTGAGGTGGAAGTTATCCAGAGGCTGTGGCCTCGGGAGCCAAACCACTGGGAAGCCCCCGCCGCGGTGGTCTCACGGTGCCGGCGCTGTCAAACACATTGGACTTGCCCCCGCCCCGCGCCCCGGCAGGGGCTCAAACCCATTTGCCTCTCCGTGACAGAGCAAGTGCAGCTGGGGGTCAGTGTGGGGTGCCCCCCGCGCACCCCAGCAGTGAGGAGCAAGGCTGCCCACGCTCCCCCGGCACGGCACGGCACGGCACGGCACGGCACGGCGCGGCACACCTCCTCATGGGCGGCTGAGCACTAGCATGAAAGCAGGTCACGGTGGAGAGAGATGAGCACAGGTGCTTTCCAAACTCCCGTGTGAGTTAGGAGCAAAGGTGCCATCAGAAAGAATCACCACGTGATTATTTTTGTTTCTTAAAGCACACGACTGTGTAAGCAGCCATGGGTAAGGTGGCTGGCCCTGGCCTCCTCTGAGGCTAACGGGCCTCGCCTTGCACCACAGACCGGCCAGTTTAAAGCCTGGGCGGATTTTTGAAGCCGGCCTCCGACTGAGGGGGGTTTGCTGTTGGTGACACTTGCAATCACCTGCCTCAGTCTGCCCGGCTGTAGCGTGTGCTTAAAAAGGAATAGTAACACGATGCTTAAAGGCATACTATATGAAGTAGCTAGTGTTGCATTTTACATCTGATAAATATTAATTAATGGTATTTCAAAGTACAAAAGACGCTGGGATCTCATGCATTGGCTGGAGAGAAATATATCTCCCAGATTAAACCATAATCTTGCTAAATTATGCATTTGACTTGGCATGGCTGCTTACCCCGGAGTGGTGTCTGCTCGTTCGGCATTCCTCCCTCGCGTACCAAGGTGCTGACTTCCCGCAGTAGAGCCCAGCAGCCTACCCAGGGACTCAAAGAGCCAGATTATCCAGAACGGGCAAGCTGCACCAAGTCGAAGGTTTGTTTTTGGTAAGTATCCAGAAATTAAGGCACTAACTTGTTGAGGTTTTAGGCCATGCCTAGGCCCCATCCTGATAAACTGCTGTGAGCTTAATTATCAACCTTTGTTTCTCCAGACAGTCAAATTTGTTATGGAGAAAATGCATGTGTGTTGGATCCACTTGTGAAAGGCTCGACAGTAGATAATTTAAAATCAAATTACAGTGACACAGTCTGCCATTAAACCAAAACCAGAAGGTTCCCTTTCACAGGACAATGCTCCTCATGCACTAAAATAAAAGCTGAACCAACAGCACAGCAATGCTCAGCCAGTCCACAAAAACGTAGGGAGGCACATTGACTTTTTAGGAAGATCCCCAGCGAATGTTAAACAAACCCTGATGTTCCTAGTGCTGCTGCCCGGAATCAGCGCTTTGCTCCCCGGTACATGCGGAGACATTTAAACAGCTCTTGCGGCAGCCGCTGACACCATCATACTGAATCCTGCCTGGGAGACCTTTGAAATGAGTCACGGAGAAAGGAATTAACCCGTTACTTAGAGCACACTGCTAGTGTGCTAAGCCAAAAAGCAGCGGAGAAAGAAGGCAATGAAATAAAAATTCACAGAATTAGAAATTTTCATTGGGTGAAGATGTCTTTTTTAAAATTAGAAATACACGCATACATATACATATGTATACACACATACATACATGCACAGCCTCTATGGCCAAAGAAAGAAACAGTAAGCTGTTGCAATCAAAGCATGTGCCACACAATCCTAAGCAGGACACTATGAAGATAGTAGAACATAATGTAGAAAAAAAGATTAGGTGGGAGACTTCAAAAAACCCCAACCCCCCTGAGCACACTATGGTGCTCTGGTGGCTGTAATACCTCCCTGCTAGCACTCATGTCTACAGCTGATTCAGAGAAGGGAGGAATGGCTCTGATGGGAGTTGTCGCGTTGTGGCCATCCGAGGTCCTCACAAGTCACAACCTTGGAGGCTGCCCAACGCAGAGTGTTATTCCTTACCTTTTGCCTTTGTTCAAACTTGCATTAACTACATTGTGCTAAATTAAACCACTCCAACATTTCCTACAATCTATAGACTTATTTTTACTGTTAACCCCTCAACCTGCCGTAGCTATGTCTGATGTTGTGGTATCTTGGCTAGCCTGCCCATGGGCTACTCGCCGTTTCTAGTCAATATTCAGAGGTGCGCTGTCGCACTGAGCAGTGAGGCTGTGGAAGGCATGTCTGTGGGAAGTCATGGGGACCCCAGAGCTTAGCATGGGTCAGGCTGCTCTTACATGTCTATATTCAGGCTTACAACTGGAAGTCATGCTGAAGCTCTTGCTTCAGGAGTCAAGTTGACCGCCTAACTCTGAAATCACCACCAGCAGCAGGCTGGCCAGCACCAGTGCCCTGTGAGGCACTTCCATGCTTGTCTGAAGCACCCTGCACAGGAGAGTTATGGAGAGAGACTTCTGGCCGTGGCACCTTCAGGTGTGCTGCTGCCTCTCCCGAAAGCAGCCAGAGGGAAGGGGTCCTGGCGTCAGAGGGCTGAGAGAGGGTCAGTGCCGGGCCAGCAAGGTGCAAGTCCATGAACTCACTGCTACTACGGACATGAATGCTGGGAAAGGGTGAAGGAACTCTCAGCCATTACAAACAGGCTCAGTTCCCTGCCCAGAGGATGACAGACCTGTCTCCCATGACAGACTCTCTGTTTAACAACAGATTAACCGAATCCTTTTGAGCTTTTCTTGTGCTGAAAGGACATTGCCCAAAGCAGCTGAAAGGACAGCCCACGTATCCAATACTACCAGTTCTTTTTGATCTGCTTTTCCCTTGACATTGTCTGGGGTACCCTCCCCCCCCGCAATGTAAATTCATTCCTTTTTAATGCAGTTAGTTTGGATTTGGGAAGAGGGTAAAGTGCCAGCCACCTATAAGGCCAGCCAGAAGATATGCCATCTAAAAGACCAGCTGGCAGAAAGGTGATTTTAACTGACAAAAAAAGGTGTTGAGAGTAGTTTGATTTTTTTTTTTTTTTTTTTGGGGGGGTTGGGGGAGGTTGGTACAAACAAAAAGATTCAGTAGAAACAGCTCATTCAGCCGAATACCAAAACTGGTGCCAGCTTTAGATAAACTTTGCTGCTCTTCTTAGAGTTTTCATCCAGACTTGTCCCAGTCAGCACCAGGAACTGCCGGCGGGTGCACCTCATAAATAAAAACAGGCTAGGAGGGACTTGTTATATATCTCCTGTGTGTTTGCTTTGAACAAGGATGTATCATCTCACACCCAGAGTCCAACTTTACTGTGCCAGTTCAAAAAGTCGGCTTGGTGTTTACATTGTCCTAAATGAGAGCTGGGGCAGCCATCAACCTCAGCAGCAGGAGGAAACCTCCCCCTTGTTCAGAAGTGTTCATATCTGGGGCTTTGGCTCTGAAAACTATAGATGCGGGGAGCGGGGGGTCTATGAATTGCGGCTCGATGCAGATTTCAGTGGTCAGAGTCATCTCTATACAAATACCTGTGATAAAGTACACACTTAACTTTCTAAGCACAAAGCTCTCCCATACCAAGATCTGTATTTCAGGAAGAGGAGAAAGAGACATACATGTGACGTTTCTGAGCTAGAAAACATGAAAAGTTATGCACAACAAGGAAGAACGGCATATTTGCTGAGAGGTAGCTGGGAGGGCTCTCTCCTTTCAATCTATCAACAGAAGAGATGCTTGAAGATTGCACCCATCCTGAAACCCTCATTTTCTTTGCAGAATAATAAGCAAATAGGTTTTAGCCTGTTGCCTGCAGGGAAATGGTTTTGTCATGGAAGGAGCACCCTGCACTAAATCAACAAACAAGAGAATGGCTGTGTTTGTTTTTCCGTGTACTGGAGGTGAAGGTGCAACCACGCTGGGCTTTCTTTCACATCCTCTCCACTTGACACAGGGCAGGGGACAGGCACAGACACACACAGAGCTGCACATCTACATGGAGGGAGCGTGTAACTGGAACAACAAAAGCTTTGGTCTCTGCCTTTCCCCACTCGCATGCCAGCCGTGCCTTCCCTGTCGGTGGAGTGGGCGATGGGGGACTCCTGGCACGCCTGGCGCTCTCCCCTAGGCTGTACTTTCATGAACGGTTTAAGCCAGCACTTGCTACCAAAGGGAGTTGCCCTTTGGTGTCTCACTGCTCCCGGCTACTTGCTTCCACCCTTCAGCTCTTGTGCAATCACACCGAAGCGCATCGGTAAATGCAGCTGGACTACAACCAACCAAGCAACGACTACAGAAAGGAAGCTTTTTTTTTAAACCCGGCTCTGTTCCCCACTCCAGTTCACTCCCTTGCGCTGGGAGTGATCCTCACGTGCTTCTTTTGGCAGTGACACTGGCTTAGGCGGACAAGGTGTCCATGGCCCTCTGGCCTGGGGCAAGGGGTGACCTGGGGGCGGATGGGGGGTGTGCTGGCCCCAGGGCATCCCTGCCTCCCTGTGTGGGTGGTGGGAGAGGAGAGCAGCAAGCACAGTTGAATTAATCAACCAGAAGCAGTGATGCTGATGGAGGTATCTAGTTTATATGCATTTATATACTCATAGAAACGCACTTTAATACAGCTAATTTCACATAAGGTGGGTACTTTTGCTTATTGTTTATGAATACAGAGCTACCAGTATAATTTTTGTCCATGCTACGTATGCTTTGTTGGTATGTCTGAAGAAGTGTGCCCGGCACAGGCACAGACTCAGTGCTGATTTGGAAAAAGAGAGTTATCTAGCCAGACAGAGGTATTTTTTCCTCCCTTCAGTTGCATTCCAGAGACAATTATTTGGAAGTATCTTGTGTGCTTAGTCAGTGCACACGGAGCATTTGCAAAGGCAAGGGCAGGAGTGAGTTTATGTTTTAATGCTATCTTATATAGCAGTATTCCTATTATCCATATATTCCTAGCATTTGAACCATTCCCTCAAAACGAGGCCTACGGCATGAATGAATACTTTAAGAGAAGCACATGCTACAGATAGCTAGCCCTCTCCATGTCTAGGACACCTGATGCACAGTTGTATGCCCATATGGGCTTATGTTTTTCACTATAGATATGTCCTGTTGGCCGTCTTTGCTCCTAGCAGATAGAGAGAGAGGTATTTGTGTGTGCATCTGTGTGTGTTCGTGTATGTGTCAGGACAGGTACTCCTGTGCTTATGCAAATACTTGTAGACACATGCAGATACATATGTGCCCATACAGACCCACATTACTAGTCACGTTTACATCTGTCTATATACATGCCTATCCTGCCATGCAATCAACATATACACAAGTTTGCTGCAACAAGCCAATTGTTTTTTTTTCTCTCCTGAATTGCCAAACGCTCAAAGCCGCAGGCTAGCTATTGTGGTTACCCTGATTCCCAGGTTTCTTCTGCAGTTGGCAAGTAAGCGGCACTGCAAGTTTCCTAACAACTGGGATGAAGTTTTGTGTAAATCACCTTCTAGGCATTAGACTTTTCCCAGCAAAAGAGGGGGGCGGGTGTTTAGAGGAGGGAGAGTTGCTCTCTTTGATGTGGGGATTAGTTCACATGTCAGTGTTATCCCCTTTTTTTTAATATGCTGTGATTTATAGAAGGGCCGCTATGAGAGATAGCCAAGGGGACACCCACGTGGGACTTACTGACAGACACCACCTCCCAGAAGATACCTACAACTAAAGCAGCTGGCATCAACAGAAAGACTCCAATTGCAAAAAAAGAAAGCATCGTAAAAAATAACCTGTTTTGCCTAACAAATGCTGTCTAAAAATTAGGATGTGCTTTAATGCCTATGGAGCAGGAACTGGTTTTCCCAGCAGCAGAGGGGGAATCTTTTTGCACATCCATAATAAAGAAATTATAAATGCTTTTTTTCCTTTAAAAAAATGTTTGGTTTGTATTTTCCCCTTAGAGCACACATCACTAGTGAGAACCAGTGTTGCTCCAACAATGATTATGCTCACTTGAAACTTATTTAGCAATGCAACTGCTCCAGTCAGAGTTTCCATGCTCTCCTGCATTAATCTTTTATCAATGCTTTAGAAAAACTTCACTTTTTGGTCAAAAGTTACATGGTTGTTCTGCAATCCAATCTTATGTCTATTAGTGTTGGAGGAAACATTCCTGATGCTTTTCATGGGAACTGGATAAGGCTCTGACTTATTAGGCTAGAAGCCATATTCAGAGTAGCTTTGCTTAGTGTATCTGAATTGTTTAGGCTTACTGCGTTGTGGAGTAGATGGCTGACGGGCTGGCAAAGGAGACAGTGATGGATACAGTAAGAAAGATTTAACTAGCTTTTACTTAAAAATAGTCTGTATTAGTATTTTTTCAAATTTCTATCTGTTTTAGCCCTTACCAATTCCTAGTATTTTTGTTCATCCAGTTCTCTTTGAATGAAACTTTGAGACATTCTGGTACAGCAAACCTTTTTTTTTTTTTTTTTTTTTTTTTTTTTTAAAATAAAAACCCCCAGTTTAATTTCCAGCCGGATCAGCTCTTTGAGCTGATTCCCTGCGTGGCTGCACTGGCACAGGGGTGACAAGACTGTGGCAGTCCAGGCTTCAGAGCGAGCTGCTGTAAAACTCTAAATAAGCAGTTTTATCATGTTGTTACCACAGAAGTAACGTGGGATTTTCCCCGGGTGTTTCCCCTAACTCCTCTTCCGTCCAGATACCCAAAGTCCCAATTTCACCTTCGATGCTGCTTTATGCGCAGGCTCCTCCCAGCACATCAGAGGCAGCTCAGCGACTGCCTCAGCACCTTACCTTGAGGGACAGACAAAAGCCAAACCACTTCTTCGCTGCTACGTTTCCAATGGCCTCCCGCGATTCCCCCGCTATTCTCTTAAGCATAAAGAGGTTATTGTGTCAACCCCCAGGAACCCACGACTGCCACTGACAACCAAAGCGTGACGCACAACGGGACGTGCCCCACACAAGTAGGCTTTGTACGCGGGGCGGTACAGTAAAGTGGCCACGTTCAAGTGTGGCCTCGCAGTGTGCCTTCTCCCACCCCAGCTGGGGCTGCTCCATGTGCTCTGACCCAAATGCTAATTGCCCGTCTTAAACCCGCAGCGAAAGCGCAGACAAAAGCTCCTCTGGCATCTCCCCAAGCCGTGCGGCGCCCTGGCCCAAGGCTGCTCCGAAGGTACACTGCGGCAGCACGCTAGCACAAACGGGCATGGCTCTCCAGAGCACGGCAGCAGGCCTGCAAGTTTGGCTCTTACGTGCCCGCATATGCACCGCCTCGGCTTGCTGCTTCTCTTCTGCACCACTGTAAAGTGACTGCAAATACAATGCTTCTCAGAAACATGCGCAAAATGTGTGACGTGCCCATGCACCCTCTCCCCCCAGACAGGTAACAGTATAGTAATTCAGAGTGATGTTTCCTTTCACCCCAGCCTGATGCGGGGTTGGGGATGGTGGGGGCTGTATGGAGAGAGAAGGGTGACTTGGTGGACTCGAAATGATAACCCTTTCCACAGCCTGGGAAACATGCCACATACGTTTCTAGCAAGGAAGGGTATTTAAGAGACATGGCACATGCTGTGCTACTTATTCTTCTTCACAGATGGCCCACTGGGGCCAAAAATCAAACCCATTTTCTGCTTGTTTGTTCAAATTGTCAAAATATTTGACTGAATGAATGTCAAGCAGTATCTTGAAGACAATACTTCATAGATGGAAAGACAATTCGGCGATCACTGGCCTCCACTGTCTCACTGCACTTTCCAGAAATGGAAAATCCTCCTCGCTGGCCTCCTGGCCGTCATGTGGCAGGGTGGACAATGCCAGCAGATCACAGGCACAGACATCACCGACTCGTACTTTCTTCTACAAACATGTTAACGCTTGGGTACTCAGACCTATCTCCATTCTCACTGGTAGTTTGAATCCCTCCTGAAGAGTTAAATAAGTTTTTCCTTTAAATAAACAGGCAGCACTGGCTGATTAAACCCCAGTATTTATGCACATATTTTGTTAATGCTTTTCAGTGAGAAAAGTCATTCCTATATTATTCAGGTATGCTACCATCTGGGGGAAGCAGGATTTCTCAAGTGTCCTGTTTGGAGTGAGTTGGAAATACCCAATTTAAGCAAAGTATATGTTAAACGCCATACATACTAAAGAGTTAGACAAGCCACTTTTCAGTAGTTACATTTGAGTGTAGAGACTGAGACTAGAACTCAGATTTTATGATATTGGAGGCTTACAATTAAGAATTAAACAATATGTAATAAAATCTAAAGCAACAATCAAATAGCCAGCCAGTCAAGGAGAACAGGCTTACACTTTTGAATGCATGAGAAAAGCAGAGAATTTGAAAAATACCATCAATTTTATTTGGTTTGTTTGTTTGTTTGTTTTTGAAAGTTACGTTGGTAACTTAAACTTATGTGGAGCTTAAAACAGAACAATATAAATAGACTGTAACTTAAAACTTTGCCACGGTCTTTTCACTTAAACCCACAAAAATGCATGTATAGCTTGGAGTTCATAACCGGCCTGCCCCCTCCCCTCCAAAAAAAAGAACCAAAACTGAAGTCAAATGCTCAGTTTGATTATCCAACTGTTTGGCTCAAAGGTGCAACTGGCACATCTTTCTGTGGGCCATGCGAAACCCAGATAACACTGGGCCCTGACAGCCACACACTATTCCCATGCTTTCCAAAGCCGAGCTGGAATTCATGAATCATACACAGTCACATGCGTGAAATCCTACATGGAAGCATCAGGTGGAGAACAAGAACCATTTCTGCGGGAGATACCTGCACTCCCCCACGTTACAGCGATAGCAAGGAAACGACTCTCACTGCCTATATATCAGAAACAGCTTTTGAACATTTCTGCTTTTGCATCTATATTTAATAAAAAATCACTTCCATCTGAGATTCTCCAAAAGGATGTGTTCTCTGATGTCTCACAGGTAGGAGGGATGCGAAGAAAATACTTTGTCATTTTCATAGGTCGTGTGATGTATTAAATACCTGCACTATCATCTAGAATTGGGTAATGGAAGGCTTTAGTGAAAGGACTGTATTTTCTTTTTGATTCCCTGGTAACAAACATACTGGCAATGCCCAGTGAAGGTTAAAATCATACTGGATCATAGCTGTGTACCCTGTATACAGGCTTTAAGAAGTGATTTCCATATCCTGCTGAAGCAATTAACCATTAGGACGGCTGTTGGGCTAGAGAAAGTGGGGCTACAGCAATATGCATTTGGTTGCAAAGCAGCAGCTCGCTCTTTTCTTCAGGTCTAAATAAACAGCAGCCTTGTCAGACATTCACCTGGCTCCACTGGTTGTATTTACTGCTTAGCAGAGAGCTCAAAGACTCTGGAAATGCTGCAGCTAAATAGCCACCTTCTTAGCACCCTGCCCAGTGCAAAGCTTCCAAGGCACCTGATTAGGAGAACACTGCAGGGGAATCACGGGAACAGGGGCTGGGGTCAGGAGAAAGTGTTAAACCTTTGCATGTAACTTTTCATGTGACCGGGCTGGCGGTCCAGTGACTGCGGCCTCCATTGGCAGGCAGTGGCTTGCGGAGACCTGGGAATTATTATATGGGATTGGGAGAGAATGCCAGCAATGTGCACAGGGCTCGGGGGGAGGATGAAAGGCAAACGCCAGTCAATGAATGAATTCAGAAATACGCATGCAATCTGTGAATGACTTCTTTCCCTTTGCTGAACCTGCACACGAGTTTCTACAGCTACCAGTGAAAGCCCCATGATATTGTCCCATGGCTGAGAAGGTCCGTGCCGACCACCTCGGCCCTGCCAGCCCACCTGCTGCTCCCCAACACCCGCTGCCGCACGGGCACAGGCCACGTGGCTGTTCCAAGTGAAAGATGCTACCAGCAGCAAGAAGAGCACTGTTTTGGCATGCCGTGCACGAAGCTCCTTGCCAAGGCACCAGCGAGCCTTCTAAACGCAGCCGCCCTTGGGAGGAGAGCGGGGTGCAGCTCTTCTGAACGCGGCAGCTCCCACTGGTGGTGGCAATGCCGTGGGGCTGTGGCACACCCACGGCTGAGTGTGAGGGGGAAAAATTAAGGCTTGCTGATTCAGCAATCTGGACCAAGCAGCCATCGGCTGGGGGGCAGAGCTCAGGCGGTGCCACCTCCATCGTTACCATGGTGGCTGGGGGCTCACCTGCCTGGTGACTGGCCTCCCAAAGCGGCTGCTGCAGTCAGACGGGGTGCGCGGGCACGTGCTTCGAAAGTGCACGTAGGAAGAGTAACTTACTGCCTCCCCACGGCGCGTAATTTTGGAAAGATGGGAGCAGGGCATTCGCCGTCTAGAAACGCTGTCCCTGCAGCTCCTCACTTGGCACGGTAGAACCATCTTTTATTATCCTTTGGGGCTACGGCTGCAAACAAAAAATGCTTTCATTTCACTTTGGCGGCGGCTCAGGTTGTGTGTGCTCTGGCTGCTTCCTTAATTACAGTGGTTGTTGACAACTTCTTCTGATAGAGACCCTCTCTTTGAGCAGTCCTCCCACTCCCCCACTTTTTTTTTGCAGTCTGAATACATAACAAACCGGGACAACGTTCTGTAAAAATAAGCTCACTGTAATGCAGTGATTCCCGCACCACAGTTATGCTGTGTTCCTCTCTTCTGTCCTCTCAGTTTGTGCTGCTGCTGTTTATTTCCTCTTTCTGGCTATAAGATGTTTTATTTATTAGTGCTGGATTTCCTGTTGCCTGCAGCTGCCTGTACTTTACTCTCTCCAGCTCACTTTGCCATTCACGTCAGTCTGTAGGTTTGGTATCCCACTGACTGAGGTGCTCTCAGCAAATTTGGTTGGTGGTTGCATTAAGCAACACTTGACAAAGAGGGGGGCTTGCATGGCAATCTGGGCACACAAAAACCCCAAACAAACCAAAAGCTGATACGGGGAGCCCTCACAGGCACAGGAAGAGTCCCTTTTTTATGACTTACTGATGCAGAGATTATGCTTTCTCAGATGGCAGGAACACCTCTTGTTTTGCTTGCACACGCTGTACCATGGGAGGAAGTAAGCTCTTCGAACTGTACACGGTCTGCAGGTCTGACGGATGAGGGGTTAAAGGTTTGTAATTACTTGTATTTCAGACAGTGGACCACATCGTGGTAGAAACATCGTGCGGACTTTCCACATGTGAGGTTCATGAATGACTTCCCTGACCTTTTGTGGACATTCAGCATCCTCATAGTAAACACAAAGATTGCTTATACGGAAAGTGAGATCATGAAGGGAAAAAAAATGTTTTGCTGCTTTGAACGTGATTTCTCTGCTGGAAGGAAGGAGGAGGCATGAGCTCTTCGTGCTCTGTGTATTACCAACAAGGCCAGTTGGAAAAGCTCACTCATCTGCACTGAGGAGAAGTGTTTCATCTAATTCTCTGTTGTTCAATACCTATTTGGTACTATTTGAAGTGGCAGAGAATAAGGTTGAAGCAGCACTTAATGTTAATATTCTCTCTCATCTTTCACGTGTGAGGGGCTGCCCTAATTTTGTCATCTCTTCTTTCTGTTTGGTGGGGATTTGGGGCCTGAAAACTGAGTAATGAGAGTTAAGGATGAAGTGAACCCCAAGGCAGGGAGGCAGCTGTGGTGTGTTTTACTGCGATGCAGCCGTAGCCCTGTCAGGATGTGATCCTTTCAGCTGCTGTTCATGGTGGGCAGTCGCTGGCGGAGAAGCACTGCAGGTGCAGCACCATTAGACACTTTTTCCTTTGTGTCAGATGTTCGAGAGCTGCCCAGGAACATTAAATAGGGAACGGACTCCTGACATCTTCCAGGTAAGATGGAAATGGGAGATCCTGAGCATTTGAATTATGAAAGATCCCAGTGTGTTACCTGCAAGCCAGTGTTTTAACCCCAGAGTCTTGGCCAAATTCCAGCTCTACTAATTACATCCTGCCTATGTGAAAATTCCCCTGTGTTTGTACACCGCTTTCTTCCCCACTTGTTTTCAGCAGCTGCGTGGAGTTGCCAGGCGCGGCGAAGCGCTTGCCATGTTCCACCTCAGGCCTGGCTGCCTTTCAGCGGGGAATGAAATGAGCACTGTGCACAGCATTTGCAGTGACTCTGGATCCTCTGCAGGGAAGGGTGCTACAGAAGAAGCATACCCAAGGACCAGCGCTGGAGCCTTGTCATAGAAGGTAACAGCGTGAAGAGGTCAAAGGCACCAGTGCCAGGGTATACTGCAGGGTCACAGGAGAGACAAGAGGAGGCTGCTGCACTGTGGTCTGATTTTTCTCCCAGCATCTCTCATGTACAAGGGCTGGAATAGCTGGTACACACTGATCTGGTTTTGGGGGCTGACTGACTTCAGGTTTGCTTGCACAGTGGGAGAAGCTCTCAGTCCTGCTTATACCAGCCACCATCAACACATTTCCAGCTTTTGCACGTCTGGTTATCGATCAGTGTGGGCAAGGGAAGCTAAGGGAAAAGAAATAATTCAAAACCTTTAAATCTATAGATTTGTTTCCTTCTCTTCCACTTTGTGACTCATGTGCGCATTGCTTTTTGCTCAGCCCTGTTGTTAGGAACAACTCTCTTCAACTGACCATTAATCCCCCTGGTAAAAACCTGACTCAAAAGCACTGGAGAGTAACTGACTGATGGATTATCCCTCTCTTCTGAAGAGGTGAAAGAGATGGCTGCAGCAGTAGTTATAGGATTCTGATAATAAGAAGCAGCAAGAAATGCAGGTCACATACAGAAGGATAATGAAATCACATATATTCAATACAGGAGTGACTTATTGGCTCATATGTCCAATTTTCTTGTCAGCCAAGTTCTTTCTTTGATTATGGCATTTTTACCACAGTCCTGCCTGAATATTATGTGGAAGCACATACAAAAATGTTTGAGGTTGCTCCCGATAGTACACCAACTCCACTGGCAGCAGTGGAAGCAGAACATGCCCAAGGCAGACAGAGCAGTGACTAGCTTCCCTGCCCCCCCGCCCCCATCCGTCTCTGATCTTTTCAACATCTTAACCCCGTGGGACAGCAGCTGTGAGTAGTCTCTCTGTTCCAAGGGGAAAAAACAAGGTTATCTCAAGGTGTGATGCCAGCATGTTTTCACTGTATCCCAGAAGGGGAAGTACAGCAAGCCTTGAAAAGGGAGGGAATGTGTGTTTTCTGTGGTGTAAGGTAGAAAGCTGGGACTCAAAGACCCGAGTCCTCTTGCCACGCTGCCCGTGTGACTTCAGGCAAGGCACAACTTCTTTAGTCTCATTAGCCCTGTCTTTTAAACTGTATTTACTACTCGCTTCACGGGGCTGAGTAGGAGGGGATTAAGCTTTAATTCATTAATGTTTGTAAAACATTTTAGAACTTGGATGGATATTTCCAATGCGTGGTAGCGCAGAGAACATTAAAAAGCTTATCTCCCTCTCCAACCACAAATGGTCCTGCAGTATGAGAGAAATGAGTGCTTGCATTTCGGTGTTTATAATAATAAAGACCCCTACCCTCCAGCTTCCCCTCTCTATCCGTCCATGTTTTTTAAAAAAGGGAGAGGCAGCAATGAGAAATTTTAGTCTAAACAAAGTGCAGTTGCTCCCTGGAGACTTGAATGCATCTCAGTGGAATTTTCCCTGCCTTCAGCCTTTTGTGCTTCTGAAAGGCCCTGGAACCAGGCATGTGACTGTAAGAGCAAAAAACACTTCTCTGTCTGAGTGCTCTACCAAATATTTACAAGATACCCAGATAAAATGGCTACAAGCAAGTTCAGCAGGGTTTGACTGAATGGCCATTAGTGCAGCACTGTCGAGAAGAAAATCTAAACCTTAGTTAAAGCAAAATTAAAATTATAAAGGTCTCTTCAAAGCACAAAACTGGTAACACTGAAGCTGCAGAATTGCTCTTCCCCAAGGTGAAATGTATTAGCTTTTAAAAGTAGCTTACTGAAATGGAGTAGCTTCCTTGTGATGGAAACTTCCTTGTTAAAGGAGAGCTCGAAGCTGCGTGAGTGGGCACGTAAGTAGATAGCTGCAGAGTAGCCTTCTCCATGCCATCCTGTTTGGTGGCTGGGAGTGACGCGACATCAGTTTCCACATCCCATCAGCTTCTCAGTCTCTTGCACTGCCACGGTAAGGGTGTGCAGTACTTTTTAATAGGGGCCATGTGCTCCCCAGGAACTCTCTCGTCACCCAAAGATTGCCTAGCAAACAGCAGATGGCAACCTGCTCGCCTCACCACCACAGATGGCCCAACTGAAGCTGATTTCCTTGCTGGGTTACCTACAGCCACTTCAGCAGTACTCCAGACCTCCTGTATTTCTGTACAGGTTACCGTGCTTTTCCAGAGGTTGCTCAGGGAGGCTTTCCCTGTGACTGCAGAGGACAGAACCAGCCTCTCAGACCAATGGCGACTGTGCATCAGCAGTCGGCACCAACTCAACCCATGGCTTTCCCTTAGGGATGTGAGGCTTGAGAGCCGGGAACAACCTGATCCTGATCACAGCACAGCTAGTGATGCCCTCAGCAGCCTTGAGCAAGTCATACATTCTCTAAGTCTGTAAGGTGAGTAAATAGTTCTGTGGTTTACAGTCACGTTGTGAGTACTTTAGAAGTGCTTTGAAGACAGAGGAAGCTAAGCAGCTGTAATACACACCGATCTTCCCACCTTTTGGATTGCTACCTGTTCTCCTTCCATTCTGAACTGTCAGAGCCTGGCTATTAGCAACTCTGTTACATCACCTCTGATGACTTTCAAGTGAATTACAGGAGTAAGAACTCACTGAACTATTGCTTCTTAATCAAGCCAATGAGCGGGTTTATAATTTCTATTAAAAAGCAGAAGTGAACATTTCACTATGTTATGGGCTGTGGACACCAAGCACTCTTGCGTGTTTGACTGTCGGTTCCTCCAGATTGGTGAGGTGATGCGGTGAATTAGGAAGGCCTATGCTTCTTCAGTAGCATGTGTGGTGTTCAGAGGCTTTTATTACTATGTCACTTAACCTGAACAAAATAGAGGATTTTCATAAGACCAGAGTTAAGTATGGCCCCATGCATACAAAGAACAGCACTTGGTTTTAAAGTTAGTCTTTAAAGACACAAAAGAAAAAGAATGCTCACTATCTGCTTCAGTGGATTTTTGAAAACCTATGTTGTCATTCATTCATTTCTTGGTGGAGGTTTCATTTGTCCTTTCTACAGATTGGATGTGTTGCTCAGAGTCTCACCAGTAGCACTGGGTAAAGCAGCATCAGGTAAAGTATCTTTCAAGGCAGTGTTCCTCACTCGTATGGTCTGCAGGGCAGGATTGGTTCCTTCCCAGGTTAAATTTGTTTGATCCTTTCCATCTGAAACACACAATAAAGACAGACACCTCAATGCCAATGTGTCAGAATGAGATCACAAAGTTACCATTTCCTCCAGCAAACAACCACTTGGAAACCCGTTTAATCCACAAAACAAATCAAAGTAATTAGTTCAGTATGAACTAACTTCACAGACTTGCTGGAAATGGATTCACTTACAGGTAACGATCCTCTTTCTGCTGCCTGCCTGGCTGTCCTTCTAGTTACCAGTGTCCAGACTCTCCTCATTCTGGCTGGCAAAGTTTCTGATGCTACTCTCATGCTCTGGAGCCAAACCTTAGACTAGTCCAGGCCCCTCTACCATCATTTGGCAGAGTTCTCCAAAGGCCAGCGTATACTTGCTGAGGACCTTTGCATCACCCTAATTTTCCAATAAAACTGATTTTTGGTAGCCAGTGCCTATGAACAGAGAGTGGGATGTGCAAGAGGACTGACAGTCTCTACCACAGCTCATTTTCTACAGTTTGAACAGATTTCCTAGAGTTAAACAGAGCACAGCTTATACCAATATATTTTCCAACTATTAGCAAATTGCCTTGGATTCAGAGAAAATATTACAGCTCCATCCTATATGCTTTTCTAATACCTACGCTGAGAGCAGAGCCTGCTTCCTAACCAGTATGAGCTGCTCCTCTTCTAATATTAGTCCCATGTCAGTGCCAGGATGTAAAGTGCTTTGGGATGAAGTTTTCTATGTAAATATAGGGTATTGTATTACTGTGATTAGACATCTTATGTAGAAAATGGACTGTTGTTTGTGAAAAGAGGTATTATAAAACAAAATGAAAGCCTTCCTGATCAACCTGCAAGCTGATGAAAAGAACACAAACTGAAGAAACACACACAGTTATCAGGACCACATATCCAAGATACTAATGAATCATTGGTCAGATCATGCCACGTCCTCATGTTTGCTGCTATTAACTGCGTTGCAAGGTGTCCCAGGCCTATTCAAATATGTACTTCTCCTCTTCCGATCTCTACAGCTGACCCATTGAGACAAGCTCCATTGTAGCACAGGGAGAGCTCGGCTGCCTGAAGGACTCTGCAGAACAGCCAGTTCATACCTGGGCCAACTCCTATTGTTCTGTATCAAAGCTTTGAAGAAAGTCAATAAAGCTGAAAGGAGGAGGGTGAAAGGCAAGATATTTCACTGCAACAGGCCATGACATTATTAATATTAACAGAGGTGATAGTGTAGAAGAAACACAAGGCTTACACAGGTTGTCAAGGGAAGCTGTGTCTCAGTTTTCTTCCTCCCCTCTGGCCCTGTTTGTTAACTATGTGAAATGCAACTACACTAGAAAAGAGTTGCTCATATAGCTGTCCTGGTGTTACTATACTGACAATGATGATAACCCTAATGCAGGTAGAACAAAGCCCACTTTTGCCAATACACCTTTGATGAATTCCTCAAGGGAAATATGCTATACCAACAAAAGCACCTCTAAGACTTTAAAACAGCTTTGGTATTTACTGCAAGGCACCTACAGCATTGCTTAAAATTATATCCCTACCCAACTATACTTAATTTTACGGTAGAGCTGGCTTGACAACCCAGAAAATGTACAGAAAATCCTTCTGTGAGTTTACTGGGGGAGCCTGAAGAATGTATCTGAGAACTTGTTTCAATAGAAAGCTAGGAAAGGGAGTAGGTGAGCAAATTCCTTCCAAAGGAACAGCTCTTAGCAAGTCTTTGGGAACTTTATATTCTTATCCTATTAAAACAAACAAGCCCCGCAAACCCCAAAAGCCTACTCTCTCAGCAAGGGAACAGAAAATACGGAAGAATTTAGGCATTCCGTAGTCATGATGTACTAGGCTTAAAACATTGTCATTCTTAGTGCATCAAAGATAATGTAAAAGATTTTTGTAGTGTCATATTAGCCAACTACATTTTTGAGCCTGCGATAACCCAGAAAATATGCGTTTTCAATATGCTATCTCTTTTTTTGCTCACTTCTTTGTTTCTGTTAAACCATGACGTTTAAAAAAATCACAGGGATTTTGGAAGTCTGTTTAACACCACTGCTTTTTGAACAGCATCACTCAGGGATTCCAGACCTAATGAGTCTCAGATTTTGTAAAGCGGCTGGCCATAGGTTTCAACTACAGGATAATATAGCTTTTTTCTGGTTTTCAGTAAGGTCCATTTTCCACTGAACAGGGTTTGTATAGGAAGCTTAGTTGCAAGTTTAGCTGAAGAATGATACCACCCATCCATAATCACAAATTATAAAGCTTAACATAGCTTTTTAGCACTGTTTTTCTAGAATAACTCCTAGTTACTAATAGGTATTGAACATTTCCCATTGATTTTGTGTGGAATAGCACTATCCAGTTGTATCCTTACCTGAAGTAGGCTGATGCTACATAAAACTGCTTAGATTTCAATACAGGCTCTGATTCAGTCTTTTTTATTTTCTCTGAGTGATTCAGCTGGTGGAACTGGCCTAAGTGATTATAGGCAAGCACATGTAACCCTTTCACGGGGCTAGAAGCCATTGCAAAGTTATTTGTAGTGTATGTATGCAAATCAACTTCAGTTCGAGATAGTCTGGGAGAAGTTTGAGGGGGATTTCCCTGCTTTATGTAATCTATTGTTGCTTCTTAGCTTCCTCTATTCACATGGCTAGGAGGCATAAGCATGACACCGCTGGTAATTTTTCAAACTCAATCTGAAAGCAAAGACAATGTGCTCAGTGACCTACAGCAGTCTTGCAACTTTCGGTAAATCCTCAGATGCTGGCTCAATGATATCTGGAATAAAGGAGGCCTAAAGGAGCAGTGGGGGGAATAACTTGGATGGTAAGGGCTTCACTTACTGGCATACTTCAAAAGCGGTCAGCAGCCAGGAAGATCATGTGCTATCCCTCAGATATAACTCTGGCCTACCCAGAGCTCTAATTTTACACTTCTCGATCCATACCGAGTGCTGCACCTCGCACATGTTGGGTGCAGTCAGTTCAGTGTCCGATCAGTGTGGGGCAGTTACGAGACCCGTGCAGATCGGACTGTGAGCACACAGCTGTGGCTGCCTTCCTCGGCCATTCCCACGGGGACGTGAGGAACAAAACCCATCTTACCATGTGCTCAGGCAGATCTAGTCCCAGTAAAGATATTCACTGAAATGACAGGCTGGACAGGCAGAAGTTTTAAGGCAGGTAGGAGAAACACCCTGCCTGCTAGCAGCCCACGGAGAGCTCTGTGCTGCTGAGGCCAGACTGCTTCCAATACCCAGGTGAGCCCGTTCAGCGCTAGGCTGGGTATCACTCTCTACCCAGTGCATTGTGCTGTACAGATTGCAGTGTTATTGTTCCAAACTGGAAGATTTATAATTCAGCAACTATCCAGATTCTGAGAAACACGCTTACCAAAAACCACAGTGAAGGGAAATACAACAGGTGAAGTAAGCATGGTGGCACTGAGGAGGAAGGAAATCTCCCTGCAGTGCACTGATAAGAGTGTGCTTGATATATACTGTGTTCAATCTGGACAATCCGCAACCAGGAAAACACAGGCTAGCTGAAGGAAATTCAGCTCAGAGGCCCTAGGGACTCTAGGGACTGAATCAGTCTGTTAAAATGCTTTGTGGCTTTTATTTATCACTACTTAATTAGGATGCTTAACCAATACATTGGAAAGATAGTAACTGTTAAATATTCAACAAGCTGACCTTTCAGTTACAATATGACAATTCTGAATAAAGTTCATGGAAAGCTTGTCCTTCCTAGGTACTCCAACAAAGCCAAAGGGAACTGGACTGGACCAACCCCTCCCCTCCTAAAAAAGTAAAAAAAAAAAAGGTAAAAAAAAAGTAGGGCACTATTGTGGAGACCTGGTTAAAAATCCAAGTCTTGCCACGGGCTCATTGAATGATCCTGGGCAAGTTGTTTCCTGCCCTGTGCTTCAGTTTTTCCCATCTGTAAAAAGACTACGACAATTTTGACCTTCCTTGTAAATCGCTGAGATGAATGGGTAGAAAAGCAGTAATACATTATTAATTACTTATTATTATTTCTGAGGAAAAAAAAGCAAAGAGAAGAAGCCATCAATCTTTCAGCGTTTTCTTGATCCTCATAAAAAAGCACTACGTAACGTGAATTTCACACAACAGAAACTTTTGGCGAGCCACCTTTAAGAAGAAATAGTGGGTGCACAATTAAAAGAAAGTTAAAAGCGGGCAGACACTCAGGAAAATGCTCCAGATGGTGAAACGAGTTAGGCTGCGGAGCAGGCTCCCACAGGAAGTGGTGAAACCCCCATTGTTTAAGACATTTGAAACTGAATTCTTCAAAGTGCTGGTATATATAATACAAGGAACTCTTCTGCACTGCCTCGAAAGGTAGTGGCACTGGGACGACCTGCGAGAGCTACACCTACCATTTCTACAGTTTTAAGAGGATTCTTGTCGCTCTGACTACGAAGAGCTGTGGATTCTCTTTTTATCGATATAGTATCTGAGGAACATCTACCGGGGAATAACTACATTGTGGTTTTGCAGAGGACGATAGATTCAGCAACCCTCAACGGATCTTTCACATTCCTACTTCTGAGATCTGAACTTTGTATGTCCAAAAGGGGAAAAAAAGCCCCCTATTCTCTGAGAATTACAGTGTGCATCCTACAGACAGACTATTTATTTCCTGTATTACAATCCAATGAAAAACTGGGTGGCTTGACTTTTACAAGCAGTGTTTTGCAGAAGAAACACCATGATTTTAATGGGAACCAAATGAGCGATCATTACGTAAATGGCATTATGAGACACAGAACTAATGTTGAAACATTAAATGCTCTGGGTCAAACTCACCAAAATGGGAACTGGCAGCAGCGTACTGGAACATTGGGGTTTCTCCACACTCAGATACTACTGCAAACATTTCCCGCTGCTGTTAATGCTGGTTCAGCTCCTCTGGAGGTAGCTGTGGAGGGAGTCTGACTGCTTCTGTTGTTACTGGCACTTAAAATCTTAAGACCTTCTCTGAAATCCAAATTCAGAGCTTTGGGCCAATTTTATTGACACAACTTGGTTTACTGGTTGGAGCAGGTAGAGGAAGAAAATTTTTTAAAAGGAGCTTAGAGTTAGCGTTTTAATACCTTCATTTCCTCTTGGTCTCATACCTGCTGGTATAAAAAAAAGAGGCGAATTGATTCAGATGGCATATGTGCACTAGTGACCCTGTCTTACTTTATTCACTTGGGCAGGATGGCCATGGAGTGCTCCTGACGGCCTCTCAGCCCCTCTGGAAGGAGCGCTGGGGCCTGGAGCGGCAGGGCTGCGGTCCCCAGCACCCCAGCGCCCCTCGGCTGCTGCCTCCGCACAGGAGGGCTGGCACCGCCTGCACGCTGCCCCCATCCCTGGCCAGAGACCCAGCAATTTCCTCAGGAATGAATCACGAACAAAAAACCAAACAAGAGCTATTTAAGAAGATTTCTTCTCCCCCTGCAACTGTCCTGTCCAGTATCATATTCCTGACAGTTTATTCTTCAAGAATTTAGTCGTCTAAGGTTTCAGTGACTCATGTGATGAACCTTCTACTAATTTCCTGGAAAGAGTCCTGCGCGATCCTCTACACCTCCCTGCCATTTTCCTTGAGGGTCTCATTCTCGCTGCATTTTCATATAGTTCAGCTTTCCTCCATTTTTGGGGTGGAGGAGGGAGGCAAAAATATCTTGAGCGCACCCAAATTTGCGGTGTAACCGGAAAGCTGCGTGGTGAAAGAAACATCTGGAAAACAAAGACGGGCACTGAACCAGCGAGCCTCTTTTGGAAGTAGCTGCCTCTTGGGCTGAAAGCTGGTTAGAAGAAAAGGAGCTGCTGTAGGAAGAGCTGTGTGGTACCATACAGTCATGAATTTAGCCTGTAAAATGAAGATGAAAAAGATTTGAAGGCTCTCTCAGATCATTGCCTGGGTGGGTGTGACTCACCCTGGGCAAATGCCACTGATGACAAGTACCCTGACACAAACTATTGAATGAATTGGGCTGGATGGGGACCAAAGTAACCATTTTACATACTTGGGCCAATCTGAAAGACACTTCTGTCGAGAAAACAACTGCTTCCTTTTCCTGATTAAAAAGAAAGTTCAAAAGCTGCTCACAGACAGCTTGAAGGATACTTCAGCAAACTCTGATCTAAGCGGGGATGTGCTATGCCTACAGCAGACAGCTGCCTGGACATCAGTGATGCCCAGACCATACCTCCTAGCACATACAGAAGTGCTACCTGTGCATATTTATGTTAGAGTTAAAATGGGGGGTCTAGCATTCTGCCTAAAATATTCAGAAATGTGTGTGAGTGTGAGCTCATCAACATAATTACGGAAGTGTGAAACAGCTCAGCGACAGTGCCGGTGTGTGCTTATAGACCTACGCCTTCTACGCCTAAGTTAGCAGACTAAGCATCCTGGCTTACGCTAACTTGCAGTAGGACTAGTTAGGGAATTTGCAGATCTGTCTGATGGAGACAGGGCCAACATGTCCAGCATTCTTAGAGGATGATTTCAGTGCTCAGTTATACCAGTGTAACTGCCATGTATACTGGTGCGTGTGCATATATACAGACACACACACACACACACACACACACACACACACACACATATATACATGTCAGTATACATACACTGACATGCATCACAAGCCTGTTCCCTTTAAAGGGATATGGTGTCAGGTCAAAGTTGGCCCGACATTCTTCTTCTTAAAAAAAAAATAAACTTCTACAAGCCCTGATTCCAACAGAAATGTTTCCATGATTTATTTTAAGAAGGGAACATTCCCCTGCATTGCTCACCGCAACCCAAACATTGCAGTGCTGTGCAAGAGCATGAGAATCAGAGAGGAAACTGAAGAATCTATTTTCACTGCTCCAGAAGAGAAATACAAAAAGTAAACAGACAGCAAAAGCAGTGACAAATAAATTTGCTTTTAGTGGTGCCTGTAGTGTTATCTATAGTATGGCTAAGGAGAGTAGTCTTGAAGCATGCATGCTTTTCTACTGTTTTCTACAAGACATGTGACTAAGTGTGAGACAGGGACTTGTGGGAGCCATCTACTCTGTAAGAAGGAGATTTATTTTTCTTTGGTCGATCCTTCCTGCTCCTCACACCTTGCCTTTCACATCTGAGAAACTGAACAACAGACGAGAAGAAACTGCCTTGCTGTTTTCAAAGCTAGAAAATAATTTGAAGCTTGGGCAAGCTATCCAGAGAACAAATTCCTCGTTTCTGAGAGAGCTTTCAGATGGTTGAAAGCAATGGGAAGAGTCTTTCCTCTAAATATCTGGAGACCTCTACAGAAAGGGGAACCTACCTTCAGTGCTACTGCTTGTTATTTTGCTCAAGTTTGCAAAAAGCAGTAAGCACTAGGAGAAGAAAAAAAGGGGCATATGGAGACAGAAAGAACTAGTGAGCGAGCACATACTTTTCTGACGGAACTACTGACTGCATGCACACACACATGCATGCAGACATGCACACACAGTGCACAGCTCCTCAGTTGGAAAGGCCTGTGCACTGAGGAGAGAGAAAAAAAATTAGTGAAGCCTGCCCAAAAGGGACTATAAGACTGATCTTGTGGCAGATTAGTGATTTCACCAGAAAGTTTTTGGAAGCCGTAAACAGGAAATGGTTAAGTAAAAGCAGGTGGAGCATGCTGACTGCAGGAACAACGCAGGAAATAGCTGAGCGTCTGAATGGATGCAAAAAAAATGCTCTTCTGCTCAGTCCTTGGCAGTCTCAGTACGCCTGTTCCTCCTTCTCCTGGTCCTCCTTCACTACCTTTATCTCCCCAAGCTACAAAGTCTTGCAGTCTGCAAACTTTGGCTTGAGTAATCTGGTCTCCTTGAATTTCAGAACCAGCACAGGAGAGTTGGGAGGTTCTGCCTGGAAGGCAAAAGACAGGAGGGACTCACCTACTGCACAAAGGACGAGTCAGAAGCACCCAGCTGTACCCACTGTCTGCCAGGGGCTTTAGGTCTGAGGAGCCAGAACAGTGTCTCTGGCTACTGCCCCAGGTGCTGTGGTCCCAAGTGTATTTAGCATAATAGTCAATCAGAGAAACATTATTCCTATCAACCCTTTCCTTCTAGGGGAACCCCAAAGCGCTTAGCTGTAGGAATGATTCTCCATTTCTACTGAAACACAGTCCCTTCTGGGGCAGAGCACTGCAGCTGTTTAATAGCTCACAGCAACATCACACAGGCAGATGGAAAAGAAAGCAAAATGTGTAAGAAACGTTCTTTCCACTTTCCTTCTAACGCTTCCTTTCTCTCCTCTTTGTCCACAGCAATTTGTGCCAATTCCAGACAACTCCAGATGTGTGTCTTTCCTACCAGTATCTGCAGAGACTTGGCTCTGGAGACGGGGATCTGGTTGCCAACATACTGCCTCCTGGTGCTTTCAGCCCCAAGGGTCGAGTTCCTGCTGCCACACTCTCCTCCCTGGCTGTGCTGCCAGACATGCTGCGGGATGGAGGGCAGACATGCTGGTAAGGAGCAATTCTGCTTTCTTCTAGATGAGTATAGCGTTGATGTAAAATTGTTTAACATGGACAAGACACTCTTGCCTTCAAAGTATACTAAACAGTCACATTAAAGCCCTGAGGAAAGTTAAGAAAGGAGCATGTAGATTAGTTTGAATCATTTTGACCTTGTCTACATTTTAAGAATTAGATGGTAAAGCTATGTTGGCAAACTCTACTCTTAGCTATTTCTCCTCCTCTCCTAGATTTAAATTGAAAAAAAATCTGTTTCTTCTTATATTCTGAGCAAAGAAAACACTAATGGCAAATGGGCTTCTATGGAATTACAACTGCACAAACAAAAAGTTTTTTTCTGGTAGAGAAATCTTGCAAAGAAATCTTGCTCTTTTTTGACGTTGTTATTTTGGCAAAACTTACCAGGTGTTTGGGAGTTCAAACTTACGCTGCCTTTTCTACATCTTTTAAAACAGAGAGTTACTCTGTACAACCTAACACTTTTTAAGTGCAAACCCTTAAATCCTAGTCTAGACAGAGCATTTGGGACTAAGGTTCAAACTCACCCTGCCCAATATCCAATATCGCACACTTCTGCCCAGGCCACACCTTCCCGGGGGTGTCCTGAGAACAGTTGTGATCAGAGTCTGGCACCCTGCACCGCTGCTCCCATGGGAGGAGGGAGGGGGCACTGCCAGGGCAGAGGTTGGTGTGGCACCTTCTGCAAGTGCCACCACACTCATCTGAGATGCCATGGGGCTTAAGTGCATGGAAATGATGTGTCCTATTAGCTTCAGGTGGATGGCAGGACAGCTTCGGGGAGTTAAACCTTGGCACTGACCTTTGGGAAAAACCAGTCTGTGATTCATATGTATCTAAGAAACCAAGAGAAAATAATTGGAATGAGCTGAACAAAAATAAACAGGTGTCTCCTTCTTGCTCCTTTCACAGTTTCTGCTTCCCTGCACCCTCACCCACATTTTTTTTGCACTTAAGTTGTCGAGAAAAACGGCAGGAATGAGGTTCCTGGTATAATTACAGTTTGCTGAGAAAATTGCAGCCCACAGCAGTAATTCCTTTAGTGCTAGAGACAGATGCTGCTGAGGTCTAATCACAGTCTTCCCACTAACCAGGCCCTGAGTCTAATCTGTCATCAGCTGAGAGGCCGCTGGCTCCCGCTGCGCGTGTGAACCCGAGCTGCTCGGCTCGTTCCTCTCCCCTTGTCCAGCGCCAGGCAGTGCCAGAGGGAGGGTATGTTTCCATTCACTCCTTGCCCTCAGCTACAGCGATACTACAACTTCAATGCGCTGCTTATCTCTCCTCCATGCCCAGTATCAGGGCCACTCAAAGCCTCGCTGGAAAGGGCTCAAGTGGTTGTTTTCAACTTACAATGCCGCGTAGTGACTGCAGACCAAGAATACAATTTAAGCTGAGATAAGTTGAAGGAGAGGCTTAATGAGAATGGCCTGTAGCTAATTCCTCCTTCCAAAATGTATGGTATTTTCTGCTTATTAAGAGGACAAGGCTGCACTCAGTGATGGATCGTATAACCTCCATATGTTAACAACAACAACAAAAAACAAAAGAGCATGAGTGCTGATGAGCACAGAAGTAGGAAGAAGAGGGAAAAGCAGAATCGGGTGTATTGAAAAAAGAGCCAGGAGAGAGCATATGTGTAATGAGAGACTGAACAAATCTCTCCTACGTGCTACACGCAACTGCCACTGCCATCAAATGTTTTGTATCTGACATTCAAAGAGCACAGGGACACATCTCTGAACTTCTCTGTGCTGGTGAAAGCAGCTCGAAAAACAACAGACCTCACCAGCTCAGGAGTGCCCCTGTGCAGGCAAAAGTCACCATGGTACTGGATTACCATCTTTAAATTGGATTCTGGTCATAGAAGGAAACTGGCTGAAGAAGTCTATTTCAAAGGCATTTCAAAAGCACAAATACAGGCTGGGCGATGAGTGGATTGAGAGCAGCCCGGCAGAGAAGGACTTGGGGGTATTAGTGGATGAAAAACTGAGTATGAGTCAGCAATATGCGCTCACAGCCCAGAAAGCCAATCGCATCCTGGGCTGCATCAAAAGAAGTGTGGCTAGCAGGTCAAGGGAGGTGATTTTGCCCCTCTACTCCACTCTCGTGAGACCCCACCTGGAGTACTGCCTTCAGCTCTGGGGCCCCAGCGTAAGAAAGACATGGACCTGCTTGAGCGGGTCCAGAGGAGGGTCACAAAAATGATCAGGGGGCTGGAGCACCTCCCCTATGAGGATACCCTGAGACAGTTGAGGTTGTTTAGCCTGGAGAAGAGAAGGCTCCAGGGAGACCTTACAGCAGCCTTCCAGTACTTAAACGGGGCCTACAGGAAAGATGGGGAGGGACTCCTTATCAGGGAGTGTAGTGATAGGACGAAGGGTAATGGTTTTAAACTGAAAGAGGGTAGATTTAGATTAGATTTAGGAGGAAATTCTTCACTGTGAGGGTGGTGAGGCACTGGAACAGGTTGCCCAGAGAGGTTGTGAATGCCCCCTCCCTGGAAGCGTTCAAGGCCAGGTTGGATGGGGCTTTGAGCAGTCTGGTCTAGTGGAAGGTGTCCGTGCCCATGGCAGGGGGGTTGGAGCTAGATGATCTTTAAGGTCCCTTCCACCCCAAACCATTCTACAATTCTATGATTCTATTACCGTAGCATGAGTGAACCAGTGAGAACTGGGAAAGTCCTTAAGCTGGTACCCACCTTACAGCATCTGTACAGTTAACAGGTGCCCCGAAGTAGCAGGGGGAGATGCTAGGTTTGGGACATGTAGACTAAACAGCTGTGTTTTGCCTAAGTAGCTCTTAAGAAAGGCATAAGGGAATAGAGTAGGTCATCATTTTGGGTCAGAGGCAAAAGCATGTTAAACTAGCTGACTTTCTGTAGCAGCCTGTGGCCAACTCAATTTCTTCATGTTCAGCTTTTTCCGAATCTGCACATAGTAGCTGGGCACACATGATAATACTCACCAGATCTCTGCAGTAAAGGCGTGCACAGCAGCTTCTCAGCCACTGTCAGGCTGAGGGGAAGAGAAAGTGTAGCACGATGTCTCAGTGAGGGGGAAGGAGTGACTCATACAGGAAGAAAAACAAAGCAAAGATGAACTTAGAGCATAAGAGAAGAGGCAGACTTAGCTGCAAATCAGTTTTCCTGCACTCAGAAGGGTGGGTATTATGGTGAGAGGAATTGTACTTGACAGTAATGGAAGTCCAAGGAAGTTTGATTAAGATTAAATGGCAGTCACAGGCCAACATAGAAAAGAGGCTTTAAGGCGAAAATCAAAGACAGGAAGTGACTAAGTAGGTCAGAAACTGTGGGTAGTGAGCTGGTTAGATTAAGCGGGACTTTGAGCAACTAAGTTAGCTCTGCTAATGACAAGGGATAACACTTACAATGTCACCAAGTTTAACAAATCTGACTCTGAAATCACCTTCAAGGCCTTGATAGCAACTCAGAGATTGCTGAGTTCTAACAGTATCTACATCAGGGCAGATACTGTATGTGTTTTAACAAGAGATTGGTTTTACAGTCACTTTTTGACCCTGCCAAGCTTCCTGTAAATAGTGCGCTGTTTTGTCTGAACAGGATTTCTTCTTAAGGAGCTAGGAAAAATGAACTGACTTATAGAAACTGTGAGACTCTGAGAAGGGCTGCTACAGCAGGTTGAAAAGAGAGATGCAATGGAGAAACTTCTTTCCACCCCTAAATTCAATAAGTCTTTGATTCAACAGCTTTGTTCACATCCAGGGCAGCCGGAAGAGAACAGTCACCTTGTATTTTTGTACCTGATGAGAAAACCCCAGATTGTATGTGTGCACTGGGACAGTTCAATGTGTGTCTATTCCGACTTCAAAGAGGCTTTCAATGCTCTTTCAGATGTAGGGTGTGAGGAAGGGTGAGAACTGCTAAAGCTAGCCCCATCCTCATTAAATCTTTGCCCTCTCCAGAGCAAGCATGCAAGTGGAGAGAATAGAAGATATGCATGAGCAACTGAGCATCTGTGATCTCATGACCTTTGACTGTTGTATTATGGGAAATGTATTCTCTGGTTGCTATGCTTTTCTAATTCATTTGTATCTTCCTTCAGTGACTCCCTTGTATTTTCTTTGGTGCTCCTGTGTAATGGTTTCAAGGAACCACAGATATCTCCAAGTTAAGCATGCATACAATAGCTTAATTAAATGTTTGCGAGTATCCCACAGTAGTGCAAGGGAAAGGGAAAGCAAACAGTTTTGTACTCACTTGTAACTATCCCTTCTGAGCCCTGGCTTGGGTGGAGGCATCTGCATCACTGCCCTTTAAGTCCATGTCTAACCTATTGTGAAATGAAGGCCATTGGGTCCTGCTGCTCTGCATGTAAGCACCTCAGGCATTTCACTCCCATTAAAAAAGCTACAGATCACCTGTGAAAGGTACAACGCTGAAACCTTTTAGGGTAGGCTAGAAGAAATAAAAAATAAATTAGGGTAAACATTCTTTACTCCACTTACAAAAATTGGAGAACAAGTTTAAAAATATCCTTAACAATTATTTAAAATACAGTAAGATGCTATAGGGAGAGTAGCATAAAAGCAGAGGTTTTGATCCTCTTCGATACTCTGAAATTAATCTTTTCTGTTCTCTGTGCCATTGGTATAATCTCAGTCTTGGTGCCACCCTCTGCAATGAGTTACCTACTTATTATTCTTTTAAATGGGGATCTTTGCTTCTTTTACAAGTAAACTACATCATTTTATATATACAGAAGAAAGCAGAAAAGGATTTTTGTTTTCATTTCAGGCATTTCAAATAAATATACATAAGGGAAATGAAATTTGGAAGGGGAACTTTCATCATGCAAAGATGGAGGAATAAGAAACAGGATGCAAAGGTTATCAGTCAGTTCTTTAAGTCAAATACAAGACAATTTTACAGCACAGAAAGTAGTGGGTTTGTTTAGAGGAAGAATCTTTCTCTCTCGTATGATATGGAAGAGTTAACAGTATCTGCAAGGGTAACCATGAGGCCTAACACTAGTGATTATTGCTAATACTCAGTACTAGTATAAAGTACTTGTCTTGAGTTTTTCAATGACTGACATCATTATTATTTCAAAGCTGACACAAGCTAATTTGGAAACACTTTGTCCTGGCTGTATATATTTTATTGCAAATCCATCCACTACTTCTCAGTGACTCCCAGAGATAACATACATCAGAAAAGATAAGAATAATTGTAAGACTGGAAAGAAAAAACAAAGGCCAGTTTGATGAGAGAATAAAGAAACCATGCTTCTAACTTTGATCTTGGCTATTTCCCTGTGCTGAGACCAGAGGCATTGCCAGTTTTTGCAGTCTGACACGCTGGATTTGGGCAGGGATTGCGCTGAGCAGTGGCTGGCCTAGCTTTGCTGGAGCTTGAGCTGCAGTGACTTTTCAGGAGGGAACAGAAAGCATGGGTTGTTTTCCTCACGTAGCAAGGCACAAACGACAGCAGGGTTGTCTGAGAAGATTGAGAACTGCTGACTCTAGTAACAGGAACTGGCAGCTGCAAAGGAGAGTAGGAGTGGGATGAAAAGCAGTCTTACAAAGCGAAGGAGGAAAGGATAAGGCCAGGGAAGATCTACAACTGGGAGCAGCTAACAAATGCTGACAGAGACTTTTCTTCTTTCCTCAACGGCCCAATTCTGAGCGCATTCAGGCCAACATAAGGATTCCTACAAGGATTTTTCAGATACTCTTAATGAAGATTTCTACTCTTTGCCCCTCTCTTAATCCGCAGTCTGCAATTCCACGGCATCTTCACAAGATGCTTTTTAAAAATACACCTGTTTTTGATGATGGCTGGGAGTCAAGAAGGTTTATTCTCAGAGGTGTGTGAAGAAGAGGTTGGATCTACACTTCACCTTCCTCCTTCATGTCTGCCATGTCTTCCTGATGCCTGTATTCCAGCCTGTCAGTTCGGATGGCCCAGTACAGTGACTGTAGCAAGGATGCAGTGCAATGGTGCACAGAAGGCACACAGCTTGGGCTTTTTTGGGTTTCCTGCTCTGATTACGGAGGGTTTTGATTTTTGTTCTTTGGTTTTCTGAATTATTTACTTAAGCTGTCCTGAGCGCTCTGCTCCATGTAAATAAGAGCTGGCATGTATTCATGTTTATAAGCTCAACAACTCCATCAGTTTCATTTTTATTCATTGTCTTAGACTTTTCTGTATGTCATTTATATTTTTTTGCTTAGTACTGTTCATATCTTACCCGTCAGTCTTCTAAATGAAATGACTGGCAGATTGACCATCTTCACTGTTGCTTCTCTGTCTCCTACTAAACTGCAGTTGTGAAACTCTTGCATCAAAACCCAAGTTATTCTTTTGCTTCCCACCCTATCAGGTACTTCATGGACTATTTCTATCCTTCTCCTCTAGGGGTGACAGCTGATTTATATCAACAAGGCTAAAGCCAGGGAAATCAATGCCTGACTTTCTTCCAGGGGGATGAGTTTTTATGGATGGCAATTAGTTAACTGTTTTCACCATACAGGTATCAAAAATACCCAGCCCATCTCTACAACACTAAGTAAGGCCTATGGGGATGACCATGCAGTAATATTAGGGTTTAGGCCACCATAAGTACTTTTAGGCTTCTCTGGTTCTTCATGTTCCACATCCCTTTAGTAAGTCATAACTACTTTTATTCTCCAAATACATGAGGAACTTGAAGCTAAAGCTCAAAGTTCAGTGCTATCCCTTAACTCTGTGACCTAAACAGTGCAATTTACTGAAAAATGCTCCCCCAAATTTTCTCCTTCCTTGGGATAAGGAGGGGAAGTGAAAGAGGAGAAAACAGTGATTAGTGATTTCTTTACAATTTCTTTTTACTAGCTAGTTCTAAAGTAGTTTATTAGTTTGGTTCCCCAGCCCCCCCCCCAAAGTCCTATCCCTGACAGAAAAGCAGCTGCAAGCGTAGTAGAGCTATCTGTGCACTGTGACTGCAATGTTCATGCTGCCTGTCACCCTGTTGAGTCGCCAGACAGACTAGGAAACAAGAAGACAGAAAGGTTGAAAAATGAGAGTATAAACACTCTGCAGAGAGCTGGTAAGACAGCAAAGTCATGATGGTGGAAAGGAGAATGTCAAAAGTTAATCCCAGGTGTAATACCTCAGAGGCCAGATGCATGTTGTGAGAGGTGTCGTTCATCTAATATTTATGTTTTGTTTTCCCTCTGTGAACTTTAAGGTTGGCCTTAGCCAGTGAGTGCTGCATTCTCTGTAAATGCCTTGCATGGCCTGTTGTTGCCTTTCCAAGCTTCTTATTCAATAGCTCATTTTCCCCCCGTTTTTAAATGCTTGCTGGAGTCTTAAGTCGAGGAGTTTTTAACCTAACAATAAAACACCTGCATTTTATTAAGACTTGGGACTTAAGTTCCACCTCCCTCAATTTTACTGTAGTGTTTTCATTAGTTGGGTTAACCCTTTCACAGACAGTGAAAGTTTTGCTCTGAAAGTGAGGTTATATGTCTGCTATATATAGCCCAATTCCACAGTCCTACACTGTATTTAGAGGAAAGAAAAACCAGCTCTGAGACAGACCTAGAGGGCTCCGTCCAGTGCTGATTGGCAAGGGATGCAGAACCCCTAAACCACAGCTGCAAAGTCTACACCCTCCCTAGCACAACAGCCCTGCATCAACATGTCCACTGGCAATGTAAAACTTGAAACTAAAATGTTCTTACTAGCCACTCTTGTTCCAAGAGTGAGATTTTTGAGTTGTATCATTGAAACTTCATTCAACTAAATGGGAAAATTGATTATTCTCCCTGTTCCTTCTCTTTTCTCTCTCATTCCATTGTCTTAAATGAGAAGTGGAGAAGCACTATAAAATCACTACAGTGATTTTTGTGCCTGGACCTCCAAGTGTGTTATTATCTCTATATTAAATTAGAAAAATGGTAGCATGTGGATGTGAAGTAATTGCCCAAATTCATGCACCAGTTTAGTAGAAGGGCTGATAAGTTCAATTGTCAATGTACTAACCAACTGCCGTGTTCCCCACTTAATTTAGCTTTTTGATAAGCAATTATTTGCTACGTCCCCTTCACACACATCACAGAAGCATTGCACTGCAAAGAGCAACAACTGCTAGCTATTTCACCAAATATGATCAGTTCACTAAAGACAGGAGAGAGTAACTTAATGCACACAGCCAGGGACTGAGGATCTGTACACCATGAGTTCTGATTCCATCTCTGTTGCTATCTATGTGCTTATGGGCACGTAACTTTAGTTCTTTATGACTCAGCTTCCCATCTATGCAAGAGGGAGAGTAATTCTTCACAGCCAGCAGGTGAATCAAGAGGTCATAGACTTCTGAAGTTATTCTGGGTTAGTCATTCATCTTAGGACTTTAGTGGCACACCTATACAGGGATAATTGTACTAATATGCATCAGATCTGTGTGGAGAGAACAGGTACATCAAAGGTTCAGAGATTTGGAGATATTCAGATACCATGGCTATAGAGCCATACAAATTCCTAGGATAACCAGGTAGGTAAACAGAGAAATATTAGTTGCTACCCAAATACTGGTCAGGTATAATTCATTCTATAGGTGGTTATTATTTATTATACAGTCTGATGTATTAGATACTGGTATGATTTATACTAATACATCCCTACAACACTAGCATAGGAAATATCATCACATACTGTGGTACTCATAAAAGGAAATGCACAAAGTTTATGTTGCTCTTGTAAACAAATAATTTCCATTCATTCATACATACTAGTATATGATTTCAAAACTGTGTGGATATCAATAATCACCGGAAATGGCCTTTATAAACCCACATCATGTCAGAGCTAGTTTTAGGGACATAAAACTGTCACTATTGCATAGAATGTCATATGATGTGGGGATCCAGTAGACTGGGACATGTAGCAGTGAAAGTCATCTGGTGTGGGTGTAGCAGACAGCCTCTATGACCTAGCGCTAGCTCTGACCACAAACCAGGGAGTGTACACTTGTGTGCTGGTTGAGGAGCACAGCTTGCCTCACCTGCCATGTGGAAAGACAAAGGATGAACATAATTTATAAAGATAATCTGGAGCAGAGTTTTTCATATTTGAGTCATGACTCATAAGATTCTTACTTTTCCATTTAGTGTAAATATACATAAACAATCATTGTGAATTGCTTTTAAAAATATATGTAAACAGCTTTTCAGTGTCTCTCTTAAACCAAACTGGGGTAAATCTCACATTTGTTTGAGTTTACACCCTTTAACTAGCTTTAGGAAGCTGTGATTTACATTGCTGTGTAAATCACATCTGCTCATAAGCTGTGGTTTGGAAACATTGCACATCTGTGGTATCAAATGTGTGCAAATTAGAGAATTATATGACATTACCAGTCACTTACATGCAAATGTAAGCTTCATTTTTTGTGCAGTATTTGAAGTCCTGTTATTATGTAGCATAAACTACAATCATCTACTCTCTACTTAGATAGCAAACCAAACAGGGATTTGCAATCCCTTTGCAATCATTTTCACATAGCCATATAGTCAGGTACCCCAGTCAGGAATGTAAGTTACAAACTGTTATGGGCCCTGAAGCATGCTTATGGCCATTCTTTATAGGTGACCTGGTCACCATACTCATACTTTTGAGTAAATAAAAGGTGGGGGTTTGTATTTTGGAGTTGTGTGTGTTGACAAAAGAGGTATTTTCTTTGCAGAAATCTGGAAAACCAGAGGTTTTTCAGCTTTACTTTCATCATGTATCTGTGGCTTCTTTTTGAAGTCGGTACCAGATTGACCAGAGCCAGCATCTTATAATCCAGGGTCTAGAAGTGGGGAGTTGGTATCAATCAGGTCAATCAGTCATATAGTCTCTTCCAGCATTACGAAGGGGGTTGTTCCCTATGACAGGTTTGCTGTATTTTTCTTCCTCTGAGTGTCTCAAGAGAGAGTGTCAGCAATATTTTCCTTCTTCTATTTCATAGTTTTGCTCCTATTTTCACCTCTTTTCATGTAAGTTCTTTTAAAATCTATTCATAAGAATGTTCTGCTTTAAATTACAAGTTTATTTCTTTTCAGTCTTGACTGTATTTTCCTTTAGACAAATACTTCTACAAAGCTTTCATCAGAAGACCCAACATTACTTATAAGCACCATTAATGAAGCCTGACAAAACAATTATGCAGAAGCTATTATCATCTTTACTTTTCATAATAAATTACAGATAAATTAATATATGACTTGATCAAGGTTGTACAATGAATTAATGGTAGCAGCTGGAAGTGTAGCCGAGGAACTTTGACACCCACACTCCTGCTGAAATTATATGCCCTGAAAACACCGGGACTGTCTCAGACCCACTCTGCCCTACCAACATTCCTCTCATATGACTGAAGTGGTTTTAGGCTATGAAAATTAAAGAAAAGGAAAAATAATGTAAAACAATGTCTGATTCTACATTGTTTTCCCCTCTGAGGCTAAAAGACTTTTTCTTTTTCTTGTTTTAATTTTTTCTTACAGTAGATATTGGCAGGCTAAAAGTTGAAATAAAATAGGAAAAAATAACAAGCATATTTTGAGTGATTACTCAACTGGGGTCCTTTGTGACAGGAAATGCAGCTGCGTGACTAATGGGCCTGACTTTCTCTTGGCTTCCTTCCCCCTTCAAAGATCTTGTTTACTGCCCCAGCCAAATTTTTTTTTTTTTTTAAATTGCTAGAAGCTAGCAATTTTCCAGGAAAAAAAAAAGATCTTTGCAAGAGTGTATTGGTTTTGCTGGCAAGGCAAAGGCAGTAAATCTTACAAAGATCAAGGGCTGCAGAGCTCTCCCCCATCTACTCCTTTTAGCCTTCCAGGCTCTTGAGTCACGTCATATCTTCCCCTGCTCCGCTCTGAACATGTGTCTAGCAGATCCTTCTGCTTTGGTGAGGGGAGGGAGTATGCGAATCACATTTACAGCATCTAACCCTGGAATTCATAAAGGAAGGACTAATTCCATTAAGGAAACCAGGGGCCTCCTAAGCCTCTTGCATTTTGTCTTTTTTTATTATTTTTCTCTCTCTTTTTAACAGCAGTTGTGTGCCCATACTCCATAATGACATGGCTGTTAAGTGTGAGCTGTTGAGATTTGACACAGCATAGTCCCATTAGTAAGGGGCCATGGAGCTTTAAATGTTGTTTGCATTTGGTCTGCTTTGTAAGTCTGCTTTGCTGAGCTTCCTAGGTAATGGCAGATAGGCCAGGACCTCAGCCTTCCCTTAACTTGAAGGGAAGAGGAACCATGCATCCAAGCTTCATGGCGGGCCCTTATCCCTATAATTCAGTGCAATGAAATCCCGAGTTCCCTCTCAGTAACGGGCGGTGTTAGGCATATGGTTGGATAGAATATCTAAACAAGCACTTGTCATCCTTTGGAGGGTGTCAACAGGAGATGCATACCCTGAAGGACAGTGGTACTGAGCCTTGTGGAGGGGCTCAGTGGGCTAACGGAGGTGTCTGAGCTGTGAAGGGCTCTCAAGACTACGTGCTTGATAAAGCAAACGTGACATTGACTGGCCTGGAGGTGGGCACTGGCGCAGGAGCCTGTGTGCTGCCAGCAGCAGGGCCAGCACCAGCCGTGCCACAGAGGAAACAGGTAAAACGCTGGACTAATAGTGGTGGGTTTATTCCTGCAAGGGGGTTAGAAACTCAGCCAGACAGGTAAACAATAGCCTCAAAAATCATAATCTAAGAGAAGTGGGACCCATTCTTTAGCCTTCTCAAGAGGCCCTTCTCTTTGGAAAGCTGGGCGATCAAGTCATTGAAAAAGAGTTTGAGGGCTGCTCCACAATCTACAACGCTGGCATGGTTCCCTGTGCCCTGTAGCAGAGGCTAAAAAAGGAGGTTGAATATATTCATTACCATAAACTGCACAGAGGAACCATCAGAATGGGTATGCTAAAAAAAGAGATGAAACCTTTGCTTATGAATAGACCTAAAAGAATTGAATACATGTGTACAGAGGGATCATTTTCCACTACCTACAAGAGGAAAAATCTCTGGGGAAGTGGCTGATGCCAAATATTTTCTTATGCTTTATGTGTTAGCAGGGTCTGGCAGAAGCCCTTAAAAAACAGAGCACGCATTTTGTGCAAATTGAGAATCACAATTTCTGGTGATTTGATTGCTTCACCAAACTTGAGATGTTTCTCCAAAAATACAGCAGATGTTTGATGATGTACCAAGTTTTCAGCATTTACACAGATCAGATGATGTTAAGATCAGCAGAAAAAAAATAACAGAATAACACAATAAAAGGCTTCAGAGCTGTCCTGAAAAAAAACTAAACTGGACTAGACAGACAAAAATGTTAATTTCTCACAACAGCTACAAAATGCAGGGAGAGACATTATCATAGCAAGCTATACAGCAAGGTTACAGAGGAGCTGGACTGGGTGCAGAAGTGGTGGGCACAAGGACTCATTGGAATGGGACCTCTGTGTGTGCAACCTGGCTGTGTGACCTGCCAACCCCAGGGCACCACTATAAAAAGACAGGCAGTAGACTGACTACAAAGCTTAACAATTCTAGAGGCTGAAGGAGGTCATTAAAGAGGATGCAGCCCTGAGGTATCTTAACACTACACGAGACAGACTTGTCCCCAGAAGAGGACTAGCCTAATCCTCTTGCAGCTATATGGTCAAAACTGGAGGTCAGTAATTTCTGTGCAATGAATGCTAACAAAAGCTGAGTGTCAGTGCATTCAGATAGAGAGGAAGGATTTGGCATTTGTCCATGAATGTAAAAAGTTTCCTATCTTTTTTTTTATGAGAAGCCTGTGTTAGAAAACTGACCATAACCCACTTACTGCGACTGCCAAAATGGCCTGGCAAAGCCCCCTCTCCTCATGAAGACAAGGATTTTTTTTTCAGTTATGAATTTATGATTTGCGGATTGGGAGGGATTTGGCAGGTTCCAACTTAATCCCTAGAGCATTTGGTGAAAAAGCAATGATGCAAAGTCCAGAGCTAGATTTTGTGTGTGAGGATTTGCTTAAAAATTTTGCTTATGATGGGGATAAGACCCAGTGGAAAGTATATGAGCCTATCACTGAGAATATTCTCAGCCTTGTTGCTGACTTCAGGTGAAGTATGACTAGTGTATCCTGGCTAGGAAAAATGGTATAACCTCTCTTGATCGTTAGTTCTACTTCCCTGAGGTACGCTTACTATAAGGTAGTACAACTAAACAGGTGGCAGGGTATACCAAGCTTACCATTACTACATATCCTGTACCTGCTAAAGTAAACAAGGTCTGACAATGTAGCAGGAATAAGTTTAAGACGTCTTCAGTAAAATACAGATTTAGCTCTAGCACTCTAGTTCCATTATTCCTAATCAATGAGTTGGTAGGAAATAGTGCCAAACCAAATTGGTTATTACTCAGAAAAAGTGTGGAATTAGGCTGTGATCTGGTTTTAGGTCTGTTATATCAAGGAGGAACCCATGAATGAAGTCAAGTATTGACGTTTTGCTTGACAAAAAAATAAAATAAAATTATTTTCATTCTTGCAGTCTTTCAATTCCCTGCCATCTTCAAGGGTGTCATCAGAATCATGGGGGTTTTGAAGAAGGGTAAAGAAACATAGTCAAGACACAAAAAACTCAGAATAACATGACCTGCCACCCTGATAACTGTGGCTATGATGTTCCAGTTCCAGAGACGTAAGCAACACTGCCCGGTCCTCAGGATTCACAGACTAGTTTATGTGATGTTTGTTGTAACTATTTGCAGTTGCATATTAGCACAACTTCTCTGAATTTTGTCTTGGAAAACTCAGTGACTTTAGGACCTCTAGCATTAACAACTACCCTTTTCAGTCGGAGTATCTGAACAAGGTGCTGCAAAGTTCTCATTTTATTAAGAACAGCCGGATGAATCCAGATGCATAATAAAGCAAATCTTTCACAAGCAGCCTAAGCACTGGACGTGCAATGAAGACAACTGCATTTCAGCCCAGAGGTGGCTGCACTTGAGCCACAGGGAAGTAATACATTTATAAACAAACTTCTCAAGCACTTTGGGATGAAAACACTACACAGAATCAGTTTAATTCACTCTACTTGTGTGACAAACTCTCATTTCATGTTATTGTTTTCCTGGTTTTGCTACTCCAATCACACTGCAATTCCAAATGTCTTCACTCTGTGCTGGAACAGCAGTCTGCTACATTCAAAAAAGCCAGGAGAATAAAAAAACTTGTGATGGAAATTGTTCCCATGTGTGCAGCCTGCTCATGCTCAGAAACTGTTCATGTTTCATTCCTCGCTGTCTGGTTAACAAGTGGCTACCAGTAATTTGATGGCATTAAGATGGTTTTGAATTCTGGGTGTACTTTACCCATTAGTAACACGTCCTAGGCACTGTGTTCTGTTGCCTCACGGTCGCCTTGCATTCGGGCTCCCAGCTGCCTTCACTTTCTACTCTGATGCTCTCCTGACTCTGGAACATCTCGCCTTATCAGCAGAAACAACCAACCTATACATCAACCAACCTATACATCAACAGTTCCAAATTCTGGGACAATTTGGTGATTTGCTCTCCCCTTTTGTTGAACCCTGTAAAAAGGACTAAAAAGAGTGTGTTACCTAGTAGTTAAATAATGAGATCAGAAGCCCTGGATCGCCTTTGGCCTAGGCAGTATTACAGAAACTAGATGCCAGATGAGGTCTAAATTAGGCATCTGCTGACTGCGTGAGGTGGCTTCACACAAAATCTAATGCCACTGTGTTACGCAATGGCTGCATGGCCCCTTGTGCCTTTGTTTCTTCATTTGTAACATGCAGACGGAAGCACTCAGCCATCCAACGGGGTGTATTGAGAGTTCATTGGCATTTCTGAAGACTTTGGAGATTCTTGGATGAACAGTGCAGTATGAACAGAAACTAGCTGATATTGTTTCTTCTTTTTTTAGTGACATCCCTCTGCTGTTGGTATTGTGCTCTTACATTCCTGAGTTAAGCTTGCTTGAGGGATTTGATTTCACTTAGGTTAAAATCTTTGTTTCCTACCTCAGAGAGGATACTGGAATATACGTTTAAGCACCGCAAATCTCACATGTCCAGAAACTTTGCACTCAAGGCCCCTGCAAATGGCTTCCATCTGACCTTCCTCACCTTTCTTAGTATACTCAAACAAGGAAGGTGAGAACATTTTAATACATGCATGTTTTGCACACCCTGCAGCCCCGTGCAGTTTGAAGGCCAGACAGAGCATTCTGTACCACAGCAAATGATTTTGTGTAGATGAGAAGCTTTGGTTTACAGAAAAAAACCTGCAACTAGATGCCCATGTGATTGCAATTTTACAAGAAAAAGCAGAACTTCTAAGCTTTTGATAGTGAGGTATAGTCCCAAGTCTGGATACAGATTTCCGCTCCAGGAACTGAGCTCTATGTCTACATGCCTTCCAGAGGCCTTGTGAATACAACATCATCTTTGTTTCCCCATCTGTAAAACTGGGATCATAACACTCTCCTATAATACAGGGGTTTAAAAAGTTCATTTCTAGAAATTTTTACACATGTTAAATATTTGTTGTTTCGATCTTGTTCCATTACAAAGAAGTCCTGAAATTCTTCAATCCTCTGCTGTTAAAAAAGAGCTCTTCTCTTGCAGTCTTTATATTAATTAAATTGTACAAGGTAGTTTCATGAGCTAACCTCCCTTATGGCTTTTTGCAGTTACAGAGGGGAGGAAGATGGGCGTTTAGACAGCAAGTAACAATTACGTGAGTAAAAGTGAGGGAATTGCTGACAAAAGGTTTCCATATATAATTCTCCCTGTCCTTGCTCTCGGAGCAGCTCTGCCTGTGATAGCTCCTCTTCCACATTGTGTCTAGGGCAGAACAACTCACATGCAAAAAGTATGAGCAGGAGTGAAAAGCACACCCACACAAGTGTTAGGTGCTCAAGCACATTCCCTGTAGCTCTTGAATTTCTCCCTCTGCAGCAATGATTCAACTTGGTGATGGCATTGTGAATGGATCAGGGGAAGAAAGACAATAATATCAATATCAATATCAAGAATGGCAGGTAATGCAAATGATGACATTAATGAGCATTTGCATTAAGATGGCATGTGTCAGGTGTAGTCGGCGGTTTTCCATAAGGATCTCTGTGCTAGTGCATCTCCTGTGCAGGGCAGAGACCTTGAGGCAGGAGGATGGGGAGATTCCTTGGGGAGCGGAGAATCATGATGAGGGCAACGTACATCAGACAGTGCTCAGACTGGGGTCTGAGCTTGGCTGGAGGCATGGGCTTGTCACGCCAGCTCTGTCCTTCATCTGTCCCCTTGAAAGTCATGCTTGGCCTACGCATTATAGCTGCTTGGAGAGACACCGGTTCCCTTCAACATACATGCTCACACGTAGCTAATGGAACTGGGATTATTGCAGCGGTTTGGAAAAGAAGGAAAATACATATCGCCAGGCTGGATAAAACGTTAAGGTACTGTCAGCTTGGTGCAGGCAGAGCTCCTGCCAGATGAAGCATTTGCACCTGGAAATCCACAGGGCAGAAGATTAGCGCTGGAGCATTTGTGTTGCCATCAGCAGGGCAGCAGCTTGCCCGCACGTACTCAGACTCCCAGGAGACCAGGGCTCAGGGCTCCTCAAGGAGGTCAGTTTTTATATAGTAAAGCAAACAGTTTAGCTAATCAAGGATTTTTTTTTTCCTTTCTTTTCTGAGGCTCTTGGCACCCAGCCCTGTTACTTGCAATCTTTAATTTGTACTGTGGCTTCCTTTTCCCTGCTGCCTTCTCACTCACTCCAATTTTCCCACACACTTATTTCCTAACTCTACCTCTTACGGAGGTCTTAATTTATTTCGGACCCAAATTTATCTCAATCCTACACAAAGCTGCTGTTACCTCACCATTTATTCCTGTAAGTGACTGTCATCAGAAATTCATGAGCTTGAAAAGTTTATGAAAAAAAAAGTAATTTTTTGTGTTGTAGAAAATAGTTGATGATAACTCACGTACTTATAAAGTAACTTCATTCATATGTGCTTATAGAAATTGATTGTGGATCAACTTAGACCTTCTTTTTGGTTATACAGCACCCTGAGTCTCAAAATTGGCGTTTCAACTGTGTTTTTTTAAAGGATCTGTGTATGTCCATGGTGAGCTGCAAGCTACACACACTGCTCACAAGCTGGCCATGAAAAAGCCTCTTATCATACAGCTTCCACTACAAGGGAGCAGATTCTGATGAAACAAAGTCACATTTTGGCAGATTCTCCCACTTTCATGCTGCTAAGAAAAAAAAAGGGAAGAGATAAAGGCATTTTTTCCTGATTAGCACAGCTACACAGTCCATAATATTTACTCTGTGTAATTTGTGTAGAGAAGCTGATGAAGGCAACATGCAAATAAACATCTCAACTAAAACCATAGCAAAATCCCAGTGAAAATATACAGCTATCTAGTCCTCACTTGTCAATATGGCAGAGGCTGGCTTGCTCAAGCGCTGATAATAAGAGGCATAGGAACATGGGTGGGAAGTGACCTGATCACCAGGTTCTGCCTCATGAAATCACCTTTAAATGGTCTTTTCTGACAACTTGCACAGAACCCAAAGTGTTCCTTCAGTCCGCAGACACTCTAGGAGCTGCAAAACACCACCATCCTGTAACAAACGCACAGCCTCCACTGCACATGTAGATGCACCTGATCTCATCTCATTTAAGGTAAATACTTCTCCTCCCTCCCTGTGGTTATTTCCAAACCCACTTCTACAGAATTCCTCTGCCTCTGCAGAGAGCCCAAGTTGGCGGGGCAGCACTTTCTAAGCCACGAAGCAAGCTGCGAACAGCTAACAAAGCCTGACACACATTCCACATATTTTCACTATAACTGTTCTCATAGCCACTTACATGCAAGCACAGAAGGGTTTTAATGAATTGCAGTGAGGAAGAGGCTAAAAAATAAAAACTCTGCGAGACACTGAGCTAGCAGGCAGCGGGTGGTCTGTGTGCAGGCCTTCGGCAAGGCAGCAGATCACAGCCCAGGTCCAGCAGATAGGACACAACGGGCTGTTGCTCTTTGGTGGCCCCCGCAAAGAAGTCCCTCAGATTGAACAGAGCCACACATTAGGAAGTGGATCCTGCCAAGATGTCCGCTGCACACACTCTGTGACGCGGTCGGCCCAATACTTCTCATTAATTTCAGAATCCACCACCGAAGCAAACACAGCTCTTTATAAGGTGGGACACATTTTAAAAGAACAGTTGGTGCAGATTCAACTGGTATAAAGCTGCATAGCTCTATTAAATACCAGGGGGTGTTGCTGATTTATACCAGCTGAGAAGTTGGCTAATATTCTTTTGGAGCCACCACCTCTCCCATTCGTAATTGCCAGTAGAAACGCTGGGAAATGCAAGAAGAAATGAAAAATGGAGCACATTTATGTGAAAAAGCTTCAATGCAAAACAAATGTCTGCTCACTGCACAAAAGCTGAAATAATACAGCCGTTATTGGAACTGTGCTACAATAAAACAAGCTGGATGAGTCAACCAGCAGTGCATCTAATCTCCACTGGCTGACTTTCCGGTCCCCAAGCTCCCCATCTATTTTTATCTCTTCTTTTTTTAATATACTTTTTGGTTTACAAGCAATAAATCTACAGCTCTTGGGTCCCCTGTGTGCACTCTTGCCGGCAGGCCACTCAGCATTTAGGATGTTACCCAGACCGTTTCGGCTATCAGACCACAGAACATGGAGGTTAGGATTCAGATTCAAGACACATGGTGGCCCAGAAAGCACGGCAGAGGCTACTGATAGCATGGGGTATGGCAAAGTTTTCTGCACTGAAGGCAAGTAGGCACCACACAGGAGCAGCGTGGTACGCTCTTCAGGTGGCCGCAGTTAGCATGGAAGTTAGCAGCAACTTGCTCCTGGTGCACAGCACTGCCTGATGAAGTGGGGCAAGGGCTGCAGTTGCAAGACTGTGGGATAACCAAGGGAGTCCAGCCCTGCCGTTGCTGTTTGTGGGAGTACAGCAAAACACGCTCGACTGACAGAAGTGCATCAGTGCAGATGCCTGATGAGCTTTGGGATGGGCTTGCTTCCAAACTTGCAGGAACACAGTTTTGGGCCAGTGGTCCATCCAAGCTCCACGACACAGTGTAGGGCACATACAGAGAGAATAACGCGTGCTGTGCTCGGCGGTCATGCAACGACTGGTGGAAGAGCTAACACTAAAATGGCACTGGCAGTCAGAGTCTGCTGCTGCGCCTATACAAAACCAGTGCCATTCCCTTTTTTTCCATGGGTGGGGAGATTTTTTGTTAAGCTAAATGTACCCGGTCCACCTTAGGACCTTATATATCTTACCCATTACAGAGTGTAATATTTGGAAGTTGAGAAAAAGACAACCCTGACTTCAGAATCACTGGGCAGGTGACGGGAATTGCTTTCATGATGCGAGATTTCACTATTGTTTATTGGCTGGGTGTGGTAGCACTCTCTTGAGAAAAGTGTGGGTGAAATTTTGGAATCGCAATACTCCTGCTTCATTTTTCTCTGGTAACCAAACTAAGATCCTAGCAATGGAGCCATTATTTTTCTAATTTTTCTCTGTTCTCTTTAATGGTTTCATTACAAACACATACAACTAGTCACCTCGAGCTCATACATGCTGGGAAACATCTGTTAATTGATTATTAAGATAGCCAGAGTGTTATAATGGATAGAAACTACTGGGATATGATGCTAGCCCACAGCCTTCCCTTTCATTCCAAGAGTACGTGCTTCAGGGAGCAAGGGAGAAGAGTATAAGAATTTAATTTCAGACATTCACTATTTAGGTGCCCCTGAGGGACATACCCATTTCCTATATAAGGTTTGGTCTGTTTGCAATTAAGCTCTCTTCTTTGCATATTTCCGGATAGATTAAAAATAGCAAAATCAGCTTATTCTTGGACTTCTGGAGATAAACAAAGCCGTTGCTTCCAGGGGTTTTAAAGCACTGATCAGGCTTATAGATCTTGAAGGCAGAATTTGTCCATGGATTTTTTATGCTGGATAAACAAGAATTTCCAAAGATAAGAGAAAAGGTAGGAGCACATTTCTAGAACTGGAGACCCTTTAAAGCAACTAACTTTTGCAGCTTTCATTTTTTAATAAAATTAAATGTTGATTAAAAGTTAAGTTGAATATTCTTTATACAGAAAGCTCAAGACCAGTTCAAACCTCTCCCACCACTCTCACAACCAACGGATCAATTCCAGAGCTGAGAGGCTTGCTGAGCTCCCATTACAGTTCTCCTCTTATTCTTTTTCTGTTGGGATTACCATCATCAATCCATTTAATCCAAAATGTAAAGCTGTTTTTTGTGATGCAGCCATCCATTCTCAAGGACCTTGACAGAAACAACTCATTTATAACAGTGCCTAAATTGCTATCAGATGGGAATGATTCCCATACATCCCTAACAGCCTGAGGTTGGACTCAAGATAGTGATCTGCACCTGATCATTTCTTCTCTGCTGTTCAGGTCTCTACTCATTGGCAGAAATTACCTGGAACAGGGGCCATTTTCCAAAGGACTGCCTGGCCACTATATTGTGAATTTAAGTCTCCTGACAGTGTTTTTGCTGTTTTCATTTATCTTTTGCAGACTCCTTAGTAGTCAGTGGACTGATGTATCCACGGACAATGGGATGAAAATCACTGATATAGTGGTTTTAATGTTAGTTATTCACACTCTCTTATGCTGAAAACAGAACTAGGATTTAACCAAATATAACCAAAATTATTTGTTAGCTTTCCTAAAGTCAAGAAAACCCTTACGATTACATTCAGCTCAGTAGTGGAAATAACTCCCACTGGCTCCCTAGGAATTATGCTAATTTCTTCTGGATTTTAATTACTAGTAGGCTGGATTAAAGACTCACATCAGCTTTGAACTCTTAATGTTGAAAATTCAGTCATGGCATGCATGCACCTCATAAGTATAACTTCTAATTCTGGTTGTGTTTGAGATTCCTTATCCAAAAATCAAATAATCGGATTACTTCCCTACAACTGAATCTTGATGCACTTTTAATGCTTCTTACATTGAGAACAGACATGGGTAAAAACCAGTGAGAAAGGCTCTGATTCCACAACAGTATAATCTGACTTAAACTGTGGCTGTATCAGCTCTGCCTCCTATAGCTGCTGATCACAATCCCCCATCTCCTTCCTTGTACCTGCACTGGTGCTCATCTGGCCTTGCAACAAATTGGCCCAGGGGAAGATGAAAACTAATTTTTTTGTGGTGTTAATTTTCAGCCAGTTTAGCTCCCTGAACTATGCTATTTCAGGGTCAGATACATGCTATTGTTTGTGTTGAGGAAACACAGGAGCATGGCTGGGCAACAGCAGCCCTGATTTAGGCTGGCTGGAATGGATGTGGAACAGTACTCTAACTACAGCTATCTGTGGGCAATGTTTGTTAAAAACATATGGGGACAACTTTAAAAAAGCTGCTTTCAGCTTCAGTTCTTTAAAGATTGAATTTCCAAAGCAGAACATCCAGACCAGTAGTCAGTACAAGTCATTGTGAAATTCAGGGGATATTTTTAGAGCCTCAGGTAAGGGGGTTGACTGATGAAAAGATTTCACAGTCTGGCAGATTTGGAGATTCTGGCAGATTTTTAGGACTAGAAACAAGGACTAGGCACCAGTAGATTCAGGAGAGAGTGTGGACAGGGCACCAGCTTGATAGAGCGCAAGGACTGGAATAACACGTATACTGCAGGTTATGTGCCAGGGTACATTAATAGCAGAGCTGGGAACTCCAGACTGTAAGAGCGAGACTAGCTATGTCTGAGATGAACTGGTGGAATTACACCGTGGATGCTGCACAGAGCCTGTCCACACAATGCCTGGCTCTTACATGCCTGCCAGGCCCTCGGTTTCAGAGTGCTGCATTGTCCCAGCAAAAATGTAGAATGATATTGAAACTGATGATTCAGGAGGGAGAGGAGATTCCACCACCACAATATCCATGCAAACAAGTGGACACATTTACTGTTGAGTATTACGTCCCTTGGAAAATCTACAGGGCCATTAGTAGAGGGGAGGAAAAATACACAGTTAAGCAAGATACGGATGAAGTGGCCTACGCCACCAGGGTGCGCTTTGTTCCTCTGCTGTGCAAAATGGTATAATGGCATGGGGAAGACTGGTGGCCCATTCCATACCTCCTATGATGGCAGGAGGATTCTTCCTTACCACACTTGACTGCTAGGGCTGTACAAAGAGCAGCACTCAATGCCATAATCCTTATGTACACAAGCAGCCTTGAAGAAGTCAACAGGACTGTTCAGCAGGGCTATTTATAAGAGCTCATGTTGCAAAACCAGCCCCGTATTTTGGTAGAGGGAAGCATAGTAACAAGTCCTATTGTTCTAGCAATATGGACAGTACTCCTGAGCACCTAATAAAGGCTCCGCTGTGTGACAAGGGTCTTAAACAGACCTTACAAAATAATAAGGACTTTTGTAAAAGCAGGACGAAATGTGTTAAGGTTTTTTTAAAATATTCTTCAAAATGAAAGTGCTTTTAATCCTCTTTGACTCTCAGCAACGTTAAGGACATAGGGATCTTTCTGGCACCACGGCCTCTAAAGAGTCAACTCTCTGAGCTCCAAAATGCGCTCCTGCACATTTCCAGGACATTTGTTAAAAAAAAAAAAAATCCCAAACAACAGAATAACCTCCTGTCCATCAAGCAAGATTTCACAACAGTTACAGTACCAGGCACAGAGAACTCTGCCTGCCTGGCCCACAGCCACACCACGGGCGGCAAACTTTCTAGCTCTCACAAATTAATTAGGTTCAGGTCAGGTATGTGACTGAGAGAACTCCAGGGAGGGTGGAGGGTGAAGCAGGAAACGGTGCTGATGATTCAACCAGGGATCATCTTGAAAACATTTCTTAAGTTGTTTCTTCAGAAATAAGTTTTCGGCATGAAAGGAAAGTGATCTTATTTCTAAGAGTACAGAAAGGGAAAATTTTCTGGTAGAAAAATGAAAGTGGGAAGGACTGTCTACTTAGGACGTAGAGAAGCAACTGATTCATTCATCATACATTTTACGATGACAGTTTATAGTGTCTAACAGTGGAGTGGGACAGGTGACAAGAAGGCAAAAGCACTTCCAGTGGTTATTATCAGCTCTCAAGACAAGCTTTCTTTCTAGTAAGAAACTGGAGCTGCAAGGGAAATAATTTTGAAATTTCAGCACAGCTTCCTGCACACAAAAAGACAGCACAGGAGTGACTTCAATCAGTGTCCACAGAGGAATGAAAAAGACTCATTGCTGGGTTCTGTATTAGATACTGCAAACCTTTAGCAGTATACCCCTAGGGCTACGCAGTACTGCTTTGTGCCATTCTGTACTGTGAAGAGTGGCTGAAGTTTAACACCTTTGCCCCAAAGCCATAAAATTACAAGCTGAGGTTCACAACAGCCACAAGCAATATGAGTTCTGTCCCATCCCAACACTGTATCTGGCTCCTCAGAAAGGCTGCTGCCAAGTTAAAGTAATGCAATGCCAAAGTACTCTCATATTCTCCATTTCTTGACATCTTCAAATCACAGCTTCACGGGAATTCCCTTGGTCAAGCATAAGGCGTTATGCTTAAGGCAGAGTGACCAGAGAAGAGCCTGTGGTCAGTGTTACACAGGTCATTCTTGGTTCTGTAGTTCTTTTGGCTAATGTGACTCTACAATCAGTAGATGCAAAAAATGTTCACGTGAACAAGCTACTATCTGGATGGTGCTTATCAGCTTTCAGCTCCAGCTTTTAGCTGCCTGTGCCACAGCTCTGTTTGCTATGTGACACGTAGCTGTAATGACTGGTGGAAGCAACAACTGAAGCAACATGGCAGAGCTGTGATGGTGAGAGATGGATGTGAATGTCAGAGGATCAGGTATGTCTCATTCCACCTCTAGGTCTTTCAGCATGTAGGATCTCCTATTAAGGTTTGCATCGAACATCAGAAAAAAACTTTCCACTGGGAGAGTAGTACAGCATTGGAATGGGTTATCCAGAGAGGTTGTGCAATCTCCATCCTTGGATGTTTTCATGACTTGGCTCGACAAAGTCACAGCTGACATGTTAAGTGCTGGCAACAGTTCTGCTTTGAGCAGGATGTTGGACTACAGACCTCCAGAGGTCCCTTCTAACCAACATTTCTATGATGCTGTGTGTCTCAGATCCCAGAGTTAAGCTGACAAGTCATGTTTTGGAAGGACTCTGTAGGGCAAGAGGCCATGGCTGGTAATATCTACCAAGCCTGGAATGGTTGGAATGGTTTACATGGAGCAAACTAAGTGTCTGAGTGGACATCTCCCACACCCAGGTGTAATGCCTCCTCTTGAACGGAGACTGAATGGCAGAGATATTGTGAAATACTGCTTATGAGGGAGCAGTACTTATGGAATAGTGATGCTGCTCAATTCCCTTACACAACGAAGGCTTCAGCAGAGAAAAGATGTTAGCCTCCTGCAGTGCTCTTGTGACACTCTCTTGTAGCAATGGTGAGGGCAATAGTGCTGGTGTGTGTTACCAGCATGCTGAGGCATTGCTCAAAGAGGGGAGGCTTATGGTGAGTTACAGGCTGCCATATACCCTAACTTTTTGTTTCCTGGTTTTAAGACAATTATATTTAGCTGCTTCCCACATTAAAGGGAGCAGAAGAGACTGCATTCTTGCCACCACATAGAGAGACAGATCCCAGACTGGACGGCTGCAGGAACATGCTGGAGTCATGCAAAAGCTGATAATTCAGTGGGGACACTTCTATTCAGGCTGACAGACATGGTAGAAATATGCACAGAACAGACAAAATCCTTTCCACAAAACACCCTTTGCACAGTTCAGCCACACTTCATTCCTCCATAGCTCTTTGCTGGTTTGTTCCTGGCACACCCGTTTCTCCCTCCCATTCAGAGCCAGCTTCCACACTGCTGCAAAACCCTCATCTCTGCCACTCCTTTAATCCCTCTCATAACCCCAATACATTCCCCTCTTTCAGCACAGAGATGTTAAACAGAGATGATGGGACCTTAGAAGTGCATGTACTAGTTAGACATAGGGAAAGCCAGGAGAGTGCTGGCCCCAGGTGAGAACTTCTCCATTAGCAAACACAAGCTGAGAGACATGTGAACATGTCTCTGAAGAAATTATGTTCTCAAAAAACTGCCAGGAGTATGGCTCAACTCACAGTGAACAAATGGAGCTCAATCTAGGGGCCACAGCATATCACTTGGAGCTACTGATGTGCTATAGAAAATCTTCTCCTTGAACAGAGCCCTAACCACCGTGTACATCACTGTGACGTATACTGATACGGACTTCCAATGACTACAAATAACATTTCAGAGATTATTTTATTTGTTTATTAGCTTGAACAAATATTGAGCAGCTGAGAAGGCTTTGGTGAGAGTCTGAATCTTAACATGAGACCTTACATGGGCACAGAAAAACATTTAAAGAATGAGATAATTCTGGAAAATGCTGTGATGTTTTTAACAGGGGCTGTTTCTCAGGAACTTTTTGCTGACACAACCCTAGTACCAAGACTACCAATGCTTCCTGGGACTCCCATGAAGCATGAACCAATTTCATCATGCTCTAAGCTGGCAAGGATATTTCAGAATAGTTAGGACAGTAGATCTTGTGCTCTGCTATACATAATCATTATATTTATCTCCAACACAACATATGTTTGATAGCCCTAATTATATTAATCTCTGTTTTCTCCATAGAGAAGGCTAAATATATTTAATGGAGCCCTAAACAATGAAATTATGATGGCAATTAAATCATAACCACAGAAAACCAGCAGGATTTATGCTCAAAAGGATTCTTCATGTCAACTCAATAGAGAGTAAAAGGTCCTCACACCCTACAAATACAAATAAAGATCTTTACCTATTTCCTAATAATGACATAAGGATAAACTCTGTCCAGTCTTGCATATATGTACATAAGAAACCTTCTCTCAATACAGCTTCTATGCAAGGGACTAGCTTCAACTACAGTCTTACATGCTCCTGTTCTGCTTCCTCCAAAATTGTCCATTCCATATTAATGCCTGGCTGCCAAATCACATTAATTCCATAGTTGTATCCCTGTCATAAGCCATTAGTTCCACACTCTTACTACACATAATACATACATTCCACATTCTTTTCCTTAATGTGCAAATCTTTCCAACCATGGTCCCCTTTGTTTCGGTGCCTCTTAACCCACCAGCATATGCAGGAGTGCTCAGAAACTGATCCTCTGGGATATACTCAAACGCGACCAATATGTTCTTTGTGATTCGTATGTGACGATAGGAGATATTTTGAGGTTCCCTCCCAAGCCTCAAATTGCTTAAGTTTTGCCCAGATTCCTGACCCCTTTCATCTGCACCAGGTGGTTTACACTGGTCACTATGAATTTCCTTTCAAGGCTCCTAAACAAGAACTGACTTTGTTTACAGTAAAAACTTTTCCACTGGCCCAAAGCAGTACTCTGAGACAACACAGAAGCTTAGGTGAACAACCACATCACTGTCACCATCTCCTGCTGTCAGAATCTCATCAGGATCTGACTGGACACATGGCTATGCCTTGCGTTCAATCAGCAGCAACAGTTAGAAATACTTGTTTTAGGAGGAGCGTCTCCTCCTTTTCACATAAGTTGTCAGTACCAATGGTTCCTGTCTTCTTTTCCTCCAAATCGTTTCCCTTCAAAATCAGCAGCTGGAACCTACTTCACAGTCATGTGGACATTTTATTTGGTCCAAAATGTAGCAGAATAGACAAAGTGACATGGTACCCCAACAAAACCCAGGATGTTTCACTTCCTCTGGCAAATTCTCTTATGCTGTGAGGTTGTGGTACTCAAGACCTATACTCCGATTCATTGACACAACTGTAGTCAATAGACACATGGAGCTGGCAAAGCCCACGATAAAACTCTTAAGTTCTGGACACTACTCACAGTACAACTTCAGCCCTGGGGTGTGAAGCCAGATTTTGCCATTTGGAGGGCATAATGTACAACACAATTCTTCCTGCAATTCCTCCTTTTCTCCCCATTGCAATGGCTGGCACCATCTCTCTTTGAGCAGGGAGATGGCTGAAGAACAGCTGAGGACTTGGTCTTAACAGCCAGATTTATCACTATTCTTAATTTGCACACATGCTACGGTGACGTGTGCATTACATATGCTTAGACTGCATGGCTGAATGCTCATGTTATATCAAGCTGTGGATGATTTTACAGCTGGCTCTGCTCCTTGAGCGGTGGGAGCAGCTCTTGTGCATTTCTGAAAGGCAGACTACAGCCGAGCGGCTGGAGCTGTAACTCTCCAGGCTGATCTCTCCCCCGTCCCAACTACCGTGCCTCCCTCGTGCCCTGACATTCTTTGCTGCTTTGTTTATGCTGTAGAAAACATCTGTGAGGGTATACAGCCAAGGTGAAAGATGTTGGCAAACTTATTTTTCATAGCTCAGCTTAAAGGGAAAATATGAAGACTGCCCCTCCTCCTCAGAGAAAGGGAAGGGTGGGGTTGAGAAATGAGATCCGACTGCAGCCGGGCCAAATAGCAGACTCGCTGTCCCACTAGCCCCTTTAAAGGAAAAGGGAATTGTTTTTTCAGCAGAATGAGCTGCAGAAGAGGAAGGGTTTAACTGAGAGAAACTGGATCAATTTTTAGAGGAACCATTTAGATAATTGTATCAGGAGAATCTTCAAGATGTTGGGATATGTTAGGCTGAGCATAATATTTCAAGAGAATACGTAAATCATGCTACAGAGATCGTTTAAAACCAGGCTGACATAACAACGTAACAATAAAAATCTGTAATAGAGAACACCCCCACACTACTAGGAGATGGACTCAATTACACTGCAGGTCTTTTTCAATGTTTAACTTCTACGACTCCTTATAGAATTGGGGCCCTGTAAGGGGAAAGAGAAAAAAGTTGGCTTATTACCTTTGTTGATTAACAGATCGACTTTCTCAAGCATTGAAGTACTTTATAGGCCTACAAGGTACAGGCCGTAGGTAGGGAACAGCAGATTTCCCTGACAAGCTGTAGTTTATTACTGATGTTCTGTAGTAGAGCAGAGAAGCCGATGGCAGCACACGCTACTTGCAGCTGCCTTTCTAAGATCAGCTCTGGAAGAAAGGGAAAGAGAGATGAAAATTCCTGCTGGGAAGTGAAGGACTTGGGGGATCACAAGGAGATTCTAGATTTGCTTTAAGGACCTGCAAACAGGCAGGCACCACTTCATTCCTCCCTGAATTGCAGCCACTCCTAGGTGAAACAGCAAAACCGTTTACAAAACACAGGGAAGCTTAGGATAGGAGGTGAGGAATGGCGTGTTATTGTTTAACAGGAAATCGGGATAAAAAAGTCAGGAATCACTCAGAAGTACTGTGCTGCGAAGAAAAATGAAAAGGTCTGCCTGGAACTGAAGTCCAGCTCAGTCCCTAGTCACACTCAGCACATTCCACTCTCTTGCCATGAAGCCAGTCACTGCTTACATACAAGGAAGCTCAGCTACCGCCAGATACACCCCACTGGGATGTAGCAGCTACACAACCCTCAGGTTAGAGACAAAGCAAGCTATCTTAAAGCTCTGAGCTGAAAGAAGACACCGGATTAGTACTTGGGATCCATCTATGATCTGTCACGAGCAGTTGCACAGCTGACCAGCAAGAGAGGGCACTTGCTGGTGGGGGACATGCAGCCATGCAAGCACCCACTGCCTGTTCCGCCCTCCTTTCCCTCTGCCTGCCCTTCGCCCAGATCTAGATAGGCTCCAAATTAATTTTACAACCTGGAACGCTGCTAACACAATCAAATTATGAAAGAAAAGCTCATCTTGAGGGAAGGCAAAAATCAGCTCCTTTCTCTGTCTCACAGCTGTCCCCTCCTCCTCACCATGTGTTCCCGAAACCTGGGGCTGTTCCAAGCACTAAATGCACTGGAAAGCATATCCTTGGGCCAGCTGTGATCTGATCATGGCGCATTGGCTGCGAGCGAATCAAAAACCAACTGATAGGCCGAGGAACAATGTGGCCCCTTGTTAGGCTCCGAGAAGGGCCACTGCCTTCAGCCCCCCCGCCCCTTCCCCAGCCAGCCTTCAGGAGAGCACGATGCCAGGAGGGCTTCTGTAACATGCCCTGTGTGATCCTTTCCCGCCAACCCTGTGCTGAACTACAGCTATTTTCTGTTTTGAATGACATGCTCCTTGCGTTGTGAGAGACTTTGGGTGGGGGTTGCTGCAGCCTCTTTGGAAGTGGGTGCACAGCAAGCCATGGGCTGATACTAATATCTGTGTGCAAGCTGCTACGGGGCAGCCACGGCAGCAGCACCTGGGACCACAGTTCCTCTGGAATACCAGGGGCTGGAAACCTGTCGGGAAGCTGCTTCTCATCAGCTCCACAGAGCACTCCGTGCATTGCACAGATCTGTCCCAGGAATTAGATTTTATCTGGCCTCACAACTTTGCCGAAGTTTTGTGGGCTTTGTACATTTATGACATTAAGTAAGCATTACGGAAATTAAGCAGTGGCATAGAGCCAGAGTCCTCCGTTTTTCCCAGCCCATCTCACAGCTAGCTAGGCTGTTTCAATTCTCAGGAGCAGATGCTGCAGGAAGGGGGTTAGTGGTGGGACAGGGCTCCGTCTTCTCCCAGGCAGTATTCTGAGGGGGAACAGAGTGCTGTCCGAAGGGAGAAGAGGCCATGGCCAGCATAGATTTGAGGCAGTTTACAAAAGACTGCAGAGAAATTTAATCCTGGTGCATTAACCAAGTCTCAAAACTAACAGTTCTTTGCATTTGTATTAAAATAGCGTGCCAAAGCCCCAATCACAATTACCCACTGTGTTTGGCTGTACAGCTCCATCTTCAGGGTAAATATGTTCTGCCAATCAATTCCCACTGCAATTTTGATTAGACACAACATTTTCCTTGCTTCCTGCCCTAAACAGCTGCCATGTTGAACCACAGCTGCATTTCAATAGTGGATAAAAGATCCAAATACATTGGTTCTAGCAAATTTCAGCATAAATAGGGATCTTAAATTGGCATCCTTCCAATTAAAAAAAATACTGCACTGGTGCGAGGCACTACTAATTGTTGATAAATGAAAACTACAGATTTGTTCTATGCCTTTTGCTAGTCCAAATTGCTTTATAAGCTAGAAATATTACATACCTTATATAGGAACTTTCTGATCATTACAAAAACAGTCACTTGCCTGGTAGGCAGATCTGATGAGGATACCAGCACCAGTTCACAAAAGAAATAGAGCAGAAAGTTAATTTTCCTGAAAATTAGTGTTGCTTTGGATAGCTGTAATAAGTTTCTAATCACGTCTAAACTGACTCTGCAGCTGTGGCTCAAACGTGTATATACTTTTCCACTCTACTGACTTTTGCTGTGGAACTTCCACATTTTGAGCTGAAACATCCCTGAAGCTGGCCCTGATATTCCAGTGTACTCCAGTTGCACCAGAAGTAAAATTTGCCTTGCTAGATCAAACTGTAAAATTTGAGACCTAAATAATTAAAACACACAGTGAGATGTGTGCAGAGATGAAATCTTTTATGAAAGATGTAAGTCAGCAAGAACCATATATTGGGCCATCACAACAATGAATACGGGGTACAGCAATTGAGTATAAAGCCAGCAAAAATCTAACATGAGTAAGTTTTACTAAAACTTAACCTCCATTCTACAGAGAGAACTATCAAGATTTTCTTGATGCATTGAACTCAATAAATTTGCTTTGAATAGTTGTATGTGTGTGACACAGAGAGAGAGAGAATTAGGCTGGAATGCTATAAGGATGTAAGCCAAGCTCTCAGCATCTGGAAAGCAGAAAGCAGAACTATATTTAGTTCACAATGACTTGCAATAATTTGTGAGGGGGGGGAATAAAGGAACAAAAAAGAGCAAGAAAAAAGAACAAAACTTAAGTTGCCAGTGTTAGGCAATTAAATGAATTATAAAGAAAAAAGAACAATCAGGCTGGGAGAAGGATAAATGAAACCCTGGGGTATATGTTATTATAACAGCTTCTACAAGCAGAAATGCTGTATGGAGTTAGCAGACATATTTATAAACATGCTACAGATAATGCACACTTCAGTATAAATACCACCTCAAAGAATTTCTGGCACAGAACAGTTAGGGCATTGACCTCTGCTGTACATTCATTTCCTTTATGTGGCTGAAATGGCCTAAATATGTTCCTTAGTTAGGCATGGGAAAGTTTTTCCATAAGGTAACTGCATCTGCAAGGGTAGTCCATGGTGTAACTGTACTCGGTTATGAACATGTATGAACTCTTTGCAAAGCATGTGTAGGTTACCATGCGTTCTCCTACACCTACTTGTAAACATAAAAAGCACCAAGTAAAAGGCTACCTTTCATAGATGCGGTACATTCAAAATAAAAATGATGTAACACTTTCTAAATTCCTTACTGCAGTTATAAAAACAACGTGTTGAACAATCAAATTCGCCTTCCACCGCTTACACAGTTTTTGTTCTGCCCTTCACTTGATTTAAACATTCTATCAGCTCTTCAGCGTCACTCTTGTTTCCGGGCAGTTTCTCAGACCTGAGATCCCAGGATCCCAGAGCCTCCATCTTCAGCACTTTAAAGGACATCTCAAATAACAAATGAAAACTATTTTCATTACAGCTGAGGCACTGATCTCAGGCACACTGATACTGTTTAAAGGATAACTAAGATGAAAGTAAACAGTATTACTGACAAAACAGTAGAAAGATGGTCATATCCACAAATGCCAAAGTGTTTTCTGGTGTTTAAATTAATCTAGCTTTCAGCTTCTAGGCAGCAATAAGTTGCCAAGAGATTTTAAAAAGTGAGCAGAAAGTGTTACCTCTGCACAGGCACCAAGTCCCTAAACTTGGTGAAAGACAGCAGAGATCTGGGGCCTGTGAGTCGGGAGGGGAAGCCAGCTCCTGCCTGCAGTGCCAGGCTAAGAGCAAGCTGCTGCCTGTGAAGCACAGACCAGAGCAGCAGCCATTTTGAGAAGAAGCAGGGAATGCTTCTAAGATTTGCCTGCTTTAGCTGTCAGTCTTTACTTCCCTTGTATTTACAAATAACAGACAAAAATAAGACGTCTTTCTGAAACAGGCAGTTTGGGAGGAAGTAAAAAACCAGCAGCCATTTTCCATCTGGCTTCAAGATCAGCTAACATTTGTAGGTACCTGTATATCCTCTTATTTGTAAAATTCATGTTGTAGCTCTCTTGTATCAGTGCTCTCATGTGCCTCATGTAGAGGTAAAGGCTGCTTTTGAGATGCACTCTCGCTGGCTTTCTATGTATTAGACAGCTGTATTACTCATATGTCCTACAGGGCTGTCCCTAAAAGGGTGAAAGAAGAGATCTTGTTCCTTGTTGTATTAAATACATAGTTTCTAGGCTAGACTCTGCCAACTAGTGTACCAGCATTTGTGATATACATGCATATGAACTGGAGCAAGATCAAACCTACCCACAGAAGCTGCAGAGCTGTAACTGAGGTACCTATTTTGCAGTATGCTCACATGCAATTCACCAGTAATACAATAAACGTGCGTAATTTAAAACAATGGGCATTTTTTCAATGCAGAAAAAAGGAGTGACAGAAGCATTCTATCTCTTTTTAGAGCCATACCTAACCAGCAACAGAAAGGATGGGCAGTAGGTACCTTTGCTACCTTCGGAGCAGAGAGGAAACAGGGCAACATACAGAATTCATAGAACCAGGAGACAACGATGCCGAAACAAGGCAGAGATTGAGCTAACAGCTACAGAGACTCAACAATGACCGAAACTGCAGAAATGCCTATGTGCAGTGTGCAAGGGCAATGTTAGAAACAGTCATGTAAATCGTTGTGTTAATCCTTAAGTTGATCTAAAGATTGGGGAAATAAGGACACTTAACTGGCAAAGTACAAACACTGGAGCAGAGCTCTGCGGTAGGATCTGACTTGTCCCACTAGGTGAGATTACAGTGCCTAAGACAAATGACAAGAAGACGCTGCTGCTCTCATTAAAGGTGGCATGGAGCTTTTTCTTCCTCACACTCCCCTCAAGCATGTCCTGTTTTCAAGCAAAAACATATTGGTTTGAGGTATTGCAAATGAAAGCTGCTAAAGAAAACTGCTATTACAACCGAGTAGATTTTGATACGTGTTTTACATTCTTTGGGCTCTGAGGTCCCATTCGAATCAGAACTGCTGTCTGCAAACACCCCGCTGAAGTCAGCAGAAGATGAGGATTTACTGTAATCACTACAGCACTGGGCAGTGAGCTAGGCTCGTTCCTGAACAGTTTCCTAAGAGATGTTAACAACCTCAGCTGGGTGCTCTTTGTAGTTCTGGCAGAGGTCAGCTCTGTCTCTAAGCACAAATCAGAAAAGTAAATCTAGTCTAAACAATTCTCTGTACTGTTCCAGAAGCAATTAAAGGCACTTTGCTTTGTGTTTTTCCCCCAGGTGTGAGCAGACACTTCCCACAGACAGTATGCACAGCAAGAGCTCAAAAAGCATAAACTCTTTGCAGAGGAAAGGCAAAAAAACCCTGTTGTTTTGGGCATGTAAGACTGAACTGGCCAAAACACTGCAGGATCAGCTTATCCAGGCACTGACTACAACCTGTACTTAGAGAAAAAATGGAGGTAAAACATTTCCAGCTCAACTCATCTAACTCCATCAGGCTCTTTATTAGCAAGGTAATACCAACAGATTAGATATCCACTTTTAGATTTGGTATTATTTAGCTAGGAATAAAAATGTAATGTGCTCCATCAACATGCCACCTAAATTGATGACAGAGATACTGGCATACAGGAAGCTAAAAGCATGCCTCATCCAGAAGCAGTACCTTTGTAAACCAGCAACAATGTCAAAAGGATAGAAAGAAGTGAGTACAAAGTGAACACTCACACATTTTAACACTATTACCTTTGGTAAAGAGCATTTGGTTGTTTCCTTGTTCATGACTCTCCAAAAGTGGAATAATAAATACAATTACTTATAAATATTCCTATAATATTAGGTATACTCACTATACCTAAAAACTCCCACTGGTTTTGCTACGAGCCAGCACCAGCAGTCCTGGGAATTCAACCCATTGTCCATGTATCTACAGTGTATTAGCACTGGCATGTTATTAATTTTTCAAACCAGAAATCTACCTTTGCAACGAGCACTCATGATAGAGGGGATGAAACACAAGGAGCTTGGGGAGTCAAGATTTTTTATATTCATTGTTTTATATGCCTTTTTTTTTTTTAAATCAAAATCGACACAGTCATGCATGGTGCACCTCCCCACTCTTGGGGCAGCACAACTCCCTATGTAGCTGTGGCATGAACTGCATAAAGGAAACAAACTAATTTAGGGATAGTTTGATTAGACAAAAACCACCCAAAACCCTAATGTTCCCTGATGTGGCTTACATCACAATCACGCAGATGTATGGTCACAGCTTACACAGCAACGTGCACAGACAGAAGAGTAGGTAGGACAGCTGTAACTTTCCACTGCTGAAAATGTATCCTGAAATATCGGCTTTAGTCTGTGTCTACAAACTTTAATCCCTGGTTTTATTAATGTGGCACCTTCTAACTGCAAAATATTCCCAGAAACAAACTCCCAAAGCATCTATTTATAGTATTGATAGTGACTGGCAGAAAAGCAGGACTGGAGCGCCCTTGCTTTGGCATAGCTGAGACCTTCTGCACACTAGGAATCATACCTGCTATTGTTATGGGATGCCAATAGCACGTGCTGGCACCAGACGTGATTTTGCTGCAGCCTTGCAGAGTTCTGTGTCTGGTTTCTGAGTAGTGCCAAACACCGCTTGTCCAGTCTGCCCTTGAATGGAAACCCTTTTCACCAGTGGCTCATCTACACCCATTGCTACTCTACCAGCAGCAGCCAGCAATTTTCCTAATATGGAGAAGGTGTGGATGTATAAAAAAGGACAGTATTTTTATCCTTGCAGAAATAAGACATCTTTTTACTGTACTATGACTCGGCTAGTCACTACCAGCCCCAGAGTCCTATTTCATGGAGGAGAAGATCACAACTAGTAGCAGAAAGGAGAAACACATTTACACATGTTGTTGCACCGAGCAGTTTGCATGAATCACTCCAGCTACTCAGTAAATTCCCAAATAAAAATCTATCACAGTGGTTTTGCATAGGAAGAGGCAAGGCACAATTAGGGGCCTGGACTTGGTGAGGCCGCGGAGGAGCCTCTGACTGCAGGTTATATTCAGAAAGCTGGAGACACCAATCTGGAAAGCTTCTAAAAAGCAAACCAAAACTTTCTTCCTCTATCTGTCCCCGCTATGTAAACACCATGCCACCCCCACCTCTGTCATCAGGCGGGTTTATTATTTACCATTACGTTACCTTTATTTAGCATGGGAAACTGAGTGCATACGTTTAACTCTATGCAAACAATCTGCTCTGGGCAGTCTGGAACCTGGAAGAAAGGTGTCACCCTGAATACTATAAAAGGAGGTTTTGGCACATGAATCCAGACAGTGCTCAGATTCTCTAAAACATAAACCATGCTACAGCCCAAAATCCTCCCTGTGGGTTATACCGGTGAAGAAGGGGGTCCCAAGACTTCTATGATAGCATAACATCAGCTTCCAGATCTTTGTGGAACTGGCATGAATTCTGTGATAACAGAAATTATTCAAATGTTTTAAATACGGTAAAAATTGTTTCTCCACTCTCTCTGACAGTGGCTTGGAGGAGAAGTTAGGGCACAGGGAGAGAAGCTAGTTCCAGATATTTGGCCCTGAGGTGCCAAGCTCTCATTCACAACAGGACCACCCCAAAGAATTAATCCAGCAGAAGATAAAGTACACCTAGATTTATTTCAAATTGTTTTCTTATACACATCTACAGGGGAGGGAATGGGCAGCTGGTTGTTCTCATCAATGAAACCCTAAGCAGGGGGAATTCTCTACGGGGTAGCTGACTGCTGTAAGGCCATTTTATACTTTCACGTGGCTTAATAGACCAGAGAATCAGAATTGTTGGGGTTTATTCATCTAACAAATATTAAGTATTCTAGTTTCATTAATAGTATCCTTTTGAAGCTGTGAAGAGTCATTTAATGACTTACGCATTCACTTCTGTCCAAGATCCCAGCTGAAATGAAAGTCAAAAGGATCATGCCAGCCTTCAGCTGCTATCATAAAATCATTACAGAATATTGTATAATTAAGCCCTATTTGCAGTTGCATTTTAAAACACATCCTGGCCTGGCTGCTCTTGACTAAACTTGAGATGATTTGGCAGTGTTGTGTGGGATTACACACTGAAATTAGCTGAACGTGTGCAGGCCAGGCTGGAGGTGCTTCGGTTGTGAGATTCAGGCCCAAATGCACAGGCAGGAGCTACAGCTTCGTTGTGAAATGGCAGGAACAGAGCTGTGAGGAGGAAGTTTGCAGAGTACCTGGGAGTGCTGCAGCTGCTTAGAGCTGGCACTCCCAGTCTTTCACTTTCCTGCCCACCAGACATGTCTAAATATCTTGAGAAAAACAAGAAGCAAAACAATAGGTGACTGTAGTGTGAATAATAAAAGCCTGGCTTCCCTCTTGGAACCTGACTGCTGCTCTTAAACTGCCCCAGCTGCGCTCTCACGGTCCAGGATGTCAGCACAACTGCTCCAGTAAATTAATGCCTTGTGTTCACTCTGGGGCCGTCTACAGCACCCTTTTATAGACTGTATTGTAAGACTGGGGTGGGTTTCTGGGTCAGATGGTCAGCACTACCTCTCTACTCCAGAAAGATAGGTTATGTATGATGCTATTCCAGCAGCGGCAAAATAAAAGGTTGAAAATAATACTGTGTATGGGATGTACTGAGTTGCCAGCAGTACAGTGCTTTGTTCCTAGCAGGAACAGGTGGAGCAGACATTAGAAATACTCACTGACAGATCCTGAGGGATCTCTGGTAGAGCAAAAAGTCTTCTAAATATGTAATAGACTGTGTGACTGTACGAGCTGACTCAAAGGCAAGGGCCAAATTAGTCCTGCCTGAAACTCCATGGATTTCAGGCAGCTCCCTACAATGAATTTGTCCCTACAACAGAGTGCAGTTATTCTTTCAATACCAGGAGCCCTCATGTGTCCAAATCATTCCAAGCTAATATCGCACTTCACTTACTGTGTGTTTTGATTCTTCAGCATTACTGAGAGAAGATGAAAAAAGATACCACACAACAATCTTATGTAGTTCTTTTTTGTAACTGCAGCCAGTTCCTCAAAGGCTGGTGTGCTGTCCTGCTGCCAAGTACAACAGCACAGTCTTTCCCTCCCTCCTCTTGTTCCCAGTGACCGAAGATCAAATCCTAAGCCAGGTCTGCTCCAGACCGTGTCTCAGTGGGTACCAGCCATCTGAAAAGGCATGTCCTTCCCCCCATGTCAGTGCAGTCTGCACTCCCATGGTTTCTACTCATCTTGGGTTTGGAATAGAAGAGTGAAATCACCAGGGCTGTCACTCCAGTACTTCTCATCAGGTTCAAATCTACTTAAAAATAGGGACAAAAGGGCAAGAAAATATATGCTCATTGCTGATTTATCTATTAATACTGGAGAGCAGTTGTATCACTGATGTTTTGGAGAAGGATCAGACACCTTCGTAGTCAAACAGCACCATCCAACATATGGCAGTAGATGAAGGCTGCCTTTTGCCTCTCACATTCACTCTGAATCCTTCTAAATCATCCCTGCCAACACAATAGGATCCTTGAGGATCATTAACATTCATCAGAAGAGCAAATCTCTCACTTATGTAATAGGTTAGGTTGCACCAAGCAGCAGGTATGAAAAGTTCCCTGGGGGAAGACACCTGCAGTCTGTTCCTTGACCTTCAGCTCTGCTGCTCCTACAGATGGATGCTGTTTGACTCAGCACTGCATTAGCAGTACATACGCAGAGTATGTCTCAGGAACAAAACATTAGCTCCTCTGAAAAAGAGCAGCCTTATAGATTCATTTGTCAAGTGATGCTTCCTTCCAATTTGGATCAAATTAAAAGCATTCCTGTTTAACATAAGAAACAATTGAACACATTCCCCCACTCTCTTTCTGAATACGCACACCTCAGAGAGCAAAACATTTAAACAGAGATTGTTGTTGGAACCGTTATTCTGTAAGAGCCCCTCAAAACACTAAAAACACATTAAAAATATTCTATTAATGAGCTGAGCTCCCCTCCCCTGGAGCACACTGTAACTCATATGTCACTGGTACAGGTAAAACTCTATTTCTTCTGACTGCAGTAGGTAATCTAATTCAATGTATTTCAGCTAAATGTAAATAGCATCAATGTAAAACTTCCACCAATACTCTTACACCTAAATTTCTCTCTGATTTCCCAAGCAAACATAGATGGGACTTCCCAAGGAAACACACACAGATGGACTTCTCCATAAGATTGTATAGATATGGGGATTTAGATGTTCTTTAAAACAAGTAAAAAGGAAGAAGCAGATGAGGAAGTTCTAGTATTTATCAGGTCAAATGTTTATATGCTACAGAAGGAAAAAATATGCTATTGATCCCAGTATAGTAGCTCTCCTCACATCCTTCAAGGCTCATCTGCTCAGTGTATCAGGCACTCCTGTTATCCTGGGAGATACAGTGGCTGACTTGCCAACAAAGTGGAGAAAGGCCACTTGAAATCTTTTTCTTCCTCAGGGAGGTATGGCCATACTCTCAAAGAAAACAAATCTTCACACAGTACATCTCCCCAATACCATCCACATATTAGCAAGCATGTATTTTACACTGGAAAGAAGGGAAGGATCTTGCCACTTTAAATAGTCCAGTGAATTTTTTCTCCTGCGGCCAGCTGGGGCTCTTTGTTGGGATTGCACTGAGGTGCCCTTCCATTACATGTACATATTGGGAATTCTTGATTAATTTTTCTTCTTCAGTTCAACTTCTACCAGCTTATAAAAGATCTGCACTCAGTTGGTGTTTGCAGAAAAGGCAAGAGAGAGCCTGGCTGTGCTCACTCTATGCAATGACTGACTTATGTGGGAACTCATGCGACTGAAGGATTGGGCCCAAAGGTTCGTTCAATAGCTCACAGGAAAGCCGAAGAAGTTAGGTGCCAGAAAATTTGGAAGCTGAGATATGTACTTTCAAAAGCATCTGCCACTGTGACAGGTAAAGTCTGTAAGCAAAGAGGGAAGTTCTGGCTTGGAAGGAAGCAGTTGACACTACATGATCAGTGTGGCACTGGACAGATACAGCTGGATTTCATCAGGATTGCATCTTCCTATGAATGGCAACAAGAAGCTGTTTGCAGACACAACCGAATCAGAGAGGGAAGCAAAACCCACATGACATTCAACCTGCCTGACAGAAAATGGGACCTGCACATTTGCTGTGGGACACAGGAGCACAGAGTCCTCACCAGCAATAAAAAGAGAACTTCTGCATGAAGCGATCACCTGTTGCTCAGCTCGAATCACCGTGAATCATGAATCCCTCTTGACCTTCCTGGTTGCTCTGGCTCTGCATTCATTGCTGAACTCCCTACTCTTGAGTTAATGCCCAGAAGTATTTTGGGAGTGAGCAAATCTATTTAATTTCTCCCAAATGTTCCATCTCAAAGTAATGTCATAATACCTGGCTCATTCTTTCAGCTCCACCAAACAATGACTGCCAGGAAAACAGCTTACTTCAGTCATTCCTAACAAAATATAGTTAGCTCTTTAACACACAGCTTTCTTTTTACTTAGTCTAACTGCTTCTTTTTGGTGCAGATCTTTGTAGATTCCCTTGGTTTATGCCAGCTGCAGACCTCCCCCAGAGAGCAACTTGCTTCTTACAAGAAACAAATAATTTTACATTTGGAGCATTTTACAGCTAGAGCATTTCCCGAGTCCTTCCACTTCTGACTTTACCTCTCTTCCTGGCAGCCTGCAGGAAAGGACACAGGCACCCACCTGCAAGGCAAGGTACTGGTCCTAGCTTTGTCTCTTAAAAACCTGACTTTCTGTAATCTCTTCCAGTGAATGATAAAGCTGGAAGAGCAAGATAACTATCTCACTGTGCTAAGATGGCCAAAGTTGCCATGTAAATACACTGATAACGGACTTAAAAAACCCCAAAACAGTAAATGAGTTCTTGCCTCCCTGCAAGAAGTGTGTGTCCCTCTGCTACAGCACTGCTATGCAAACAGCTAGGTGGGCACTAGGTATATGCAAGGGCTTTGAAGCAGGAGGCTGAGAGGAAGCAGTTAGTGACATGTAAAGATGGGGAAAGAGGGAGGAAAAAGTCTGGAAAATCCTGAAAAAAGAATCTGGTGCACAAAGGAAAAGATTTCTCTAGTGTCAATCCCTTTTGGAGCTCTTGCTTATTCATCTGTGGTGAACAGACCAAGACCAACTGGATGGCCACACTATGCCCAAGGACTATCTCTGCAGGGTGACAGTGAAGAGGCTGGGGCAAGGAAAGGAAGCAGGAATCTCTTGAAAGTATCAGAAAAAGGCTAACTGATTCCCCTTTGGGAAGATACTAGTCATTAAACTGGTTGCCACCAAACTCTGGGAGAACATTAAAAATGCCCCATGGTATTTTCTTCTTTTTCAAAAGGGACCTGTGCACTATTCATAGCCCCTGCTACAGTGTTAAAAAGCGAGACACTCTCTGGCTGGTCACTCTCTGCCTAATGGTACAGGGTCTTGTTTGTGAACTTTCCTAGGACTCTGTGTGTGATGGGAGGTACTATACAAAATGAGAGCCAATAGTTTGACGGTTAAGGCATCGGACTGGATCATACCACATGTGGATTCAACTTCTGACTCTGGTACAGACTTCTATATACCACAAAGAGAGTCCCTTCAACTCTTTCGCTATAACCCTTCTGAGTAAAATTACAATAACACCTCCTCACCACGTATTAATACTTCACCACAGAGAAATAAATTCCTATTTCTACTCAGTCCTGTACTAGGGAAGCAAACATGGCAAAGACAAGAGGGCGTGCACTTGCATAGCCTAAGCAGCCATTGCAAGTCCCCTGAAGGATTCTGATATACAATCAATTATACAGCGTGTGCACTGAATGGGATTATTTAAGCCAAAGAGCTTTAGTGGCAAATATGGCCTTGCACAAGCTTCTGCAGTGGTGTAAACCTTGCTTTCAATGATTTTAGCTTTCATGGATTTTAAATGATTAAGCAAAACTGTTACAATGCACCTTCAAGTGGCCCTTAATAATTAGGTTTTACTTTAGAAAGGGTTTCTTACTGAGCCTACCAAGGAATATTTGCATGTGAAATGAAGACATTTGAATGAAAACAGGTTTGTTTATTTTAGAAGGCACTGCAGCCACCCACTGTAGGGCTGAGTTTCCAGCACACCAGTACTGCATGCCAAGGAGCTTCAGGAAGGGAAACAAGAAACAGAATGGGAAACTGAGCAGCTTAGCTTCTTTTCACATTAATTGCCAAAAGTGGGCAGCACCACTGAAATATTGTATAAAATCTTCTCTTAACTCAGAAAACTTACTGTTTATTTCCTACCCCAGTGTCTACACACAGAAATCCCAAAACATTGCAGGAAACAACACTATGTTCATCCAGAAAAATAGGAGTATTCGCCATGAATAGAATTAGTAGGTTTAGAACCAAGAAGAAGATGCCATATTATTATTGTACATCTTCATGTACTCAAGCAACATTTTTTTCCTGGAATGAAAAACCATCTCTTGTGCAGAATGAGCATCTATGTAGCAGTTAAGGCAATACCATATAAGTGCCTTGTACAGAAAGCTAGAACATCATCTTTCTAACTAAAATATAGGTAGAAGTCATATGAAAAAACATCCTTAACAAGCATGAGGAGATGAGACCCTGGTTTAACATCTCATCTGACAGAGGCTGAGATGTGCGCTGCTGTGTTAATATCCTTCCAGGGAAGTACTTTAATTCCAAATCAAGAAGGAACATCACCATCTCCTGAGTCATCAGCATCACTTCCTGCCTTTCTGTGTGCATGTTCATAGGAAATCTTTCATCTAGTTTTTTTTCAAAGCCCAATCCCACTTGGCTAGCAAGCTCAGGCAACATCCAGCCAACAACAGTATAGGCACAGCAAGTTTCAACAAAAATATTTGTTGCAAGAACACTCTTTGATTCATTTGCCTTTCCTTGGCTGAACCTCGACTACACCCATCCTGATGCACACTTGAGGAGTGCCGTTGCCATGTCAGGATCCAAGTTCAATTTCTGCACTCCCAAGTTACTCCTTCTGGCTTTGAACGCTATCCAGGTGGCTGCACAAGGGGCTACAGAAATTACAAGGAGATGGCAGAGCTGGTGAGAGGACCTGCCTGAGAAGCAAAGAAAGGGGAGATACCCACACTCTACCAGCCCATCCCCATCCGATCTGCCCACAATGTGCTGTTGTAAAGAGTTTGCAGTGAAGCTGGGGATTTGGCACTGACATGGTGTGGAATAGTCATCAGATATTTAAAACAGAGCTGAGAGAACAAAGAAGGGCTTTGTAGTGCAAGGCAGCACTGAAAACCCTGAGCCTCTGCCAGCCAGCTTGCATGGAGTGTTTGCTAATGTACACTGTGGAGTGCATTCCTCTCATTTGATTACATGACAGTTTTATATACCAGGTATATGCAGAGGGTTTTTCTTAACCCTTTCAGTCCTTCACCATTTATAAATCTTGAAGACACTCATAGTGGTTTCATTTCTGTTGTGTTGTACATGCATGCAACCTCAGTCACGAAAGGCTAAGCATGTGCTGTGGGCAACTGGATGTGGATGTATATGTTAGACGTACTCTTATCTATGTTGCTAGAAACAACAGAAGTAAATATTCACTCCTTACTCGTGCTATAGTTTTCTGCATGTCCCTTGATTTAAGCAGTGAGTATAAAGAGGCTTGTTTAAAGGACCACTATCATTCTGTCTCCATATTGTAAAATGAAGGATGCAGAGACTGCTATTACAGCTCCCACTTGTTGGACCAGGGAGAAGGGAGCCAGAACACCCTGTTGGCTAATACCACATTCCACCATGTACTGTATTACATGGTTCCTACTGTAAGATGAGGATAATCGTACGTGCCCTTCTTGGTGAAGTTCTTTGAGATCTATGGCTAAAACCTGTTGTCTGTAACCACGCAATGCTCTATGCGTTCAGGCAAAAGGACCTCTCATTCGTACAATGTGAGGCATACAGATGGAGTGCAGGACCAAGGCCCAAACTGCAGGGGTTTAGGTGCTTTAGTGCCAAGTAGTTGAGAAGGGCAAAGTATTCTTACTTTCTTAGCCATAATGATAATAATACACAATTACATTTTCAGAAGATCTGCTATGGTGCCTTTCATAAACTCTAAGCTGTAAAACTATTAAGTTATAAAGTTAGAAGATTAACTTCTGTTAATTAAGTTAAAAGAATAAAAGAGACACTGAAAGAGATGTTTGTGGTTAAACTCCTCAGCACCCATACTGTTGCCTGTATTTTTAATGTTGGTAGCTCCTAGACCAACATCTAATTAAGCCCACAGAACCTCTGCAAAGCAGTTAACTAGGAATTATTTTCCTGCTTAGCCACCCAGGGAAACAATCAGAGGATGAAAGTTAAAGCGTCTTGCTCAACATTTGGGTGTCAGAGGTAGCATTATAATTCATGAGGTTCCTACTCCCATACTCCAAGTACTTAACAGAGCAGGGTTTGCCTTGTAGGTAGAGAGGAAGTATTTGGGGCTGGTGTCTGGAATCAGATGGACAGAGAGAAAGGAAGGTAAAGGAAGGAGAAGGTTATTGCAGTGGTGGAAAAGAGTACACATTGGCAAAGGCGGCTGGTGCAAGATGAGTGAGGAGTGGGCCAGAATAAAGGCAAACCAAGCCACTGACCTAAGCTTCCATAGGTCATTCAGAGGTTCTTATAGTGTAAGTGATTTCAAAATAGGTCCCAAAATGGATGGGTGTACATAAAGGACTTAGGACAACAGCAATGGGAGTAGCTCTGCATTTTTGTACACAGGAGCAGGCAGACTCTTGCTGGAATATTTGTATGTGCTTGAGTTTGTAAAGAAGAAGGAGAATCATTTTCCAAACCAGAAATTGCATGATTAGATACCACAAGCAGGTTAACCAAAAGACACAGACAAGAAGCAGCAAATATCCTGTTTCCAAACTAATGGTATTTTCAGTGAAGAATGACAGAAAATTTGACATATTGGCAGAACTAACTTACAAAAGGAAAGCACTTTTTGAAGTTTCCACTTAAACACTGATAGCTCTTTAAAACTATTATTAGCTGTGAGATCCTTCTTTGGACAACAAAAGAAAATGTTACGTTTCTAATGGTATAGAGGAACTGGAAGCATCACAGAGGTTCTTACGGGAAAGTCAGATGTTTCATAAAGTGTACTGCAGATGATACATTCAGACAAGTATCTGCGTCCTGTTTCTGGAACTGTGTATTATTCTTAATTACTTTTTCCTACTGTTAGATTGTGTAACTTGGAAATAATGTGACACTTCTGAAAGAGAAAGATTTTCTGTTATGGAAATCTATTTTGTACTATGAGGAAAGGGGCAGGAAGTACTCAGATGATAGCATTTCTCAGCAATCTTTAGCTCTAATGATCACAAAATGCTGCTGCCTCAGTTTAACACTGCTGCATGTGAACGTAAAAGACTAAGACTTGTCTCACATTCCTTCTCTTCCCAAAGGGTCATTCATGACACACAGAGACACTCCTGCAACCATAGAGGCCCACATGGCTCAGTTATCTTCCTCATACCACTAGACATGTATAAATGTATGAGACACAGCACCCTTGGATGCCGGGAGAGCATTTATGATGCCTGCCTATATACTGCCTTCACTTTACAAACTGATAGCACTGTTTCCCAGCCGTCTGAATTCCTCAGCTCAAATAAAAGCCAAAGAAAAACCCTGCTGCTTAGTCAAACACAGAAAAATAGAGATGATGCTGGCAGAAGAAGCGACATTTTAGACACGCTAGCAATTATCACGCTGTATCAAAGGAACAAACGGCTGTCACAGTGGCACAGAGTGTCAAGGTCTGCATGCCTCCCTGATGTAGGATACGCAAACTACTATGACAGCCAAAAAAAGCTGATCTAGACTGTGACTCTTAAGGAACATGGCCGCATTCTGATGTCCAAGGCCATGGACAAAAGAGCGTCCAACTCTGAGGACTGGGATCACCGTGTGATGTGCACCTTTATGGCATCAAGCTTTACTTTCAGTAGTCACTGCATTTCAGATGATTTGAAGAGGTTTGAGTTCACTTTCCATGCAGCATCTTGCTTACTAAATAACAAGCCACCTCTCCCAGCACAAGTGACTGTACAGATTACCTGGTTCAGTTTAAGAACTTCAGATCTTTTCAGGGAGATAAATATAAGAAATCTGACATGTGAAAGGGATGAATCTTCAGAACTCCCTTAGGAAAAGGGCTAACAGTGGCCATAAATTTCAGTGTCTTCAGGAAACTCCTTTGCAATCCTGTACAGTGCTTTTTAAACAATTAATGTAGAAAACATGGAGCTATACACACTGTTATCTCAAAGGAGAAAGCAGAAATTTGAATGAGAAATCAAGCTGATTATTAAAACAGTGTGCTTTATACTGAGGCCAGAAAGACAGACAAAACAGAGAAAAATGACGCTCGTTTAACATGTTACTTTATCAAGTTCACAGTGTATTAATAAGGGAATATAATGATTTTTCAAACATATTCTACAAGCAAATGTTACATCTCCACACCCATCCTGTGAATGGCTGCAATTAACATATATAGCAGCCTTCCTTTAACATCACACGTGGCTTACACAACACCGAATCCTGCCAAAACATCCCTGGTTGTGCATCAATAAAGTAATGAATGCACAGCTCTGGGAATGGTGTTGGTTAAGCTCTACATGGGAATCAGTAGAGGGAACACGTAACACTGTGGCTTTCTGAGTTCTACGAAATAATGGAAATGGCATCTTTTTTTCCCCCTCTCAGTGGAGTAATGGAACAGTAGATAAACTGTGCAAAACCACAGCTAAATATTTAGAAACCACAAGGAAAAAGTCCTTTGAACAAATCAAGCTATTTCACTTACAGGCTGGGAAGGAAGAGAGAGACACAGAGAGTTTGTTATTGTTATTTCTATTTTTAAATATATACGAGTTGCTCAGATACTATGCCGACAGGGGCTACATAAGCACCAAAAGCAAGAAGGGTAGGATTTTTTTCCATGAGATTCTTATACCTTCATAGTGGTAATCTGGGCTTCAGCCTTTAGCAACACCTTTTCCAATCAAGACATCTGGAAATGTCTCAAAACTATTTAAAAAATCAATGGAAATACTGCAATATAAAACATGGCCTTCAGGCCATCTGGAGATATGATGGGTACTTGGAATTCCCAAGGATTTCCTCCAAAATGACTATGTTCACTATCTGCTCCTTGCCCACCATCACACAGTTAACGTTTCTCCTTTAACAAATGCTCAAAGAAGTTTCTCTGATATTAAAGTATAAAATATAGGCTGACAAGGAAAGGTACTTAATAGTTTTGAAATATGTTTTAATTCATTAAGTAATTATATTATTTAATACTCTGTACCTCAGTTTTCCCACCTGTAAAAGATTTTATTGTTAAAAGACATTTACTTACCTAGAAGGACTACTATGAGGCTAATGAATATTTTTTAAAATATTTAAAGAAGGCTATAGAAAAGCATGGGAGAATTGTGATTTGAAACACAAATTAAAATAAGAGGAGAAATGGGAAACATACAGGGAAGGAATAGAAGGTTATCTCCACATAACAAGACAGAGACTGACAATGTAGGATATACACAAATCTTGGATCCTCAAAATTCTCATATTCTTCATTCTGCTCTTAAATAAACCCCCCACAGATGGAGTGCACTTATAGAAAGAATGAGAGCTTTAATTTCCCTGTTGATTTCATATTGATCAAATTAATTCTGTAAGAAATTTAGCATCCATCTCCCAAGAAAAGAGAAAATGTGCTTCTCAGAGTTCCCAGGAGTTAAAGCAATGATTCAAATCACGAAAAAGAGGGAAAAGAGCCCTGAGAAAGAAGCAAAGAGCAATCAACTCAGATGTAAACCAAGATAAGTCTTCCCAGTTCAGCGACTGGGAGGACTTGACAGGGTGTCTTCATGCCTCAATCACCAGTCTGTTAACCACTGAACATATACTCAGGTTTGCAGCTGAAAAATCATAAAATAGTTTCTAAATGTTAATTATTTTACATTTCACAGTCTACCAACAAGATTTAACCAGTGCATTCTCCACAACAACCTGCATTGCTGCCTAACTCGTCACACCTCCCTGCTAATGCCTCAGTGATCAGGCAAGGCACCTTGAATTGGAAGTCTTCATCTGTTTTGGATCCAACCTACTGTCCAGAACATATGTTAAATTTCTGCCAAAGATGAGGAACACATATTAAAAAAATGAAGCACATTTTTAAGGTACCTGCTGCTGCATCTGAAAGCAGCTTTGCTCAGAAATCAAGTCTGAGACAGTCCCATCACTTTGCATTTCAGTATCTTTCACTGCAAGATCTTTTTTACTCACGTTAGCTAACTGAGCTTTTAAACAACATTTGGGATTGTATCACTGATCCTGTTTCATGCCCAGGTATGTTCAGACAGAATGTACAGCAAGTTAACTGATTTTCTGAGGTTTATATAAAACACCACAGAGCGAAGCTGGGGTGAGGATTCAGGAGTCCTGCCTCCCACCCTGGCACCGCTGTGTACACCGCTAGCCAGCCGCCATTCAGGGCTCTGGTGCTAGCTTAGCTTGTCTGGCCCAGTAATAATGAAAGGAAGAAAGGATTTTTCACTAGGAATTTGGAGTATTTTCTCATTATAACCAACTAGCATGACCAGAAAAAGAGCCCTGATGCAATCTATGGGCCTAGTTCTCACTCCCCCACTGGCAGGGCCTCAAAAGGCTGCTGGGGCCACAAGCCCTGCTCCTCCGGTGGAGGGGAGGGAGAATGTGCAGAACCAGATCCTGTCCATCACGTCTGGTATCCTGCCTTCAGCTCTGCCCAGAGCTTCACCGTTCAGGGAAAAGCAAACAAACAAAAAAACGCTCCCCTGCTTCCCCCTTCCAGCACCCATGGCCTGCGGTGCAGTAACCAAAGAAGCGGCTCTTCCCATTACCCACAACCAACCTCTTAAGGAGATGAGGCTAGGGCAAGGATAAACTCCAGCAAAAATCCCACCTCCGATCTTGTTCTTCAGGCCAAAACTAGAAAATAGGGCAGGACGGGCACGATTGTGTATCCTAAGGACAGAGAAAGGCCCTCCTGGCTGGAAACGAGGGCAGCCGAGTGTGCTGTGGGGGGGAGACGGCAGCCTGGGGGAGGCTAGCGCACGGAGGGTTAACGTGCTTTTCCACCAGCACTTCAGCAGGGTGCCCAGGGTATTGATTACTGCCCTCCACAAACGCAAGTCATCGGAGGGGGATTTTCTTCTTTCCTCTCACGGTCACCCTCGACACTAAAGCAGCAGCAGAGGGGCCTTCTCCTGGAGAAGGCACAGCAGGAATAATCCCAAAAGGTTGGGAGGAAAGGGCAGAGGCCGAAGGGCAGGGAAGGTCAGTGCGAGGCAGGCACCACGTGGAGCTGCCGGAGCGGGCAGAAGGTCTGTTTCTGGGTCCCCCAAGCCCTCCTGCCAGAAACTTAAGACGCACTTTGGGAGACCCAGGGAACGGGCTCATGGTAACCTGGAGTAACAGACAGCTGACAGCGTCTGTCCCAGGGGCGGGAATGGGGGGAGGAGAGGGCTCCACGCTTCATACCCGCTGATGGGACTGTGTGTTGTTCTGCTTGTGACAGTGCAGCCTCAATGTGCTTGTGCTTTCTTGTGCAACAAGAAGCTGTGCTCAGATAGAGAGGAGATGTCAGCTGAAGCAGTGCAAGGGAAGTGAAAACACTGTCAAGTTTTTGCTCTCTGCAACACATGTGTGCACCTTTTCCAATACAGACGAAAGAAACAATGCAAAACTACAACACCAAGTTGTGCCAGGCCATCAGGAGTCCTCAGCTGTGTGCTCCACTCTGCCATGGACTTACTCAGCTTAATTCCTCTTTCACACATAGTCACAAGTCAGAGTGGATCTTCTGCAGTTAATGGAGTTGCACCCCTGTACAAGAGTCACAACACACAACCAGACCTACAGTATGACTCCAGGTCTCAGTCTTGCTGTTCCTCTAACGGGGATAAAGACCACCATGTGTCTCCACTCAGGCTGAAGGTGCACTCCTGGCACTCCTTCAGGCTTGCTGTGACCCTGAGAAGGCGCTGGGGAAACTGGGGGCGCAGAGGGGTTCATAACACCCCATATACATACCAAGGCCTCAGACGGGAATCACCTATGTACTCCTTTCAACTTCAGTCTGACACGTGGTACTTTCCCCTCTCTGCCACCAGATTTTCTCTTTCCTTTTCACTTAAACACAAATAACTCTGGAATTGAACTTTCCCGGCTGTGATTACATGAGTTTGCACAGGCCAAGCACATAGTGGATTCATCCTCCCTCTCCCCTGCCATCTACTCCTTCCACTAGGCCCATTGTTTGGGTTTGTCGTACATCCTATCATGCAGTCTGCTTTCCACAAGTGCATGAGACTTTGGTCATGGTGAGACTCAAGGCCTTCCTAACAGCCCCTGCAAAAGCCCATTATTGCTAGTAACTGAGCACAAGACCCAGAAGGCAGGCAGCATTTTACCTGAAAGCCATGTTTGATCTGTACAGTAGGAGAGGCTAGGCAGAGAGGAACATAGGCTTCTCGTACCAGATCATGCCAGTACTCTGCTTCCAGCAAAAGTCAACTCATTCAGAAGAAAGCAAAAAAAGTTAGTGTACCTAGCCAGTTGTAAAGTGGGAGTAGACAGAAATATTCCTCTCTTTCCTTCCTCAACAGGGCAGCCAAAGATATGCTGTTACATTGAGAACTTTTCTGCCATAAATCTGAGCCTCCTTTTTTTCCCCATCTGATCTCACTTATCTCACCATGGTTTCTGGCTAGTAGTGGGCAAACAAGAATTTAATTTAGATGTGATGTTTGGATCTGGAACCAAACTTTCTTAGAACACAGGGATGTTTGGTTTCATGTGCGTTTTGATTTAACCCACTATAAGCTACATGAATCCAATTAAAAATCTGAATACGTCTGACTCGCCCAAAAGTTAGAGCTCTGAATCTGTTGTTTCATCTTTAGCAGAAAGAGAAACAGAAACCAAATAAAAATAAGGAGAGGGGAATAAAAAAGGAAATTTACAGAACACCTTCCCGAGGGCAGATGCTAAATCTCACAAGAATGTACTGTCCGCAGTTTTGGAATATCACCTCTCCACTTAAGATATTACAGATCCTGGTTATAAGAGTGCTGATTTCCAGGATGCAAAGCTGGGGCACAGCAACTTAATTCCCAATACAGCCAAGCACACTGTGATTTTTCCTTATCATTTTTATCATCCAGAGAGAGAGAGAACTTCTCGTTTTTCCTGAAATCAATTCTTTGCCTTTGATGAGGAAGCCCAAAGAAGCAAGTTGGCTGCACAGGACTTGGAGGCTGCACAGGCTGAAAGAGGAGAACACGAAGCACTACCTTTTCCTCTGAACGTGCACAGGCACTGCTTATTTTGGGCATGAGTGACTTAGGATTTGAAGATATTTGCTGGCATGTATTTAATCGCCATGCTTTTTAATTACTTCTCTGCATGATGGATGAGTTTTTTTGTCGAAATGAGGTCACAGTGTTTTACCTTTTCCTCCCATGCTGGGACTATTTGCTGTGTCAATTTATGTAGCTTAGAAAAATATATGCACATCCTCTGGGCTGGGGCCTGGCACCATAAAGCAAAGCCAATTTTGGCTCCATCCACTTGACAGTTAGTGAAAGCCAGGAGTCTTTGGGTGCAGGCTGCAATGGTGCATGGAGTGCCCTCCACCGTGCTGGAAGGAATCACTGCAGGCGCCTCTCCCCGGCCACAGGGGACAGGGGGCAACTTCAGCCTTGAACATACAGGGTCATGATGTGCCTCACTGGGATGCACCTCTCCATCCTCACACAGCCATCCCACAATGGAGGGCAGAAGGGATCCTGGGCTTGTCTCTCCGTGCAATTTCAAGGAGAGGCAAGGGCTCTGGCCCTCTGCCCCTTGGCAGCACCACAAGACAAGCCCGCCACTCTTGTCATTTCTGTCATTCCAGCCACCCTCTGTGGAGTAGCTCTGGATGTGTGCTCAAAGCCACGCTTCTCAACCTCCTCTTTCTTTACAGTTCTCCTCATCCTCTGCACAAATAACTCCACTCTTTCAACAGCAGTTCAAGTAAAACTAAGAATTTCAAGAGAGGGAGGACACTGCTGATATGTACCCAGCCCAAAACATATCTGCCAAGCTCTAGAGCCTTGAGCCGGCTGGCCTGGGCAGGGTGGAGAGGGAAGGAGTCCTATGCCAATGCACTGCCCAAATTTGATAAGAGAGAAAAAAACCTTTAACATGACAACACACACAGGGTACCACCTCCCATTTCCACACAACCAATGTCTCTGGCCAGCTTTGATCAGTGCCCTGGCTGGAATGTGCAAGGTTCAGTGTCTGGTCAGACTTCAGTCAGCCTCCCAAGTCAGCCCTGGAAGAAAAGAAAAAACCAGACACATCCATTTGCTCCTTTCCCCAGTCTGAACTTGACAACCATTTCTGGCCTCCCTGTCATGGTTTAACCCCAGCCAGCAACTAAGCACCACGGAGCCGCTCACTCACTCCCCAACCCCCCCACCCCATGGGATGGGGGAGAAAATCGGGAAAAGAAGTAAAACTCGTGGGTTGAGATAAGAACGGTTTAATAGAACAGAAAAGAAGAAACTAATAATGAAAATGATAACACTAATAAAATGACAACAGCAATAATAAAGGATTGGAATGTACAAATGATGCGCAGTGCAATTGCTCACCACCCACCGATCGACACCCAGTTAGTTGCCGAGCGGCGATCCCCCACCCCCACTCCCCCCAGTTTATATACTGGATGTGACGTCACACAGTATGGAATACCCCTTTGGCCAGTTTGGGTCAGCTGCCCTGGCTGTGTCCTGTGCCAACTTCTTGTGCCCCTCCAGCTTTCTCACTGGCTGGGCATGAGAAGCTGAAAAATCCTTGACTTTAGATTAAACACTACTTAGCAACAACTGAAAACATCAGTGTTATCAACATTCTTGGCATACTGAACTCAAAACATAGCACCGTACCAGCTACTAGGAAGACAATTAACTCCATCCCAGCTGAAACCAGGACACTCCCCCAAAGATGGGCTGCTCTCTTGTCCCTGACCTTGGCTGTAAACTCCAGCATCATCCTTACCTCCATTAGAGCCTCCTGAGTCTCGTCTATTGCCCTCTGAGCCTGGCACTGACTAAGGATGCACCAAACAGCACTGAGTGAGGGACTCTGGTTACATGCCAGAGACCCAACAACTCATCAAGCCCCTTACAGCCAGGAGAAGATCTGGGAAGCAAGCAGGACTGCTGTAGTAACAACATTGTTTGTTCAGACCCCTAACCTCTCTGGCTTCACAATATCAACATGGTGAAGACATCTGATAAGAAAGTGGGACTTGGTAAAATAACTCCTGTCCTTGCCAAGCATTAATCTCAGTCCCTTTGGAAGGCTATCCCTGGAGTCCATGGTCATACCCCAACGTGTAGGGTGTTCCACAGCTGGGTGCTCTCTCTGCCTGCATCACAGTACCTTGCTTTTTGGGAATTAGAGCCTGGAGAGGTCAGAAGCTCCAATCACACTATATGAAGCTGTGGCAGACAGCCCTAAACTATTGATGTCTCTAAATACTAAGTGCACTCAGGAACCAATTCAGCCTGCAGCACACAGGCTGTACATCAACAGGATCCCAAAGGGGTTGCAGAAAAAAATTTTCACTAAGGACTGTGAAGCAGTAATTCTGTTTGCACTGACATATTTGTCTCTCCCATGGACAGAGGATACACAGTCACAAATCGCTGCATTTGTAAGCACGTCCACTCTTCTCATGCTGTTTCAGTCACTCCTTGTCCCTGGGAGAGACATAGCTGTCCTAACCAAAAGCTCCATTTCATTCACATCCAAGAAGGTAGTCTTGCAACCTGGGAGAAGACTGACACCTTTCAGTTATATGACAAGAGCATCATAGCTCCACATCTACAATCTGACTTGAGTAAGGACTCCGATTCTGTCACTGGAAAGACTGCAATTCATTAACATAGCTCTGCTATGCACGCTTTGTTATTTATCTTTAACCACATCCCTTTAAAACTAACCTTAGTGACAGCTTACTTCTGTAAGATTCCATTTTGCTATTCATTTAGTTTCATCCTCCTATGACTGCGGTGGTTCCTACCTCTAGCTTCTCTCGCTACAGACCGTTGGCACAACTGGCCTGCAGATAATAACTCTGACTTGGATGCTGTGTTAACAGTTTGCTGTTCTCATGCAGTTTTAATTTTATTTCAAGAGGAACTGATGCTGATTTTTGCTCCTGTTTCAACATTTGGCAGAAGCATGAAATTCCGCATGTTGTAGGAAACAGGAAGAAAGTTTTAACTTCAACTGCTTAGGATGTACATGCACAAACAACACACTCAAAGTGCACACTCCTCCTCTTTATCTCCTCCACACCTCAATTTTTCTGTTCTCTTTCTCTGCTCTTCTGGGAATGTATCTCTTTCACTTCTGCTCATCTCTCTCCCACACCCATAGGCATGCACTGATTTGTTATTGCTAGGTCACTTGTGATTACAGGTCTGGATACGCTAGTTTATTGCAGGGTTGTCCCTGGCTTGATAGGTTGTTTGCTGTTTTGTTATTACAGTGCTTAAGCCTCATTCTTCCAGTTTGCTCTCTTTCACACACACAGACAAACCACCACAACATATTTATTTTGAAACGGCAAACACAAAAATTGACTTGGGCTTTGCTAGCAATTTGAAAGGCAATGAGGGAAAAGGGAGTTATGGGCCCTAGAAATGCCAGCCTCCCTGCCCCGCCTGACTTCTCTGAGTGTTTGCCATTTTTTTCTGTGGTACTGGAGTATAAAGCTTCAAGTGCCACAAAAGCTGCATGTCCGTTTGCTTTGCTTGGCTGCAGAAGCCCAGGTACAGCATTCAACTGGGAAGCTGTTAGCTTGTGTTGGGGAAAACCATGGGTCCCTTTTGGCTATACAGACATTGGCAATAGCTGTTACAAGTTAGATTTGGCCCCTTAGAGCAACAGGCAACAAACACGAAGAATTGAAAGCCTCTAAAAATTATTACTGATGTATTTACACTTATCAAATATAACAGCAACCCCGCCCCACCCCAAAATGTGTTTTGGGGCCCTTCCAAAAAGAGGGGGATTTCAAAAGCAAACCTACACCTTTCCTCACAGCAGACAGAATTTCCGTTCTATTTTGAACAGTCTTGTGTATACCCCTATTGCATTCCTCCTCTTCCCCCTCCCACTGAAAAAAAAAATAAGGCAAACTTCTGGGCATAGCTTAAAAGCCACAAAACTTCCTCCATGTGTGTATTCTCCAGCTCCATTGCAGATATTTGGAGTTACATAAAACTGGGCAGTTAGTGATTCTGGCAGCTGAAAAATTACGAAGTTCAGGGGCTGAGGAGGGTGTGGGCCAAGCTGAAGTTTTCCAGAGTGCCGTACCAGATGGAGCAGAGGAAAAATGCTTCTCTCTCGAGGCTCAGGAAGGTGGAGTTAGAAGCTCTGAACCTGAAACAAATTTCAGGGAATGTTATCCATTCCGTGTTCCCTGTGAACACAGGTTATTGGCAGTGCTGGTTATCAAGGATGATTTGGACCTTAAAAAGCAACGAATGTGCCTTTCTGTATGTAACATGGCAGAGACTGACATGCTCCAGTTACCCCCCATTAGCCAGAGCTGTACAAGCCTTCTCCCTTATGAACTAGCAGCATGTTTCCATTTCCATCTGGATGGTTGATGTGTAAGGATAAGATCAAAGTGCATCATGTAATAAACTGCACTGGCTACCAAACATGCTCCAAGTCAGCCCATTTACACTAGAAGATGGTTTTGTGTTAGAACATCTGTTTACTGGGATGATGCTAAATTTAACTGCTACATTTAAAATGATGTCTGAAACAGCTAACTCCTAAGATCCGGACTTAAAACTATCCAGGTAGGAATAGACCCCCTTCTTATCTACTCTGAGTGCTGAACAGTGTGTTAGTAAGCACATGTTGTAAGATGTTGGAATTTTTCAGTGTAAGTAGTCCCAACTGGGTTTTAAAATGTCCTGGCTAGTCAGGCTTAATTTTCTAGCTCTGGACAGGGTTTTAAAACATGCTTTCAACTGTGACTAGCTGTGATCACAGTAAAGACAAAATAGCCTTTAACCATGTGTTAGTTAACAAACACTGGAATATTGTGTCTAGTCTTAAAGGCATACAGTGCAAGAAAGACATCGTCAAGCTCAAGTGAAGTCCAGTGGAAGGACCCTAAAATGGTTAGGGGCTGAAGCAAGCTGGGAGAACTCAAATTCTTCAGGCTAGAGAAGGCTAAGACAGGAGACTTTGTATAAGAAGATAGAATATTTGAACTTGATTATTTTAATGAAAATGCTAATAAAGAAGCCAAATTTAGAGGTTTTACAGAAGATCATTTGTCCACTAGGATCTGGAATAACTCACTTCACATGAGCGAAAACCAGCCATTTGATTTTTGATTCTCATCACTATCTGAAATGGAAACTGGCCCCAATGACCTAGAAAGGAGAAACTGTGTATATCAGGGTACCAACTGCTAGAAGCAACTGATTCATTTAGTATGAAGGATGGAAATACATTTTAAAGCGTGAATTTTCTGCATGATGTCATCGGTTCTCAGTGAAATAGGCATGGCAAGGTTGAATCTGTTTACCTATTTATTTTGAACACACAAAATACAAACTTCTATAACTCAGTATGGAATCAGTCATCTAACTAAATAAAGTAACTACTTATGTGCTATGCTGTCTTGGCCAAGTCACTCAAAAGCTTACCACTTGAGATTATGGTTCTGCAGCAGTCTAAATTAAACTAACAGTTGGCTTAGGTGGTCCAGCTCTGGCTATGCATTCCCATTCCTCCCTTACACCCAACACATTGCTCATTACACCATTCACCAAGCTGTTTCCCTGATCTAACCTAGATCCCTAACATCTAGGTTAAACATAAAGCCCACCTAACAAAAAGTCACATATCCTTTTGTACAAACCAGGATCACAATAATAGCTAAAGCTATAGGTAAGAAGTAACATTTAACTCCACTTTTCCATTTCATTGTAGATAGCTGCAATTTTCCTCAGGTTTGGGGTCGCTTTTTTTTTTTTTTTTTTTTTGAGAGGGGAAAGGGAAGTTTTGGAAAATTCAATAAAGTGCTCATTCTTATATGCAAAATATAATTTCAACATGCTTTTTCTGTTACTGTCAGTTCACATTCCTTAGGAAAATGCTGAAGTGAAATTTAATGAAATTCAATGAATGCTTGCTGGAAAATGTTTGCTTTATAATGAAAACACAGGTATGCCATGACAATACTTAGAAGGAAAGGAAGAAAGCATTTTGGATATTTTTTATATCTTAGACAACATTATGTAATTTGTTACTTAGATGTCATTAAGCTACATTAAAAAAAGAAGACCAGACATACCAAATAAAAATTATGAAAATGCCTTTTTTTCCCGCTGTAGTATGGCCTGTAGGGTCCAAGGTTCTGACCCCAGTAAGACCCTCAGTCTGGCAAGCAACTATGGGCCTTGAAGTTGCAAGCTCCAGCTGCACCAAAGCTCGCTCCCTCTGTGCTGGAGCCCCCTTGCAGACTACAGTGATCTGCACAAGCCAATTTTTTTTCTCTCTGTCTGGGATCTGGCAACGACCTCCTGCAACCTAACTGCTCTCCCCACCAGCCTTTTCTCCAGGCTCTGTGTTGACCTGGCAAATGCTTCTAGCTGTAAGGAGATGAAAAGAAGGTAAGGAAAAAATGGGGGGGGGGGGGGGGCGGGGAAGCAAGCCCTGCAGATGAAAGTCTGAGGCAGTGTTTTCCTTTCCAAAGTACTGCTACATTCCCATAAGCTTGTGGTTTCCTGCATTCTGCTGGAGGGCTTTTTTTCTTTTTTCTTTTTTTTTTTTTTTTTAAATCCTTCTAGTGATATCTGAAGAGGGAAAATGTCCAGCACTAACAGGAGGCCTTTTGTTGTATTCGTTTCTAAGTGGACTTTAACCCAGTTACTACAGACTGAGTCACTGTAGAAACAAATAAAATAAAAGCTCTCTGTTTTGTCCCTCTGGACAGGTCAGGGACATGTTAAGTTCTGTTCTCCCTCTCCTGCTTTCTGGAAGCAGTACTAGACCTGGCATTACACTGCAATAATAATGAACATAGTTTATGGCTGTTCTTTTTTATACGTCCTGGCAACCCCTACAGAGTTGATATTCCAATAGAGCCAGCATTTCATTAACAAAACAAATACACAAGGGGCGTATCTTTGGGTAATGAGATGAAATTAAACCGGAGAAAGGCCAGCTACCAGGGACCAGTAAGATGTGGGTAAGTATGACACGTATAGGTGCATGTCTGAGCTATTTTGGTACCTTCTCAGATCTCAAATATTTTAATGACTCAGAGCAAACAACTGCTTGTCTCCAAATATGACTGTAAGATTCCCTTGCTATCAGACTGAAATTTAGGCTGAGTCTGAGGGTTGAATTTCGGTCATTCCTTGCAGTTCTGTTTGCTATGACAAGTTATATCCTGTCACCATACATCAATTTTAGGCTAAATCATTATCTATTTAGATCCCAAACATCTAAATCAAAACAGATCTAAAAAAAAAAAAGCATCCTATGCATAGGCCTGTGGTTCCCTGGGGCTTACTGATCTCTGGAGGCTCTGGAAAGTCTGTGCACAAGAGGATTGCTCCTCCTTTTTCCCCCCTTCTCTCACCAGCCCGCCTTCCCTGAAAACCTTTTTAACTCTTTAGTGTTCCCTTATTTCTGAGTTCTCAGCACTGGCAAAACAGCTGCCTGTTGTGGCTGGCAAACACAGAAGCAGGCTATATGCTTGCTTTCACCCCCCTTTTGTACCCCCCCCTACAGCTGGTTACTTGGTTGCTTATCTAAAGCCATTGTGTTGTTTTCCCATAGCCCTCTTCCTGGTCCAGGGTACTCCAACTCATTTTTAAAGTGGGGAAGTTTTATGCTGGGAATTTTTATCCTGGGAAGAAGTCAGTAGTAGGTGGGCCAGAAATACATTTTTCAGCTGGGGAATGGGCATACATACAAAGCTAGGACAGCGATAGACATCGACACTTAGCAGAGAGGATTTTGTACAAGAACATGACCACGCTGTGCTGCACAGAGAACTGAACACAGGCGAAGCCAAGACTGTTCCAGGCCATCGGTGTGAGTCAGCAGGAGTTTCACATGTGGCTAGTATTGCACTGGGCATGGGAGGGCAGAGAGCACAGAGCCAGGACTATACCGATGCCAGAGCTGGTGTGCAGAGTCAGGACTAAGCTCAGCTCCGTGCCAGGCCTCCTGCTGCTCCCCCTTTTCTCTCCCACTTCCCAGCAAACTTGTCATCCTACAGCCATGCACTCCGGGATTGCGTGCCTGGCACAAATGGCACATGTTCCCACACCTGCTCTGAGCTGTGCCGAAAGACTGCCCTAGCTGCTGAGGGTTGCTGGAGAGTAGAAGTACTTTGGCTGTGCCCTCTTCTCCTGGTTCAATTTCTTGTGCCAGTCTTGGGACTCCTCAGCCCTGAAAGAGTCCAGAAACTGCTGGTAGACCCCTTTTGCTCTGCCAGAACAGCTAAGAGTAAAGGGCTTGCACAGCAAATGAAAAGTGAATATGAACTGTTACCCTATTGACTTAACACTCTGTATTCTGTCTGTCTGCAGGAGCCTATCGGTCTACACAAGCTGCAGCATAAGTTATGAAGAAACAAGTCAACTAGTTAGCAAAGGCTCTGTGATCTTGGTGCTACTTAGCATCACTACTCTTACCTAACTTTTCCTTTGGTTTATTCTGTAACAGCCACAAGAGACCAAAATATGGTCCAGCTTCAGCATAATTTGGGAGTGTAGGTGGCTGCATTACTCCTTCCTTGTTATAGTAGCAGCAAGGGACACATAGACAACCTCTTCCCGTACCTGGTTCCTTGCTACTACAGTATCAGGGTTTCACTGGGATGGTCCTCACATCACTTGGGCCAGTAGAAAAGATGCAAAAGAAATTCCATCCCAGCTAGAGATCTGGATGGGTTTCAGAGCCTGTCAAGAGCAAGTAAAGCAGCAAAGTGTTCTGAAGTTCAGATGGCAGATTCTTTGGGACAGTTTCCAAGAAAATTTATGTTCATTTCTTGGCTGAATCCAGCTTTAAACAGAAATTAGAATGGTGAACCTGGGGATAAATTTGTGACCAGCAGAAGCAAAACATATTTTTTTTTACCAGAGACAACTGAACTCCAGATGTTGTCAACATCACAAAATTCTAGAAGTGCCAATCTCTTTGCGGGTTGCCCTGAGAAAGGTCATGTCACTGAACCCTTGGGGACTGAATGGCTTTTGTGCTGGAAAATCCACCCCCAGATGTGCAGTGCGTGCTGGAGTTTGATGCAATTTGCTTTGCTATCAGATTAGGCAGAGGGGAAAAACAGATCACAAGGAGATATCTTACTTTATGAGAGCAAGCTGGTCTCATAGATCCTGCAGGAGTTGTGCTTGTGCTCTTTCCTCTTGAAACCTGTTGAACATGTTTGCTGCTATAAGATGCTGCCTCAAGCTGTCAGTAAGAGAATCAAATACCTTTACCTCAGCCTGGTTGATTTATAGGAATGGCACTCATCAATATAGATACAGTTTACAAATCAGACTCAATGCTGACAGTGACTTTACATTCCTCTGGAGGACATCATGCTACTGAGAGTAGTACTAACCTAAGTTTGTGCTAGAGCATTCCTTGCCAGCAAACAGCGTAGTCAGAAGGAAAACATTTGAATCTGCTTTCAGGACAGAGTTCTTTCTCGGTTTGGGGCACTAACAACCACGCTCCTTAGTTCTAATATCACTTCTTTTGCCTCTTAGCCTTTGAGTCCCTGACACCAATAAAATGCTGACCAACAATTTTAGAAGCAGCATAACCCTCACATCACGTGTCACCTATTTCCCTTCTCAGTTTCACACATAGAGCCTGTAGGCCGTGTTTGTGCATGTGACAGAGGGAGGGGAAAGAGATGACACATGATCTGAGGGTTACAGTGAGACTACGTGCATCTGCTTTGGGATGCAATGGTATGGCACAAACGAATGCAGTGTTTGTATGACACAGAGACACATGACTATGCATACCACTGGGTAGCTCTGTGAAGATGTCAGTGGAACTGATTTTCTTTTGTAAAAGCTGTTCTCCCTGCCAGATTTTTTTTTTTTTCCTAGTCACAACTCTACTATTACTTTGCAACATGAAAAGCTTCTCAGGGAAACTTGTTTTCTTGACACTGTAGATACTAGGAAAGCTTACAAATTTTCTGTGTATCATCTGATGCAAAGTCAAAATGTGCAGCAGTGATACGCAGTGTACGTTATATACTAAATTGATTAGAAAATGGGTTTAAGCAATAGAATAATATAACTTGCATCCATTTGCCATTCAAGAAGGGATGCACAAAAGAGTCTGTCACTTAATTCAGTAGGGTGATCAGTGGCTCTGCCTGGGAACGTACTTATTTACAAAAGGGCACGTTATGGCTTTAGAGCTTGTTGGAGTGAAGCAGGCTTAAATATAAGCGTGCATATGAATTGTTCTATTTTATAACTTGTAAGTTGCTCTTTCTGATATACTCCACCCTCCGGTGACCTTTTGCTCAGAAACTAACCTAATCCACATACAAACTGAGCTTCCCTGCTTCATCACTATCACCAGGAGCTGTTTTCTGCCTATTTGCGCTTAACGCAAAACTTCAGTTACCTTTTTATTTTTATAACTCCTGAAGTCAGTTTATGATGAGTTTTACCAGTTGCTTACAACAGGTTGCAGTGCCTACATTTAGTACGTGGTATGCTCAGGTATGAAGTTTAAAAAGATTTTGCATCAACAAACAAATGACAAAAAACTCCAGAAAGCAATTTAAGCAGAGGACTGAATTTCTGCTAAGACCTTTGACAGTAGATTCATTGGCTTCCAGCTGATCAGACAAGACTTTCAGCTCCTTGCTGGCTTTATTCTCCGGTGATCTGAAGGCATTTGGATAGTGCATTTTAAACCAATTGGTTGTTTTCTCAGAGTCTACATAGGGGTCGGAGAGAAAGGGGAGTATCTTTCTTGCTAATGTTAGCCAGACAATGGCAGCTTAACTGTAAAGCCCCCTAAAAGAGAATAAGCCTATTGTGTTCCCAGTGTGTTTCCCACATTTCAAAGGCCACTAAGTAGCACCAGCATCTTTGCCTCTGGGTTACTGAGAAGACAGACTCTTATGCTTATTAAATGATGGCTTTCCCTAATGATTTGAAACAAAAACGGCGCACACATACAAAGCCAGAGATGTGCACATTTAAGGTTTCTCCTGCCACAAGGTCAAAGACATGAAAAGACACAATAAAAAGTTTGGCCCCGAGATACCAGAGTAGACCCACTTGCCCATCTCTCCCACACCGGCCCTTACTCTCTTTTCTACTGCGAGAGCCCCTGATTCCTGCACAATTAAGTGCGGCACCAATGGCATTTCTGCTGCCTCTCCTTCCACTTGGCTTCACTGCTGAGAAAGGAGCTTGTTCGGCGGGGAGGCGGGCACTGCTGCCTGAATAGTCTCTGAAGCATTCATTATCTCCCGCCTAATTACATGGCCGGCATAGTGTTGTTGTGGGAACATTGCATCACATTAATCAGCAAGGGGATGTGCCAAGATGAAAGGGTCCCCTTGTGTCTGCTCTCTGCTGTGGAAAATGGGCAGGAGGGTGGGGGAAGGAGCGGAGTATTTATCAACTGGTGAGGGAGGGATGGCACAGTGGGTGCACCCAAGCTCAGCCTGGCCAAGCCGCCATCTTCCCAGGCCAGCGCTCTTATAGCAAATACACTTTTTGTGTTCATGCGTGGTGGTGGACTGATAGCTCCGGACTCTGAAATCCTTTACCACAGCACAGGTATGAGCAAGAACAGTGAGGTGGCATGCCACTCAGTTGCTCCACGAAGGAGTGGGAGCTGATCCTTCGTACCCTATCATGCTCTCAGCCTTCTTTGATGAGAAATGGGATCGACTGTTCGAACAGGCTGGGATTTAGCTGCAACCTGGCCGCAGGGCTTCACAGAAAGTCAGGGTCCCTCCAAACACACTCTCCTCCAACAGTCCAAGTCAAATGTTAAATAGTAGCTGTGATGGGCCTCCTGGATCAAAGTCAAACTAGTACCCAAAAGCAAAAGTTTCATTTCCCCAAGCCTGCTGGTGAGAACCCCAGTTCACCCACACAGCATAATTTTTAAATGGACTCTTGAAATCCGAGAAGAGATCTCATTTCCTCCTATCATTGTCCCGCTTGCAGGGCATTTGAAAGGCTTTGTAAGGCTTTGCATAGATGCTTCTCTGTGTGTTGGGGTTGGGGGGAGGGTTGAGGCATCTACACTGTGGCTGTTTGGCACCCTGCAAAATACTGGGTCAGACTGGAATACCAAATGACAGTCCTTGGCTGAGCTGCTTAGTGCTGCGAGATGCAATAGCAGCACTCTAGAGAGAATAAGGAAAGGTAACGGAAAAATGAAGACATTACAAATGCAGTTCTTTGCATGGGTTAGCCTCTTCCATTCACTTTTGATTCAATCCATTCAAATCAGCCCTCTTTAAAATCCTCCAAGGACTGGCAGCAGCTCATGCTCTCATGCTCAACTCTCCTCCCATTTCACTTCCTGCAGGCCTTCTGTCCGTCACAGCTTTTCTGCACTTGAGCTGTGCTGCAGGTTGACTTCAATTGCTTTGAATTGAAGCGTCTTGCCTCCAGACCCCATTGTTTTTGCAATGCATCTGGCTTATTAATGCAGGCTATGAAAGCCACTTTGGAAGCAGATTTACTGAGATGCAGATAAGTTTATCTCCCGCAAAGTAGGTGCAAATGCCAGTTCCTCCTGCAGTGACTGTTGCCAAATCCTCCCACTGGTATCCCATGCTGTTTTGCGGACAATTGGGGCAGCCTGCTTATCTGTATGCCACCTGTTGTGCTGGAGTCACCCTGACCCAGTGCCACCTTTCTACTCAAATACTGTTGCCGAGTCAGGTGGTGTTCTTTGGGTTTTGGCACACAGGCAGCATTGCTTATGTGATAGCGGACAGTCCTATACTAAGAGACTTGACTTCATTGCCCTCTGGTGAGAGGACTATATACAACAGGGCCTATCAACATTTTTTTTTTTTTTTGAGGGAGACCAAATGGGACCTGCCTAGGTTACAAGTGGCAACTAAACTGATGAAGGGCGAACTTCCAGTTAATCTTGTTGCATATACATAAACCCAGTGTATGGAGCAAGAGGGAACATTTAATATAGCTCAATTCCAGAGATCATCTCTCCATCCTGGGCTTTTAATGCCTACAGTGTTGCTCTGGTTTAATTCTGCTTGATCTTTGGGTGCAAGAAGAAAGAATGTCCACTGTAATACAGAGGATGTTTAAATCCAGCATAAGGACTGTATGGCCAAGCAGCTCTCTTAGTTCCACTACCGCAATCCCTGGTTCGTTTTCACTCTTGTTCCAGTGCTAGAGACCCACACTAGCAAAGAGCATCTCAGCTTAGTTTCCACATTTGCCAGGTTTGAACAGAATCCTTGCTCTGTCTTTTGGGCACACACATCCTTTAAATAAACTAACTTTGAGAGCTGCATATGCACTTCCTAGCTCCTCTCTCCTGCTCAGTCTTTGGTTGACCATCTTGCCTTGAACACAGGCCACCTTCATACTTTATTAACCTTTCCTTCAAGCCACCAGTAAAGTGGTGCTCTAGCCACCTCCTTCCCAACAGAGGCCCTGGAATTCCACAAGATGGAGAGCATTTTGCCAGGCCCATGCTCACTAAAGACTGGGAAAAGCCCATGGGACTGGAATCCCAACCCAAAGACAAAGCACAGTTTTATCCTCAGTGGTATTAAGGTTACTCTCTGAACAATAACTAGCTGTCATTTTCATCTCACATTTGCCCGACAAAAGCGAGATACTAAACTTCGATCACTGCAATGTATCCTGTGCCAGTTTACATTGGAGGAAAAAAGCTTGAGAGATAACACAGTGAAAAAACTCTGGTCTCTAATCTACCAGATAGATAAAAAGACAGAAGCACGAGGAAGACGTTCTATGGCATGATACAGGGGAGATAATGATAGGAAAATGTGTCAGACTTTATAATTACTGCTAATGAGGTTAATCTAAGGGCAACTAATCCTGTGGGAGAACATGGTGGCTCTGTGATCACGGCCTTTTCTGAAATACAGTCTTCTGCAGCCCTCTACCCCTAATGCCTCTCCCCTTCTGGGACATCCACTACCCCCCAGTGCAGAAATGTCTCCTTTTATCATGGACCCACCCCAGCAGTGTGCAATCAGACATTCCTACCCCCACAAAGGCAGTGACTTATCTGCTGGCAACCTGCACCCCAAGCAAAGAACAGGTTTGCCTCCTGCTTGCACTAGCTCCTGACCGCCGAGGCACAAGCTTGCATGTGCACTGCAGTTTGTTTTGGAAAATGCCTTTTGACTTGTGTTTTACCATCACTGCCAGTTATTCCAGGATTTGAGCTTTGTTTTGGCTCATGAGTGAAGGCATTGGGAGGACCAAATGCAGATGTGGCAAATGAAGAGCTCTAGGAAGAGGCATAGAGTAAAAGCTGGTTCAGTTTCCATCTCCTCCTCTTTTTCATGTGCCCCTCTGACTGCCACACTTAACAGTGGCTGTGCAAGACACTCCAGCAGCAACCTTTGTGTAGTAGACACTGTGCAAATCATAGTGTTTCTTCCAGTTTTGGGAATGTAACTTTGAAACCATTTTTTTCCAGAGACAGGAGAAAGGTGACGGTACAAAACACTTGTGGGAATTTCTTCTTTTGGCACAAAATTTCATTGCTTCTGAAGAGGAAAACCGACATTGCAAACATTCCTCCTCCCAGCAGAGGGAAGGAGAATGTGGCAAGTGGCTGCTCCAGCCAAAGCTCTCCAGCCCTGAAATGGAAGTATCTCCAAAGGTCTATGTGCTGCTGAGGCACATAACCAAAGCCCACAACAAATCCTAAGCACAGATAAGTTCTGTTTCACAGTTTCACTCCCACTCTTCATGTGACAGCTTTATTTAAAATCTCACAGTACCTCTTTCTCACCTGGAAACATCATCTCTGGCTTTTCTTTCTCCTTGTCTTGGTCTCTGGTTTCCAAAGGACTGTTAACTGAGAACCTCTTTTCTCCCTTGCCTCTATGCTTCTGTTAACCTTGCTTTACATATTCTATTACAAAAAATAAAATCAAACTTCAACTGCATGAAAAAAGGACTCAGTCCATTTTATGGTAACTGCAGCATTCATGCCTATCTCTCACTGATGCCAAAGGTGAGAGGAATTTTAGTAATTCAATAGATAGATAAGATAGGGGAGGTTATTTGATTTAGTATTTGGCTGCACCATGTTTCTGAAATACTGTGCAGCTAAAAAAATGCTAAAGGTCACATGACATGTTTCTTTAGGTAAATGAAATAGCTTTTCCTAAAGCGATATGCTCATTCCAGGTGCAATTATCATATTTTTAACACTTTACTGTAAGTCCCCTTTTAAAGGAAGCTCTTATCCAACAGCTCAATGGCGATTTTTAAGTAAGTAATTTCCCTCCCTCCACATCGCCACACTAACACCAACAGGGCTCACAAGGAAATCCCAACAGGCGGACTGTTATTCAGTCCATTTCTGCATTTCTAAGGCTCATCGACCTTTCTTTTGTTAGATAAAGGCTTCCCATCTCTTTAAGCCCTTCATTCTTGCAATAGTCCCACAGAAAAGTTGACATCCTTGGCAAGGAGAGTGAAAAGCAGCTTGTCCGCCCTTCCCAATAGGCCAGGCTGGGGTTGTTTTAGCCTGTTTAAATCTCTCCCCTATTTATATGCTAATGTTCTGGTATCAGCAGAAAGTATAAACAGTGTTGTTTACAGCTCCCTATAGTCTGTGAGCACCAAGCTGCCAGGAGAATACTGTGTACTGGGCAAAGAGATGTATTTATTGACAATGAAAATGGCCACTTCTAAGACTATGAGAAACAAAACTGAACTGTAAAAATGCAGTGTCAGCCAACAATATAACCATACAAAACAGCACTGGCAAAAAGCCATTAGCCAGGGGGTCAGTCATGGACCCTGGGGAGCTAGGAGATTTCATATTTAACAGGGAGAGATCTGGGGAGACCTTCAGCACAGAGACCTCTGAGAAAAGAAAGCATCAAGTTCCTTGGCAAGGCAGCTTACATGCTCCATTTGCTATTATTGCAGATTTTTGTTAGTGGATAATGGCTCATAGCTTGGCTCGTAGCTCTCCTGGATCCTGAAGTGAATTAAACTCTCCTAAGAAAAACAGCACAGTCTAAAGGAGCAAGCACAGGAATTCTTGAGTTCAGAACTTGTCTCTCCATTTTGCTATGTGACTCTCTTTACCAGTAGAGAACTAGGTCTTAAAAATAACAGTAACGGTAAAACCAGGCAGCAGTGAGGATGTATATCAAAGATGTTTGTGCAATGTCAAGCTCTCTGAAGACATTAGGGCACAGAGCTTGTCTCTTCTTTACATCAGCCGACAAAATGTTGACAAATGCAATGGCACTCCCTGTTCAAAACAGGGGAAATACCTGCTCACATCAGCAATGTCTTATCTTCCAGTAAATAAATGTTAAAAAGACTTAAAAAATCCCTGTCTAACATAGTGCCTACTGTATGCAACTCTCTCACAAAAGCAATTACTGACAAAAGATGCTGGATTGGCTGACCTGGCAATCCTTACAGTATGGTTTTCTACTGAAAGGCGGAAAAAGGCTGGGACAATTAAAGTTTAACTCATATTCTCCTACTGTATACATGTTTCAGCTCTCACCAGGTGAGATTCACCACTCTGCTTCCAGGAGGGAAAATGCAGGGGACTTCAGTGAGGGCTGAACCCTCTTTTGAGCCCAGGCCACCCAGGCTAGCTGAGCCACATCCAGTGCCTGCACTAACAATACCACACTCTACTCTCTTTGGAGGGGGACTCCAGTGGCCGGATGACCGGTCCAGCTTGTCTCCTCAGTGAGCCAAAGCCAGATCACACCCACCAGTATTACTGCCTCCCTTGCTGGACAGTCTCAGACAAGGTACCAAGAAAGGACTGCGTCTTTCTCTAGCCCTCACAGTCCTGCAAAACTAGTGCAGAGGCACCTGTGTAGGACAACATGAACTTGCTTGGCTGTTACGGGAGAACTATACATATACTGTAAATAAAAGGAAGTCATCTACTCAGCAGTTTTATATCAGCACTAAATTCATGAAAGGATAAAATGCCAAGAGGACCACTTGCAATGACATTGTGCCTTGTTAGAGCAGCACAGTCACAAAAAGAGTTTGAGGTGGTGAACAATGAGAGCATTATATTGGCAAAGATGTGCTTTTCTTCCAGTGAGAATTCAGTTGCTAAGTGCATCAAGAGGATTTACAGCAACCCTTTGCTGTAATAACTAGACATAGGCCTGCATGAAAATCCCACATTTGGCTGTGGCACACTGGCTAAGACTACTCTGTCTCCTTCTAGTAGTGTGTTCCCAACGAAGGAAAGAGCTTATTTCTGCTACTACAGTACGTCTGAAATCAAGTAGTAGTCTGGTGGTGCCATGCCAAATTTTCCAATGCAGAAAGTTTCTCTGTCTCCCAAGTTAAAGTAATCTGCATGTGGTCTTGCACATATTACTTACATCATCTTTTTAAGAAACTTAATCTAGCCAGTTTTGGGCTTTGAAGTTTTGCTGTACAATGTAAAAGGTTTAAGTCTACCCAGACTGCATCAGGTGCCCTGCACACATTGCATCGTGTATTTTATGGGATTACAAGTGCTTATCAACAGTGCAAATAATACAGCCCAGTGCATTTATTCCACTCAAGACTGTCTGAAACTTGTTCATTTCTGATAACTGTCAGCTAAACCACTAAGCCAGGAGGGGATGATGCTTGTTGGAGCTGTTTTGAGCTTTAGCAGCAGTTTCTAAATCTCCTTCCATTACTTATTATTAATTACTGTTCGTTAAGCACCAGCAGTAAGAGAAACATAAAGGCAGCTCCGTAGAAAGGGGTTAACCTTTAAGCACAAGGCATATCGATTAAGACCACAGTATGAACAGTGAGAGATGTCTTGAATGTGAAGCCAGGAGCTGGGATTCTAGTGTTTGTATTTTTGGCATCTGTATCTGCAAGAGGATGAAAAGGCATGTAAGTGTTTTTAAGGGTAGGTGGGTGTTTTGGTCAAAGAGAAAGCTGACGCACCTAAAACTATGAGAGAGAACTGTAGATGTACTTCTCAGAGATGCGTCTACAGAAATATTAATAAAGAAAAGGCTAGAATGTAGTCTTACATAATTCATTGCTGCTGGGACACAGGCCGGGAGGGAAGAATGGAAAAAACAGTCCATAAAGATGCCAATAGTTTCTAAGCAGAAACATCTGTTGAAGTCTTAAAAACGGTCAGGCCTGCAGCAAGCTCAGCAACAGGAAAGCCTGCAGTTGATCACTCCTACCCTCATCAGCCCCATAAGCTCCTACCCCTGGGATCGGCGCAGAGCTTGGAAGATAACTGACACCATGAATCAAACACGGCTCCTTTCTTAAAGGGGAAAAGGGGAGGAACAGAGAGCCAGGATGGGCGTCCAGGGAAGACAAATGATTACTTGGAATGGAGGTATTCAGGAAGAGTTACAAAAGAGTAAGGGAACATGCAAAGGGAGACCCAGTGGCTTATCCATTCTGTCCCAAGGGGGCCCGTACGCCGAATTTCCATTGCTCTGTCCAGTCTAATTTTAAACGTCTCAAGCAAAAGGCCTTGCTCCCCTCGGGAGGCTATTGCAAAATCTCACAGATCATCTTTGCCTTTTACATGACTGCCTCTTCCTTTGTGATAGTTCATTTAGTTTTCTTTGTTTTCTCTTGATGTTCAACAGTGCCCCCCGACATACCAGTTCCAAACAGCAATTTCTTCTTCCTGAAAGCATTTTTTCCCCTCTGCTGTCTTCTCTCAAGAAAGGAGTTATCTTATCCGTGGAGGTTGTATTTTGTTCATCTCTGCAGGATCTGCATCTGCCAGCAGGAATGGAGCACGGTTCTGCTGGATCTTACAAGGATCAATGAAAGGAGGGCCTCAGCTGCTATATTACAAGAGAAGTATAAATTGGCAAAAGTTCTTATAAAGCAGGGTTTGGAGTGTTCCCGTCCCCATTTCCAATCATTTCAGGTGCCAATTTTGGCTAATTGCTCATGTTAAAGCTTCTCAAAGTATGTAAACCTTTATCCACCGAGAAAGCCAAACTTCAATCAATGACAATAAAAATTTTAACTACTAGTCCTTGGGTGGAGATTCCATTTTTGTTTCAAATCCAAAACTCCAGCAGCCTGCATTATCCATGGGAGTAAGCAGCAACCTAGCAGTGAATTTCTGAGTTTGTACAGGATTCTATTTTAGAGTTAGTGGTGACTGAAATACCATGAGACCTGTATTTCATGTCTCAAAAAAAGGGTAATATTTGAGTGCTTGGGACTTCAAAAGTATTTACCCCGCACTTTTGAAAATCTAAGCAAAATCCTTTCTCTCCCTTAAACTAATCACTAACATTTTCCTAGCAATAGTTGTTCTATATGAAGTTAGACTGAAGGGTCAACATATGGCTTAGATTGGAACTCTTGCTGTGAAATTATCCATGCAGTCCACAACCAGCACCTCCATAACAATAACAGAAGTGAGCGGAGTAGTGGTTAAAGTGATCAGATGTTCAAAAACAAACTCTGCAGTTTTCAGTATTCATCAGTTTTCAGATTTTGACCTGCTCTAGGTCTGCACTCCAAAATGGCACAAAGTGATTTGCTTTGTGGCCCAAATGCTCCCAGTCCTAAGCATTGAACATCAAAGAAAGCTTGCTGCTTGAGTGGATCTCTTCCAGCCTGCATGGCTCTCTGCTCTTCTTCCCCAACTTTTGCTTTTTTCATTAGATTAGCAGCTTTGAACAAGAAACTATGGCACTATCTGAAGCTCCAAGGATCCATTTATCAATGTTTGTAAGATCTTATCCACCTTCATACTTGCTTTCTGGCTATCTCTATAAACACCGTATCAGGGAACGACTTCTTGATAGTGAACTTGTCCATGTTTCTAGTTGTGGAGTCAGTTATTCTCACTTAATGTTGACAGCGGTACAAATAACATTACTAGAAGTAGTGGTACAAGACATAGCTTTTTCATATCATGCAGCTCAAATGACTGACCAAAAGGCCTTATCAGTAGCTTGGTTTTCCTTTCAGGTGTGGAGCAAAGTTTTCACACTGCATGTGAGGCACCGGACGACTTCAAAGACTGAGAAACACAAAAAGGCTTAGGAAGCTTCTTGCATCCCGCTATTCCTCCTGCAGATTTCTAACCAGTCTCAACCAGCTGCCTACAACCAATCTGGGCTCATGAAGCCCCAATTCCCTGCAGGTCCTCTGGCAGTACACAAGAAGGGAATGGTCTCCAACAATGCAGGAGTAAAGGGAACTTTTAACTCAATGTTAAGCCTCTTAAAAAATGAGCTGAGGTTCCTCTGAGATTTTATTAAATCTGCCAGCCTGTGAAATACTGCCCAGTGGATCAAAGACACAATGCACCCTTTCTTAGCTTGTGTTGAGCTCTTCATGGATCTCCAAAGGGCAGTAGGGCTGTAATGTCTCGTTAGGTCAGTCATTAAAAACAAGGAACCCAAAAATTCACCAGAGACCAAGAGTCAGGATGGGACTCCGCCATCCCTTCAGGAGCACGACGTCTGACCCTTTTAATTCATCTTCACTCCCTTCTCCCTCCAGTACACTGAGAACTACTCACTGTTGCTGATGTATAAAACCCTGCCACGACAACTACTAAAAAGGGCAGCTCCATGCTGGCATTGATCCTGCCTTCATCTCACTGCATTCATTGTCTAAGAGAACAGAGGCAGGATTAGAAGGGGGTTTAGAGTGCAACCAGGCAGTAAGATTAATAACTGCTCTTAGCTTCATTCATGATCAATTGAGTGTGTGTGAATCTGCAGAGGACCTTCTCCAAACAATCAGTAGGGATGGTAGTGGCAGTCGTGGAACCAGAAATCCAGCAAAGCAAATTTCAGTTACACAGCATTTCTTGTAGGGAAAAATTAAACGTTTTGCTATCTCTTGATTGGCAAATACTGCTCTGCTTGCATAGATCTGCTAGTACTTACCCCCAAATCTGTTACGCACCCTATCTTACTCTGTAGAAAGTCCACTGACTCCAGCGGGCACACAGGCAAGCCTTTTATGAAGGAAAGTTTGCTATCAGGCATGCTTTCAGTTGCACACTTGAAATGTGTCAGCTACTTTTTAAACAAATCAAACACCCTGAAGCCTACAGGATAATATGTTTTACCAGATTTATCCCAACTTTATCTCCCACAAGTAAATGTAGATAAATCACATGGTCTGGCTCCTGTTTCCTGGAGGGGTTAGCACTTCCTTTTAGAATATATGCATATATATATTCGTATATTTGCATGTGCATATATGAATACAAGGTGTAGCATACACAGAGGTCACAGAGGTGACCATCAAATGGGTTTCCTATTGACCAGCACGTTAGTAAGACCTGACTGGTCAAAATTCAGTAGTTGCTAGTGTAAAAGTGAAAAATGCAGTCGCATGTGAATGAAAATCGGCCATGTTTTACATTCATCACCTAATTCTGTTAACATCACAAACCAAAGTATTTTTGTAGCACTTTGACTGGTTGCTTGCAAAGACATGCAGTACAAGGAGTGACCCCAGTGGGCATGTGCATGCAAGGCTTTCAGGACACCACTCTGATGGCAGCAAAACCATGTGGGAAAGGCACATGCTGGGTTTTCATTTCAGAGTATAGAACATCAGATAATGTTAATTTCCAGAGATGCCCCTATTTTGCATTTATACATCACTTTTTATTCTAGTTGGCCACCGGTGACACTACTACACAACAGCTTAGGAAAAAGGTGAAAAATAAGTTTCCCTTTATAATGGTCAGCAATACCTCGCAGGCATGTCTGTGCAGCCTTGGAATGCCTGGAGCCAGGCTTCAAAAACGTGGAGCCCTCCAGGCGTTTTGCTAGGCCTGACAAAGGACAGGGGAGAGGGCATGTGGTTGCTTTGCCCTTACCACACTCCCTAACACGTCCTGTAATGTATCCTGCAGGACCAAAATTCTTACTTCAAATAATGGAGCGTTACCTGAATAGTCATCCCACAGTCTGTGCACAGCAGCTGGCTGTATTCCCAAGCATAGAGAAATTGGCCATCCCTATTTAATTGAAACAGCAGAAGAATTTATGGAAGCAAAATTGAATTCCCCTAACTGATAATTGAAAGATTAACTTCTGGAGGGAATGCTTTGAGATTTTTAATGACCACACACGATCAGGAACTTTGTTTAGTCTCTCATCTATCCATGTAGTACTGATTAAAACAGTGCTGATGGTAGAAAAAAGGAGAAAAGGAAAAAAAGAACATACAGGCCTTTGCCATCTGAAATACGGTGTAAAGAGGTCACTGCAGCAGCCCCACAAAATCTGGCTGCCCGAGGAATTTCTTATTGGTTAGCAATTCATACTGGCATCAGTGAGAAAGAGTCCAGGAAAAACAGAGCTGCTCCAGCGTGTTTTAAAACAAAACAAAACAAAAAAATCCCACAAAACCCCCACAGGCTCTTGTTTTCATTAAGCCAAGTGCCACCGGCTTCTGCAGACCTCAACCAAGATCGTTAATGGTCAAACTTGGACTACCTTTATGGGACCACCATCTGAGACTCATATTCATTCTTCAGAGTAATTTTAAATTCTGTTTCCAATTCATGCTAACCTCTTACCTCCCTAAAAGCATTCATGAAAAATACACACTAGCGTTAAAGTAAGGCTATAGCCCTTCATGTCCAACGTGATATACTGGGGCAGGGGACGGGTGAAACACAAAATGGGCAGTGCAGTGAGGCACTGCTTCTACAGGTTCCTCTGCCCAATCTAGAGGCCCAAGGTAACTTCAAAGTGTTGCTTTTTCATGACAGGCCTATATGACTCAAATGGATTATTTTGAATTAGACCTTGTTAAATGCTGCCTCTTTGGCAGTTTTAGCCAAGAACTGACCATGGAAATATCCTTTTTTGCTGATGTGAAAGGACTTTGCTTTAGGATTGAGGCACACTAGCCAGAGCAATAATAAGGAGAATATGGAGCAAGCAGCAAACATCAGTCTTCAAGGCTGTCATACTAACATTAAATTCACTAAAAAAAACAAATGAGAGAGACAGATGGTAAGATATCTAAGAATGCTGATACTTCTGAGAAGGGGAGGAAGACATGGGTCATTTGTAAAAATAGCAGAAACTCTGTCTGTAACTTCAGCAACATTCAATGTCTGTATTTAAAAGGGTCCTCCGAGGCTGCAGCTTTCACGCACATACCCTGGCTTTCACAGGGAGCATGGGAAAATAAGCTTATTGTGTCGGAAGGCCTTGAAAGGGAAAGGAGGCTTGCAGCAGGACGGGAGGAGGGGAAGAGCTAGAGCCCAGCTTGAAAACGCATGGAGAGAAATCGAAAACAAACACGTACCTACCCCCAACATGCACACGCGCACACATGCAAGCTGTAAACTCTGACTGAACTCCGGAATCGGAGACCGAGCTGGTTTGGGAGCTCACTCTTCTTCCTTTACTTTTTTTTTTAATTTAATTTTTTTTAAAGTTTGTTGTTTTGTTTTCAATTACCTCCTCCTTTATAAGGAGGAAAAGAAAATCAGCAAAGTTTTGTGTGTGTGTGTGTGCATGTGCGTGCACGTGTGCGTGCGTGTGCGTCTCCCAGGCAGCTCAGGAAGAGCGAGTTGTCAAAAGCCCAGCCCAGCATCTGGCTTTCTTGTTCCTGGTGAGGATTTTATAAATATTTGGGAGGTTGCATGGGGCGGGGGGGGGGGGGCTGCAGGAGGGAGGCTAGATAACTTTTGGGCCCACACAGCACATAAGTTTTGAAAGCCTGCTTTTCATTAGCATTGCCTAGCAACCAACTCATCTGCTGCAAATCTCATCACGCCCCAGCAAAGCATCCACGGCATGCTAATCTTTTCATTTAATAGAAAAGCTGCTGTAATCTTTCTTCCTTTTCCTTTCTAAAAGAGCAGACAATAACAATAATAACAATGATAAAAAAAGAATCTAGCCCTGCTCCTCCCGCTGCCCTGCGCTCCCCCCCCAGTGCTCTCGTTGATCCAACACTTTGCCGAGTTCCCATGGATGACCCACATGTGTGTGTTCTGGCTGATAAGTCTCAGCTGCAAAGGCAAGCTTGAGTCGGTTTTTGCTTTTTGTGTTGTGTGTGCTGGAAAGGGAGGGAAGCAAGGGGGAGGATTTTTCTGGCTGGGTGCTAAGAGAGGAAGGAGGCAGGCAGAGCTACAGCGCTCAGAGTCCGAATGGCTTAAATGAAATCTCTGGCTTCAGATACTGTAACTGAAGCCTCCCCAGCAGACAGGAGAGAACTGGTTTGTTCTGGTGTGTGCGCATGCATGCGTGTGCATGCTTCTGTGTGCGTGCACAAGTCTGAGCTCTCGCTATATCTGCAGGAGAAGAGCGAGTCTTGCTTTGTCGCTGATGAATTCCATGTCCAGCCAGCTGCAAAACGAGCCATGCTCTGGAATCTCCCTGGGCTTTGCCTGTCCTTTCACTCTGAAAATATCACGCCTAAGGGTAGGGGAAGTGGTTTGGACAAAATAAGACTTGACCTGAGCATCTGCCCAGGACTGAAACCAAACGTCTGTCTCCCCGAATTTTTGGCTTTTGATAAAGCTCAGATAATTTCTCTTGCCACCTGCCCATCTTCAAGCATGTCTGCGCTTTACGGTTCCACATGGAAACACTAATCTATCATGAAACAGGCCATGCATGCAGCTTCTGAGCTGGTGAGAAGCAGGAACCTGAAAACCTGCAGAAAAACACATTTTCAGATATCCAGCCCCATTTTTACAGATGCAGATCCCAATGAACAATGTCTGCGCTACCTTGCCCTTCGCTCTTTCCTCAGTCTCCTTCCGCTCTTTCTAGTCTCCATATTTCTCCTACCTTTTTCATACTCTCAAGTGCTCCTGAGGATGTCTTATCCTCCCCACTTCAAAAGAAGTTGACTCCTCCAAAGTGCAATCCTGGGGGCCGTTTCACATTCTGCTTAACACCCTATCCTACTTCCTGCTCCTTGAACCTGTGAACCTTGAACATAATACACCTCACTCCTACCCACACGTGATGATTGAGAGCAGACTCCTTTACAAAGATGTTTCCTTTTCCCCTCTCCATAATGCTGGAAGCATTCCCATTAGCGAGGTGCTGTAAAGATGACTGCAAGATCACAAGGCCCTAAAGCAAAGATTAAGTCATTCTGGACAATAATGTTGTTATCATACCTAAGGAAATTACAATGGAGCCATTGTGTAACAGATCAGGTAGAGATACTATGAATTTCTTAAGAAATCCAGATTAAAACTGGAGCAATATGATACCTGGGAAGCAGTAAATGTTATGTAAAGTTGGAAAGGATACCGAGATTGTGGAAGATGTTTCAATGTCACACTGCTTTGCATTCTTAAGCAATAATCATGGTGAACAATTCACTTTCAGGCCTACTCCTACAAAGTCCTAATGGATAGCCCCAATAACAAAACTTTTGACAGCCCAGCTGAAAGAATGGCTGTAGGGCCAGGGAAAAGGACTTCGAGGAAGTTCAACCAATCTCAGCTACATCCTCTGGCAACCACTTCAAAAGGTTTCATGGAGCAGAGTGCCCACAAGCAGATGAAATGAGACCCTTCATGCACCATTTACTGCACTCGACAGGGAAGAATTGCCAGGTTTTGAAAAACACATCCACCTCCTCTCTCTTGTAAAAAACTTCAGTGCTACCAGCTTCAGCAGTCTGTGCTGCAAATACTTTCAGAGTCATCAATCAGGTGAAAACCCTTTTCCCTATGCACACACTGGGCTTGAAACCATTATGGGCTGGCTCTGCTCCCATAGCCAGCTGGAGACAGAGGTGCTTCAAATGCATTCTACGGGAAAGGAAATACAAACCCCACCTTTGCTGGTTTTTAATTAAAAAAAAATCTCAAGCCTCATTGGTTCTCAGGAAAACATAGAGTTGGCTCATGTTTAAAGTGATATTGTGGAAAGAAAATTAGTATTTTAACAAATTCCCTTCCCTATGTTACTAAGAGCTCTAACAAAAGGGCTGTTCACTGTAAAAATAAGACTTTCTGGTCACTGGAAGGCAGGTATTTTGGACTCAAAAGAAGACTGAATTCAGCTATGAATTGCCTCCTCTTGCTAGGAACTTGCACCTATCCTTTCACAGACCTGCATTTCTTTGAAATCAATTCTAGTCAATGCCAGGGACAGTCATCTCTGTTAGGCTGGATAAGAAGTAACAGATAGCAAGCAATTGCACCAGATGGCAGAGAGCAGCAAGTGAGGAATTGAATGCCACTTACCCACATGGCAGATTATTTGCTGTGAACTACCATCACTGTAGAGATAGAAAAGGATATATTCTTGTGAGTGGAAAATAAACTGGAATGGAGACAAGATTCCTTGGTTGGTGTGCAAACTGTGAGTAACATTATTTTTCTGTAGTGTCCCAGTGAACAGAAATTAAATATGTGACAAGTCTCAGTCCTCTGCAGTCCTTGCTCAACTTACATGCAAGTTTCAAATACCCCAGCCTTCTCATTAGCAAAATGAGCTGAGAAGCCAAAAACTGAATGAACATCCCCCAGGCCCTCAGAGGATGGGAAAGGGTTTAAAGGTTGTAAAACATACTATTTTTCACTTTTGTCAACATAAAGGTAAGGAAACAACTGCAAGATCCTCTTGTTAACACTGAATTCAAGTCTACGGATATACGTTCTTCATAGCGTCTACTGGAGAAAAAATTCTTAATCAAAGAGCAGCAGCAAATTATCTGTAATGATCCATGCTTGGGAAAGGCTCAGGGCTGAGCAAACAATAGATCCTTATATGCATCAACCTTCTTTTTTTTTTTTTTTTTTTTAGCAAGTTGTAACAACTTCCCTGTAAGATATTCTTGTTTGATAGTAGTCATGTTCTTACAGTATTAGTAAAATGACAGCTCCCAAAGAACAGCGCATAGAAGACATTATTGGACAAGGCTGAGAAATACCAGTTTTCACGGTGTTCTGCAGTTCAAAGAGAGGAAAGTTTGTCACATTGGCAGAATATTAGCTGAGGGAAAGAAAATGTGTGAAGGCAGTTAAATAAGGTTACACAGGTGCTGCTACTTCAGACTGTGGAAAAAAAATAAATTATAATACATGTGAAAGAAAATAATCTCTCTAACGTTTGAGTCTTCTTACTGCAGGGATAAAACCACAAGCCTGCTTTAGGAGTGCTGCCCTCCTTTAACCAGCCAAACATCACACTGACATTCTTTAGCGACTTGTGGTTTGGAGAGACAGCCATATGCAAAACTGAGGTCTGCGTACTTCTTAGAACTAGAAACTATTTGTGTATGTTCTGGTAAACTTTGAGATGCAATCAAGCCAAAGAAAATTTTACATGCTAATAGATCTCCATCTCATGATAAATTTTATAGTCTCCTAAGACGATTTTATCATTTCAGGCCACTCCTTACCCCTCACAAATCAAGAGATAGTTTCCAGTTTTAGGGGAAAGATGAGAAGGGTTTAAATGCTGCCAATACCAAAACAGAGCATTTCAGAATAGCTGGAGATTGAAGCAAGTTCTGTGATTGCTAGAAATAGGTCAAACTCAAATTACATACAAGAGTACTCCAAAAGTTTAAAGAAACTTAGGGAAAGAAACAAATGTAGTTATTACCAAAGTAAAAAGATGCCCTTAGCATGAACTCATTTGTACTAAAGAAGTAGATACAATTTTACCAAAGGGATCTTTAAATTTTAAATTGTTCTTCGGATAGAATTCTTGCCTTATAGTTCACCAAAAATCCCCCTTGCTCTGGATTGAACTACTGAACTGCTTTTTTTCAGAGGATTCATAAATGAGATGTCAATGTTTCCGCAGAATGGGCCCATCAGTGAAAAGACATCAGGATTTGGACTTGTTGCCGTACATGGCATTTTTTGCAAAATTTACTGAGTTCCAGTTGTATTAGATGGAAAATCCTACAGCCAAAATACCAGGTTTTGGTTTAGTGTTGTCAAACACTTATTAATTTAAATGTCAAATTGCATTACTCCCCAACATTCCATCACAGAAAAATGCTGGTATTTTTAGGGTTCGGATAGCTTTAGATCTAAGACATATACTTTTAACTCCTTGCACAAATAGGAACCACACCGTTCTTTCTAAAGGCAAGAGGGGAATGAAGCAAGTATCTTGTCAGCCAATTGCTACATAACAGTGAAATAGCGAGATTCAAAAACCTCAGCGTACATTTAAGGTCTGCAGATGAGTCCCTTTAAGCTATATCTCCCTACATGGATCTCCTTCTTATCTCACCCCCCGTCTTAAACCTCATTGCGGCTGTCACTCCCACACTATTCTACTTCAACAGTTTCCCAGCCGATCACTGTTGTGGTTCTACTCCTCGCTGCTTCCCATTCGTGTTCCTTCAAGATGCCCAGAGGAGTACTGTGAACAGGGGCATACAGTTTAACTTCCCATTCCCTAGTACTGCCTTCCAGTGACCCAACAGTTCCTAAAGGCTAGAAAAAGAAATTTCAAAAGAAAATGGACTCGACCTTGTGCTGGAGTGTGCTTAGAGTATCACTATCTGCGTTTTCACGTGAAAATAAAAATCCTTCCTCTTTTTTTCTCCTAACATCCCATTCAACCATCAATAATGTGCAATCTGTACTCAAAAATGGAGGCTGCAGAGCTTCTTAAAAAGAGAAGAATTGCTTTCAGTCATTTGTAAAAAAATCACTTTTTGCCTCAGCGCAAACTTTTTGAAGAAACTTTCCATCAAAACCATCCAGAAACAAGTCCCTTACATAAGCATTTTTGGCTCAAATGCTATGGTAAATTATAATTAGATGAAAACAAGATTTTATAATGGAAGGTATAAGACAACTGCAACAATCATGGTGTGACTAGCTCTGCCTGTCTATCAACAATAAGGTGACAGCAATTCCAAATGCCTGAATGACCAAACACATCCAAAAGAACCTCAAACTCCTTAACAGATCACTTAGGACACATCGATATGCCCAGATGCTCCCTGCTCCCTGGTTAACAGGGGCAATTCCATGCCTGTATCTGCACTGGTCTTAACCTGTGGACTTCCTTTGGAGGTCACTGCCTGGGCTTTCATGTGTCTACAATGCCTTTGTTATTAATGCTTTCTGGTATTGCAGGCGTAGTGATACGTGCTTCCGTGCTTACGAACACAGCCATCCACTACCTCCTTATCACCCTCCTTTTGCCAGGGATTACTCAATAGATGGAGAAAACATAGCAAACCGCCCCCCCCCCCCCCCCGCCCCAGGATTGCCTGATCAAAGCTTTCTCATTCTGTTCTGCCTTCAAATTAGTTTAGTGTTGCTAAAAAATAAAAAGCCCTAAGAATGCTGGGATCAGGAGCTCTCTAACTACAAAACACACAACGGATGAGCAGCAGCACAAGCTTGCCCACTGTCTGCCAGTGCGTGGCCACTGAATCAGGCAGAGGAAGGCTAAGAGACAGGAACTGTGTATAGGCTCTGAGCGTTCAGTCTGGGATTTCTCTGCTGACACCAACAAAGCTTCCAGGACTGACTGTGGTCTTTCCCTAGTTAAACACAAGGAGGACCACTGACTCGTATCAGAAAGACTAAAGATGAGAAGTTCTAGGTCCCATCCTGGATGTGTACACTGCTCTGCAGTCCTGTATGTCAACATGGAGTGAGGATCCCTTATGGAGAAGCAATCAAGGCAATCAACAGCTCTCTACTGGGAAGGGAAAGAAACAGGCTACAGCAAAAAGAGCTCTAACCCCTGCTCTTGCTACAGACTTCTTCTGAAAGGCAAATGCCTTCAAACTGTTAGTAACTGTTAGAGACAAAGTAGGCCCAATCTTACAGAGCAAAAGGCCTAATGTCAGTCTGCAGACTTGTACTATCCCACTGAAATCGAACACTTCATGATGTTAAACAGTCTATACAGCAATTAACTTAGGACACTCTTTAAAGTGGTTTTAAGAATGTATACTGCTTCATCTTTATGAAAGGTCCTAGCTGCATGGAGAATTGCATTTGTAAGTCAACTATGAAACACAGGCCACCAAATTCAGAAACTGTCCTGCAAACAGCACCAGCCACCGCTCCCCTATGTAATAGGAAAGCTTAGAGGAACTGATGAACAATTATCTAAAGATGCAGTTCAATGGCACCTTCAACCAGTCTCAGCTGAGTGGCCTAAAAAAATCCCCTAGGATTGTTTTGCAGCCAGTTTAAGCCAGTTCATGCAACTATTCAGGTCAGGAAAGTGCTGGTGCCAGTGCAAGAGAAGGAGAGGGGAACACACAGCTGGGAGCTGAATGAGTAGGAACACGGCAGACTGAGCAGTTTAAACTGCTACGGAGCTGAACCCTGGGGAAGTGCAGAAAGAAACTATTTGATCCACTTTTCAATTGCTACTGAATGTAGCCCATGAGGTCCTACATGTTTGCTCCTTAAGGCTAAAGTGCTTTTTCAGATATTTATAAAAGATCTTCCCTGGCTACAAGAGAGGCAACTAGATCCTGCCCCACTTACTTCCACTGAAGGCAGTGCAAATAAAACAGGCTGCTTTTGGTCAGCAATGGCAAACAAAGCAAAACCCAACAAAGAGTGAAACTGAAAAGTAGCTGTGCAAAGGTATTCCAGAGTTAGAATTATAGACAATAAACTACCCTGAAGAGAAATGGCAAGTGGAGTCCCTTTGGATTTTGAACTGAAACCTGCTCTCTTGAATATTCTGCACTAACTGGGAAATGGAAATGATTTACAGTAGACAAATCTCCTGATGTGTGACTGATTGAATATTGGCACAGTAGTGGATAGAAGTTGATGCTCCTTGACTTGTAAATTAAATCAACTTCGAATTCTTTAGTAAGGGATAAAGTGTGAATAAGCTGGTTGAAGGGAACCTAGCCTGTGTGCAAGTTAGGGGATGGGCAGATGCTCACTCTGCAAACAGCTGTCCTAGTCTGAGATATTGCTGCCCTCCAGCTGCCTCTAACTCTGCCACCCTGCTCAGGGCTGCTGTCTCTCCAGCAGTCGGCAGAGCTGCCAGTGTGAGTGCTCCCTCGTATAATTCAGGCAGGATTTGTCACATCAGTTTAAACGAGTGGTTTGAACTAATGCACCTTTACCCTCCACCCCGAAACATGTTGGGGGGCGTACGCACAAACCCCGTCCATGGCTGAGCAGTTGGAGGTGGCCGACAAAGGACCGTGGTAAGTAACTGGGCTTAGTGATGCCTTCCAGCTGGGTTCGTGGGAAGGGGGTTGTCCATAGGTTTTGACTTCATTCTTGTTTACGTAGGAAAATTACATTGCTTTAAGTAAATGTACAGTTTATATCCAATTTACTTAAACTATTGCAAACCCTTGTGTAAGCGCTTACTGAAATGTAGCTTAAACAGATGAGGAACATGGGTGTGGCGCCAGTTTCAGTAAATCTGTTAAACTGATTTAAATTAAACTGGCGGGATTTCCGTGTGTTAACAAATCCTTTGCAACTCCATGAGGGCAAATTCTCCCATTATGTCCATACCCACGCAGGAGTAAACATGTATGCAGTACGACTAAATCACTTCAGAATTTGGCTCTGCACTAAGCCCAAACCAAGTTTCAAATTGTAACCGATCCCAAGCACCAAATCACAGCAAACCTGGTATTCCTTTACTATTACTCCAGGGCAAACACACTACCTGAAGCGCGAGGAATATGAAGCTTTCCATCCTCATGATCCCTGTACCTATTTTCCTCAGGCTCAGGCTTTGTAAAGAAATGTGAAAGAACTGTGGTCTCCCAGTACTTCAAAGGGTAGAGGTCTTGTAAATCTCAATATCCTGCCCACCCCAAAGAATAGAGCAGAGCTGGCCTTAGGTATGGGGAGGAGAAAGGAAGTGCTTGTAGGCCTGAATACAACCAGCACATACAGTAGGTCTAATTCTTGTCCTATCAGCCTTGACGCAATGTGTCCTTTTCCTTCACCTACTTTAGATAAACAGGAAAGGAAAAGAAAAAAAATCAGTGCTGGAAAAAATACAAGCCAGTTTGAAAGAAAACGTTATTGTGTTCTAATGGTGATTTGAAACAATAGTGAGTACAGTATGTCATATGAAAAACAGGGCTATTGCTATGATAGCCAATCATACAAAAACTAGAAAAAAAAGAGGCTTTTAAAAAAATTGTACTACAATAAGAATAGCTAGTGATTCAGAGCATTAATTCTCTGCAAACAGCTTATGAGTAACAAAGTCTGCGAAGTGGTAATATTCTTACACCCATTTTTCTGACAAGGAAGGTGCTTTACACGTAGGTAGAGTGGTTTGCTGTGGTTTGCAAACAATCCCTCAGTGTACCTAAGCCACTGCCTAGCAAAGCTGTGAATTGTACTACACTACTTTCCTCTAACCATTAAACCATTCCAAGAAGTATTCTTTCATTAATGCCTTCGTACACAAAAACAGGTGAAAACTGGTTACACAGTAGGAGTAATCTGTTTTGGCACTCAGTACTACTTCCAGAAGCCAAGTCAACTTTCTGGTGTGAATGTGGGAGAGTTAATACCACTGAAAGGGCTCATTCTACAGCTGAAGACTATAAAACATACCCTTTCACAACGATCTTTGTACCTCTGGTGCAGAAATCCCTAATGAAAATAGACATAGATTATGACAGCAGACCCTCTCACTTGATAAATTTTGTATTTATGAATTTTGTTTATAAATACATTGGACACAGTAAGGCAAATCATTAACGAAGGGAATAGCTTCATATAAATCAGCGCAACTCAGTGATGTGCTGAGAAAATTTGATTGAATCAGTTTAATCTTTTATTGGTGGGCTTTTATCATTTGTCGCATGGACATGAGGGGATCTGAAGATGCATTTATCTGTTTAGTTAATTTAACAGATCTCTTTTACACCATGCAGTATGATGCACTGTCACAAATAATTAGCAGAAATATGGAAATTGGTATCTTCCAAACATTTTGCAGATGCTAACTAATTATCCCACACATTTTCACAAAGTGGTTCAATATTATTAACTACTAGCTGAAAGTGTTTACCCATGTTATCCATTGTGACTCAAGAAGTCCAGAGCTGAGCGAACATTAGAACTAAGGAGCTCCTTGTTTCCACCAACATCCTCTACCCATTAGACTGTGCTGCTTATTCTCATTCTAAAGGAGTTAACTGTGATTAAGAATATGTGACTATTTTTATCTGAGTTACCCATTAGAATCCACTCTATTCCGTGAACTCTATGGAATGGGCTTCCATTCCAATTCTTAGAGAATATCTTCATATTGCAAAAGAAAAAAAAAACATGTATTAAAATTGCCGTTAAATGAGTCTCTAGAAGTGTTATGGATAGACTGGACCATACTGACAATAGTCTCCTTTGACCCTATTCTAGTTCTTCTACAGAAAGGACTGTAACACATTATTACAGCAAAGAGAAGAAAGATGCTCTGGGAGACATCTTGCAGGATGCAGAGCTGCTGATGCAGAGTATGCCCTGGTCAGGTGATGTGGTCTCAGTTCTCCACTCATGCAGTCCCTCCACTCCCAGTGCTGCTGTACCTGCCCCGAGCACGGTCTGCCACTGCCTGGGGTTGTTTGTCCACCCATCTGTTCAAAAGTCAAGAGTCAATCAACACTTTCACCTTCCTCATGCTCCACAGACAGTAGGACTTTTGCTGGACTTCTTGGCTTTCTCTATATAGCAGGGTATGATAGTTGAATTTCTCTACTTGCTGCCTCCTGCTGACATTTTTCTCTTGTACCTCTCACCCTGCTCCTGCTTTCTTTCCTTTCTTTCCTTAAACCCAGTTGACAGCACTGCTTTTCTGGGCTGTGCCCTTTGGCTGCAGGGGTAGTGAACCCTGTTCCCAAGAGGAAGCCTCATGCCCTAAAATGCAGGTCAAGTAAGTTAGCACTCCTGTGAGCTAAGTATTCTCTTTATAAAATATTTTAAAAAGATAACTTGTTCACCAAAGAACAAAAGACCAGAAAGGTTTATAACTCCTAACAGAAACCATCTGCTTGAACATAAAGCTGGGAATGTATTGGTATTTTCAATTCAGGCTCAGGAGCGCCAGGAGCAAAAATACCAGCCTGCAGGCTGTTGCTCAGACTTATCTTTCTGGTAATGAAACAGTTTTTGCAAGAGAAGTGTTATCACATCATTAAAAAAAATACTTCCAGAAAATCCCAGCATACTCCTTTATGAAGCTGAACATTTCCCTCTCACACACCAGAGTAAAAGGACAGGCTGCAAGTCCACATGAAATATTGCTTGCTATTATAAATCAATCAGAGAGAAGTGAAAAGCTGATTCTGTAGTTGTTCTTTATTAATAATGTTAAACTAAAGTTATATCTTAAAATATCCACCACTGATTTTCTAAAAAAAAATCCCCACCAAACCCCAAACCTGTGAATTTTGACCATTATGGGAATTTTTGCTTCTCCTCTCTTGAAAATAAGATGACCCATGGCCCATTTTTCAAGCCAGATTTCAGTCCTCTCCAGCCAGCTGTCAGGAAACCACAGAAGGTGCTTGAAAGAGCACAAGAAATGGCTGGTTCTAATGTGAAGGGAAAAAAAAAAAGTTGAGGAACAAGGCAGCTACTTGTGGCAGAATGTTATTTTTTCTTCAGTCTCTGCCTGCATATTTTCACAACATGTGTACTCTGTTACCCCGTCACTTCCCTCTCTTCCTTGGGTAAATATCTCTGCTTTGGAATAAAAGAAGGCCCAGGGGTGCTACTTGTAAGGACTGCACTTGCCTTGATATGTTGTTTTTGAACTGAACACATACAATGGACACATTTCAAACTTGGACCTTTGCCATCATAGATGTTGCTTTTAGTTTAACCTTCTCAGATGATGGGGTGAGGCTGGAGGTAAGGAAGAGGCTGGGAGTGGGGTCATACACTCTATCTTTTACCAGATGTGGGATCTCGTGGGAGCCAGGTGTGATAGCCCACACAAACCCCTCTAAGCACACAACGTAATGGAGAGAGAGGGGGATGCAAACTGACCCTCTCCAAGTGCCGGGTGTTTGCAAAATCAAATACAAACCCCAGGAAGAAACGGATGACTAGGCCATACATTTGCCATCAGGCTGCTTAGATAAAAAAAAGGTGGCGTGATTAATACTTTATTTTTTTAAAGAAATAATTTGTTTACAAGTTATTTGTGAGGAAGAGAATCAATTCAAAGGAGATTTTTCCCCATCTTCTCCCTGTAAACTGCATGCCCTGTTAAATGCACTGTGTTTCATGTACACAATTTAACCTGCCATTTGCAGCACAACAGATGGACTGGACTAGATTAGACATCTGTTCTGTAGAAGAATTAGATACAGAATGGGGACCTAGGAAATTCTGGATTAAACTGGCTCAGATACTAACCCCACTCAAATACTAACCCAGTTAAGGACACTGGGCAAGATACACTTTTCAACGTCGTTCTCATGCAGCAAATGGCAATGCAGCAACAGGTAGGGGAAGGACAAAAGTTGGCAACGGGCTCGCCCTGTGAAGTTATATGCCAGGCTACTTCCAAGTGGCATGTGAATGCAGCCTGAACCCCTGAAAGCTGCCATGTGTACTAAGCAACTCGGAGCTGGGAAGAGCTGCCAGTGGGGCTGAGGGTAGTGCTCAAACAAAATGAATGTGGGAACAACATGAAGTATTGAGCAGTTCCTGAAAGGTGCTAGGAAGGTCAGGAAGAGTTGTGAATTCTCTGCACTACACAGTGCTCAGTCCAGCTCTGCAAAGTATTTTTGAACATGTATTTTACATGCATGTGCTCGCTTAAATTGATAATATCTCCAACCTCATTTGATCTCAAACCTGGCAACAGATCACCTGAAGAGTCATGCTTAAATGCTTGGTCCTTACTACCCATTTCGTCCTCCCTAATCTCTCCGATTATCCTAATCTGATCCCTTCTTCCTCTTCCAAAAATAATACAGCCACTAAGGTCTTAACTTCCCCATCATTATACTGTAATTTCTTTCCTGGAATGTCTCCTTTTTATTCATTCTTTCCTCCTTGATCTCCCTTATGTCCTTCGCTAACCCTACACATCTTTTCCCTCCCTACTTATTCACTTACCATGAGGATATGATATCCTATCCTCAGCTCTACAGCTCTGAGGAGTAACCAAGCACTTGCACAAAGCACAGATAAATTACAAACCTTATGGCTGCACACACCGGTACCCTTCCCTTTCTCCTGGAAAATCCCATCCAAAGGACCATTTCTCCCTCAAAACCAGGAAGTAATTTGCCAGCATGCAATAGAAAAGATTGGGCAGATGATATTTAATTATCTATTTACTTCTTATGGGTGTGCTTCCATAACCTAAGTATTAGATAGCTGTAACTTTGATAACCACTAAAGCTCCCTGAAAACTACGTTGGCACACTGTGATTCTCATGCCACACATGTGATATTCCCTTTCCCAACAGTGCACCTCATCTAGAGCACAGGCAGTGATAGACAGTTGAGGGAGAAGGTGCTGTTAGAGAAATGCTATAAATGGGCATATACTGGAGCAACCACTAGCACGTGTTACGTGTACAGAGATTGAGCCAGTCCCTTGGATAGTCCTGAGACAAGAGGAATCAAAATCATCTTTATCATTAGCTTTTTGCATTGTAGAGGGATTTAGCAGACATATTCTAAATCTAGGTTTTGTGTATCAAAACAGAAGTAAAAATAGAAAACTCTGTCACTGTTCAGTTGTTTGAGAAATCAATGTTTTTCTTGCTGTTCTCCCAGAAAAGATACAATAATGAAAATAGCCTGTAATTTGGAACCTATCAAGCTCTAGGGCATTTTACAGCCCAGAACCCTGAAAGTCCAAAATAGCTCCATACTATATGGACTATGGTCCATACATGGACCATATTTTCCAGAAGTTGTGAATTTATTTATACACACACACCTATCTGTGCAAATTCTAAGAGATGTTAGGAATACAATAAACTTAAAGTTCCACAGCTCCTTTACTAACCAACTGAACTAACTACATTATTTAAGTAGGTTTTTATCCACTACTAAGATGCAAACAGTTCTGGAATAAAACACAGCAGTACTTTGTAGGAGCCAAGCGGTGTTATGCAGCAGCAAAAACCATATAAAGAAAGCTAATAACATTACAGGAGGAAGTTAATGAACATCAGATACAATTTGGCATGGAAGGGCTAACAGGGTTTTCACCTATAGTATATGCGCTATGTTCCCAGTGCTACAGGAGCCAGCTCTGTGCTGTGACAAATGGCTTCTTTTCTTGGTCTAGTGCAGGCAAAGTCCTGTCCCGCTGGGTACTGTCAGGAAAAGAAGAGTTACTATGAAAAGGTGCAGAAAGCCACCCAGAGCTTGGGCAATTCAAGCAGTACCCCTGGCACAGCTGGCATCCTCCAGCACACGCTGGACAGCTTATCAGGTGAAGTGACAGCAGGACCAAGGCTCCATTTCAGACACTGCTGCCACTCAGCCCAGAAAATGGGTAGCAGTCCTCACCAGGCTAACTCTGCAGTAGAAGACTTAACCTAAGAGGATAGGTAAGAAATAAAAAGGTGTCAGACCTGCCAAATCACAAAACCTTGTAACATGATACTAGCAATGGTATGTGTGCAAGAAAACAGAGTAACACCACAGACAACTAAAAAAAGGTGTTGCCATGACCTGGTAACTTCAGATAAAATGATATGAGCCCTGCTGCTGCATGCCCCATGAAGAAAAAGAGGACTCATATGCAGCTCTTCACTAGCTCCCTTGTCTCTTTTACAGTGTCTCAGTTTTGACTTGAATAACATCACCCTGTGAAGTATAACTCCAGAGTCATCTAATGAACCTCTGAAATCCACTGCTGCTTACAAGGGGGCCAAGATTTCAAGACATAAGTGGTAAAATAATTCCCAGTAGGTCTCCTACAAACATCTTAATGTGTCTGTACTGAGCAGTATTTTCACACCGTTCCCTTCCTCTCTCCTTTGACTGGATAAAGAGCTAGGAGGAAAAAAAAAAGTACCTATGAATACCAATGTGCAGGGAACCTTCATAAATTCACTTCCCGTCAGTCCAACAAATGAGCCCCCCCTGGGAGGCCGTGAGAGAGCGCCTTCTCACAACAGCCTGATTATGAAGTCAGTTCTCTCATGAAATACTCTAACCTCGCAGGGACAAGTATCGTAATAATATGAAAGTATCATAATGGCTTGAGCACTGTAAATTACTTTTGTTACTTGGGATGTGTGGGGCATATTTCTGGCAGGCTGGTTCCCAGTGATGCTGTTTGCATCTCTGTATCACTTGAGAATTACTCTGAGCCTGAAAGATTCATGTGCTGTACAAATTTAATTTCAGAATAGAAGTGTGATTCTCCAGACATCAGATTTCAGGCACTCACTGCATCCATCATAATTTTAGCAAGCTGCTTTATCACTGCCCTATTCTCCTCAGAAACATAATGCATGCTACCTGTTACAGTCCTCCCCAGTATTTCCAAAATTTTCTAAAAATAAGCTGCTCATTGATTTTTTTATTTCAGGGACTGCCATAAGTCTACAGTACTTCACTACTGATGACATTTCTGTCAAATTCCAGATTTGCCTTTCACAGTTCTCTGTCTTGGACCTTTTCCATTTTTGCAGTTTTCAGATTCACCCACATTTTGCAGCTATCCGTGTGTGAAGGCATCCTACATAATAATCTGAGGAGGTACCTCCTGCTCCTGTTTTATTTCTTTCCAGTCTCCCTAGGGTTTCTGGGGCAGCACTTTTGCATGTCAGTACACAAAGCTAACCTCACATTTATCCCTTTCCTAACCCTAAAAAAGAAACTGTCCTTAAAACCATGTTTCATTTCAGCTGTATCCTTAAAACCCCAAACTCTGTGAAACTAGAATGAACTAGTGTAAATCAAACAGTGCTCTTACCACTTAGACCCACCCTGCAACCCTTTCCAATCAGGGAATCTAAAATTACCATATTTACAGCATCTGCAGCAGAGCCAAGTACAAAACAAGATGAATAGCTGTGACGCACAAGGCAGAGTGTGGAAGTATGCAGCTGGGCCTGCAAACAATATAGGCACTCGGCGCTGAAGTCCATCTAATGCTTTTCACAGACCGGAGTGACTAAAAGGGGAAGGGAGGGAGGGAGGAGAAGAGAAATTCCAGGAAGATGAGTGAAAACACAGCAGAAATCCCAGGCTGCTTCACTAATGGGTAATTGAAATGACTCACAAAAGGTCTAGTAGGGAATTCAATTAATTAGGGACGTGACTGCGCGGAGGGGAGGAGGGAAAGAAAAGAATGCTGGCAGTACAAGAAAATCACTCCTCTCCATTCACTTAAAAACGGGCCTGGAAGAAAACCTCAAGGGAAGAAAAAGCCAAGTTTTTCAAGGCAGGGCCTCTAGCCCCTTCTTATGCACAGAAAAAGGCCACAGTCGAATCACCCTGGCTTCATGGGAGGAGAAAAGGACAAATAAGCACACCCCTATCACCTCCCCTCCTCTTCCTAGACTTCTAATGAAAAGGAAAGAAAAGAATAAAATTTGATATATAAACTACATCACCATTAAGGCAACTGGTAACAAGAAACTATGAGGACAAGACAGGAATGATGCAGGATAGATAAATACAATGCTCCTAATAGCATCCCCCTCTTTGTAACACTGCTGATTATTCCATGTGACAATGAAAGGAGGGCGATAGGCAGCAGCAGGAAGATGAATAAATGAAAAAAATGTGGGGACAGATGAAGGAAAAAATGTAATGCAAGAAAGGGAGAGCAGCAGGAATGGGGACACTCAGGACAACTGGAATTGACAGGAGCAGGGAGAAAAAAATGGAGAAGGAGTAGATGGGAGAAGGTGAAGGGAAATGGGGAAGGGCATGGATGAGAGAAATGGGAGGGAGAAAACCTGAAAAGGAGGAGAAGAGCAGATGCGGGAAGGGTCAGGGAAAGAACGAGAAGTTTCACAATCAGTCAGCAGTTAGGACTTGCTGTGATGGGTACACAGGAACAGCGGTGTTGATTCAGCAACCATCTATTGACAAATACGGCTTCTGACCAAGCCTCAGAGACTAAATTTACACTAGTGCTAGTTTAGAAATCTCGAAGAATGTGCAACCTAAACTTGCAGGCCCACAACTGGTCATTCCTGGTAGTGGAACAGCAGGGAGAGATACAATGACCAAGGGCAAGTGCTCACTCATGGGATGGAAGTGGGATCTGCAACCTTTCAGGATAAAGTTACCGTAGCTTGAAACCTAGCTCTTGCTAATTCTGACTCGGAGCTGTTATTGCCAGGCTGGCTGTTCAATTGCTTTACACAAAGAAACTCATGGTCATTGTTTACCTTAGTGAATCATGAAGAGATCTAACAAAAGTACTTCTTAGGCCCTATCGGGTTCAGCACTGAATGCCCTCTGAAGGCTTAGATATGCTCTCACGCTCAAGGATCAAGATACTATCACTGTGAAAGGTTGGCAAAGTTTGCAATATGCTGCATGTTTGGGCAATTAGCTGAGTATTTCTGTTCCTGGGGCTGTCAATCTGACATCTTAGCAAGAAAACACATAAATCAAACTGTGCCTCTGCCAGTGAACTGACCATTAATGTCAGCTCCACTGTCAAATGACTTTCAGAAGAGCAAAAGTTTTTTTATAAGCTTTATATTTACTGTAATAGAGCAAAGAAGATATGACACTGCCCAAGAAAACAATTCTTAGGTCATCGAGACATACTGCACTAGAAGGAAAAATACACTATTTCGGTAACAAGAACGAGTATGACACAAATATTTTTATACTAGTGTAAATACACTAGTGCCTAGACACAGAGATTGCACTACTGTAACTACATCTAGGCTTTCACAATGTTTTAAGTTAGATTAATGCAAAAAATGAGTATACTGAAAAACCCAGCTGATTCTGAGTCAACCTTCCAACATGACACTAAGGAGCGCTATGCTGCTGCAGGAATAATCTTTCAGAAGAGGTATAAAGTTGACATCCAAATTCCTATGGGCTGGTTTAAGAAAATAGCCCCTAGAAATTTTGCAAAGACACTGTTGTTGGCGCTCTGGACGAATGTAAATGTATTCTAGTTTCAACCAGCTGGGCTGGTAGTTTCTACGGAAAAGGACTACAAACTGTGGGCATTCAGTGCCTAGGTACCTATGCAACAATGCAATTGTCGTACAAGAATTACAATACAGCTATAAAATGTCAGTTAAGTCAGGCGGCCCCAATAGCAAATTCAAGCTGGGCAGCGAAAGCACCAGTTGACACAGTACTTTATTTGGCTTCAAAGTTCCATTCTTTTCAAATTCTTTCTCTAACATGTCTAATGAAACAGACAGTGCAATGTGCTCAGAAGGTCATCAGTTTCTAACCGGAGCGCCTCCAAAATTTAACAGGGCCTTGATTCCATTGCCAATATAATTTTGTCCTTTTTACTGGGTCTTCATCAAGTTATGCTCATGAGAACTGCAGGCTAGGTCAACATGTACCTCGAGGCTATCTGGATTCTGTTAAGCCAGGCTCACACTTTTTGTCCAGACCCTCCTCTCCCCCTCTTACAAAACACTCAACAGAAAATAAAAAAAATCCCCTCTCTTCTACGAAATTAAAATAATTAAAAGAAATTCCTTTTATCTCTCTAATTAAGTACCATCCTGTATTTAGTCAGTTGACAGCACCAAAGAATGATTTTTCTGTATTCCACAATTTCATCCCTCCTCCCTGGATCTATTCAAAGCATCTTGTACATATTTAATCACTCCTAGCCAGGCCTGGCTAATGAAATGCAGGGCCTTGCCCTGCCCTGACCTTGCTATTTCTATTTTGGCTCAGCACATCCTCTGCTAGTTGGTTAAAAAAAAAAAAAGAAAAAGTTGTTTCTGTCTCTTGGACTTAAAGGTCCTGTTACTGGCAGGGGGTATGGTCAAGGACACTGCTGGAAACAGAATGACTGACTGTGAACACTGCTTTGTAAGACTACTGCAAGTCCAAAAAGGACCACATCAACTTAAGTGCAAAGTTCTTCCCCCTTTTCTCTTTGGCTGGCAAAGGCTGGTGGGCACTGTTCATCTACTGGGAATGGCTTATGGCTAGATTATTCTGTAAGAAAAATGGACTGCTCAAACTGTTTGCAGCACTCTTTCATAAAGCACTGGTATTCGTTCCATGGTTTTGGGCACTTACTGCAACTAAATATGTTGGTTTTCCCCATCTGCCCTTCCTATTTGCCAATACAGCAATTTAAAAATATATTTTCCCTTTCTGAGAGCTCGTAAAGAAGTGTGATCCCATTTATGACCACTTAGGAAATGCTGGATGTTGGGTTAGCCCTTTTGTCACATGATATTGGTTGCAGGAATTTATCAACATACCAATCAGAAGTCAGAAATGTTTCCAGAGTACAACAGGACAACATTTACATGGTGATTCATGTGGTCTTTTTAAGCTGAGTTTGTTTTCAAATGTTTTGTGATTTTGTTGGCCGTGAGTTTTGGTGTTCAGTTTGACATACTGAGTTGCTGGATGAACCATAAACCATATTTGAAGTCAGCAAGGGCAAGGGCCATCTTTTTATTCTTTGTGTGTACACAGTGCCTTACATTGTGGAGCTCTGGATGCTGAATAGGGGTCACAGATGCTATCGCAAAACAACCAGTAACAGCACAAGGATCTTTAGGTACTCAGACTGTCAGAAAAATCAGGCTGAGTGGCTCAATTCACCATTGTTCCTCCAATTATCTCTCAATGGAGGCACGCCAGAGAAAATGGTGCTGAATAAGACGAAGATGCCTTTAGCTAGCTGCCTAAAACTAACGTCCTACATCCCATGGAGCACTGTGAGCCTCAAAAGCTGTCTAAGGACCAGGGACATAGGTCATATTTCTAACGGCCAGAATCAGTTTAACAGGTCCTTATTAGCTCTTCTGCATGCGCTGGAACTGACACAAAAAGAGCTAGATTAGCATTTACAAGTCCAGCCTTTTCTCAGCTCAACTAAAACAAACAGGTTCAAGTTGCAACATTCTGTTGAATAGAAGCAGTAGGACATTAGAAATTGCTTGAAGGAAGAAATGTTAAAATCATGTTTGCAATCACTAAAGTCAAACAATACAGTTGTGTCATTTGCCTCAATACTGTTTATCGGATTCTTTTTTAGTCTGGTTTTCTACAAAGACAACACTTACGCAATCGCATTCTGTAGCCCAATGTATAACTTTTTCAACCAAGTCTGACAAAGGATAGGGGTTCTCAAACATATGTGAGGTTACAGAAATTCAGTGAAAAGAGATGACCAAGTAGAGGAGAGACCGCTTGTAATTGTCCCTGTTGGCTTACTAACTTACCCATTATTAGATTCCATGAAATGCACAAAGAGGATTTCTAAGTACACTAACTGCAGGAAAAACTTGTAGATACAGTCAATCAACCACAAGGTACAGATCTGTACCAAGCCACATTTTATTAGTTTACTACACTCACAGGTTTGTCAGAGCTTCAGAAAAAACCCTGAAGTTGTCTGTTTCATAGGAAAAAGTGGAAACATACAGCTTTTGTTGGGATTGTGCTACCAGTCTTTCCACCACTGCAACACCTGCAGCTGAGGGTACGCTATCCTGAAACAAATAGCTTTACTTCACTGTCCCACATGGTTTGACACTAAAGCCAAATCACTGTAACTGTGAATGGCTAGCAAAAGACATGGTCCCGTGCTGTCCTCCATGTCTCTTTCATCCAGCCTTGCTGATTCCCTTGCACTAGTGCTCCCTTGCTCAGGGAGAAAAAGTGGCAAAAGGCTAACCCACAAGTACAAAGTGAACAGATTTCTGAGCTCCCTTAGACAACTGACTGAGGAGTCTGATGAGCGCCAGAACTGACGCAGAAGTTGCCCTTCCGTTGGCTACCTGCTGGTGACCATGAGTTGAGAGATCAGCATTACTACAACCTGAAACCTGGCTATGGTCTTACGTGGTCAGAGTCAAACATCTGCACCTGGTGATCCTCACCCAGCAGAATGGCTCCTTGGGAAGACACACCAGGCAGCGCCATTTAGGCCAACTCCAAGCGAGTAACAAACCTTCATGAAACCAGAGAAAGACAAAGGCAATATTCAGCCTCTTTTCCCCCCTCTCCAAGCAGATCTTTGATCCACCTCGGGCCTCAGCCCCACTACAGTTGTACAAAATGGAGCGAAACACATGGCATGCTGTTGTAGAACAAGCACACTCACATTAATTGTCTGTGTCCTTGGTTTCTTTGTGTTACGGTCTGCTGCAGGCATTTTTGTTGTGATTTTACACTACAGACATCAAGACCATTAAGTGCTGAATCTCCCTTGCTTACGCTGTTCCTGATGTTTGGCAGAGCTGGAGAATGCTACCTCGGGGTGCTCCTTCCCTGGGAGCTCTGGCGGGATGTTGCAGTTAAGCCACATCCACACAGCTAAAACCACAGAATTTAAAAACAGCTGTGAAATCCAACTGTGTCTGATCTGCCTTGGTGTTTGGCCGGCCTCTGTGGGGCCAAGTTTTTTTGACTCAAGTAAAAATATGATTTAGCACAATTCACCAGACTAGGCAAAAGCATTTGTGGAAGGTTTTTTTCAACCTACTTGTAACAAACAAATTTGGGCCACCACCTATACATGCCAGAAAAAATGTTTATCTTGCTTAGCCAAAATTGAGCAAAATAGATTTTTTGGCAGCATGGACAAAGCTTTAGGCTTGACTTTTTTTTAAGGTCCCCTCCTAATTCCAGTTTTCCATTCCCCACCCTTTGGAGTTTCTCAGATGATTCTCTCTCCCTAATGGCTTTTCAGTTTGGGTACTGTCCTTTAATTTTTTCTCCCTTATGTTTTTTTCTTTCCTTTAGTCTTTTTTTGCATTTGCTTTCTTTCTATCCTGTCTCTTGGAAACATATTAAAAGACCTCCTATCTCTACCATTCCTACCTTTTGTTTGCCAAACTATTTTCCCCGGCCAAAGGTATATCCTTTAATACCCCTTGATTAAACTTCCAGTGTGTTAAATGATTGGGAAACAGGAATCTTAACAGTGGCCTAAGACCACTATTCCAAAAAACATAAGGAATTTTTTATTTACATGTGTCTTACTAATACAGATACATATATATATAGATAAATATATTTTAATACTCTCACCACTTCCTCAAAAATAGCACAGAAAAGATATATGTAAGGAAAAATGGACTAAAGTGGGACTTTTAAGCAAGACAACTTCAGAAAGAGCGTAAAATAGACAAATCCAATAGCTTAACACGGAAAACTAGAGTCTATAATTTCCAGACACACTGGTCTTCCTTCTGATACTACAGACTTCATATGTTTCCCATGCAATGGACCTCAAAACTCCTATTTATTTAGCATTAACAGCATGAACCAATTCTAAGATGGCTCACACTCCAAAAAGCCAACAGGGAAATTCTCAGCATTCCAGCTAGAACTTTCTGAAATTTTATTTGAATTTTTAAAATTCCAAGTCAGACTAAGTCTCACACTGTTCACAGTAAGCACTGTAGAGTTTTGTGTGTGTTCCCAAGGCTAATCACACTAACCTACGTAAAGGCGTAAGTGCTATTTATTTTCTGCTGAATATGTTTCCTAAAAATTTTCTCACTGTCTCCAGAGATCTTAAATCATAGTGGTAACCAGTTGTCTTGGGGATGACAAGAAGCAATTCTGCACAGGCATTTGTTCAAAAGAGCCTCCCCAGTGAATTCTTCTAAGAGTTCATATCTGCATGTATTAGTAAGAGCCTCCAAACCATTGCCTCAGACTCACTTTTCGGAATATATGAGCACTTGAAATTAGTTCCTGATAAACTTGTCAAGGGCTCATTTTATCACTTTTTAATTGAAAGCAGGTCACTAAAAAAAATTTGTCCATGTTCAGAATGCAAAAGTATTTAGGACGGATATGACAAGTCACTCAAGCAACACTGACTGTTCAAATAATGCTTAAAAGGTCAATACATAATGCTGCCCAGAAAAAGAGAAACTGTGCTTCGGCAACCTCTATGCATGCTTCACAGTCACATCAGGACTGGCTCCCAAATACAAAGTATGTGCATATACCATGCTAGTAACTGATCAATGGCTATTGTTACTCATCACAGGCTTAGAAAATATCATGAAAAGCTAAATTACATCTAGAATATGTTAACTCTCATGGTCAATTTATCAACAGCTCAAGAAAGAAGGCTTTGGTTTGGTTTGGTTTGGTTTTTTAGGAGTCCCATTGGAAACACTGATGGCATCTTCAGCAACTGCATCACATTGTTCTGATACATTTCCATAGTGGCTCTTCACAGGTTCAGACAAGAAATGGGAAGGCTGAGATCACTTTCTTGCTGTGTATGTTACTCTGAGATCCAAGTCCTTGTTGGGTCAGAAATCACATGGCGTATTAAGGGCTTAAGATTAATTCTGGAGATTTGAACTCCTATTTTGACCATAAGCCATGAATGGAAATGGGCTACAGAAAAAATAAGTTTGATGAATCTGGGCCATGGAATAATAGAACTTCTTAATCAAGCAAAAATGAGTGAGTTAATTTAAATAATAGATGTGCTTTTAGCATCCTGCCAAGTAGATCACACCATTACCTTGTTTTGGGAATCTGACGAGAAATGACAATATTAGGTATTTTATATTAGAGGAGAATCTTTGCTGGGGTCCGTTTATGTTGGCAATTTCTATGTTAAAAGGCCAGGAATAATCTGCTCCATTAAAGAATGGAATGAAATCTACTCTCTTCAGGCTGGTTAGCAGAGTGCCTTTTTCTTCTTCCTGATATAGACCAGATTTAAATCTAAACTGACTATTAGGTGAGAACTCTGTTGTCCATTACCAATTCCTGAAAACATGTTTTCATCTCTTTATAGCGAATACCAAGATTTTTTTCTACTGGGCATAAAAAGTAGTAAAAGCAAAAGTAATATCCAAGCCAATCCCCAACCTTCAGAAGACTACACAACATGCAGATGACATCCTATACTTGGGTAATATATTTCACTAGATGATAGATGAAGAGAGATTTCATACGGTATGTAGGGATGTAATATTAACATCAAATACATTCCAACTCCCTTATCTAATCTAATGAGCCATTTAACAGTTGATCTATCAGGTCAAGTCTTTGAATCTGTTATGTGCCATGGGAGTAAAAGATGCCTATTATTTAAATAATCATCTTTTTGACAAAGGTGAACTTGATCAGTAGTAAAGATTGTTTCCAATCAACGATCTTCAAAAGGTCTCTTCTGTTTCTTTCCAGACGACTACACAAAACATCACAGTACATAAAATACCTTGGTCTAATCCACTGCCACTTGTTTTCCTCTTCACCATTATTTCTTGAGCTTTATGAAGTACTTTTGTAACTGTTTTGGGCCTAGAGAAGGCATGCTCTTACTTTCATATGGAAACTGTAAACACTTTCATCCTTCCACTGCCAGAACACACACACGCACACAAGCTGGCACATTCTTCTAATCACAAAAGGAAAAAAAAAAAAAAAAATCACAGCTGTAATATTAATAGAAAATATATTCTGGTTCATGTCTGGTTACACTCAGGTAAACACTGATAAGTCATGTGTGAGGCTCTCATACACAGCTCTGCCACTGCAACACCAATCCTAACATGCCTCAGCCTCTTTTTAACATTGTCATACAACTCAGTCCTGAACGGCTTCTCACTGATTCACTCCTCTCCAGTATTAATAATATACATGATTTATTATAGCTGGCCATAGTTGGTAGTTGCTTTTTACAGAATAATAAATATATGGGCCTTCATCTCCCCCCAGAATCTGAAACTTCAGTACAGATAGGCAAGTATGCCAAATTCTGCAGCAATGCTTCCTCCAAATGATAACTTTCAGGCGTCACTCCTGAATATTTGCAAAATACACGATGAAAAAATCTGTCCTTGTTAAGCTGTTCTGTATGTCCTTCTAAATGTTGCACAAGTGGTTCAACAATATATATAAGAAATCAAAGTACCACGTTAAACGAAACTGTCTATATTGTGCAACTGTGTCCCCAATTAAAGTAGTGAGCTCTATAAGCACCATCTTGGCCATCTTAGGAGGTACATACCCTGCCTGATTTTTGGCCAATCTGTATTGCGTTACAGCATGGGGAAATTGCAACCCTAGCACCATTTTTCAAGAGCAAACTAAAGTTAAGACTTAAAACCAATAATGCCGAGGCAAATCACAGTATCTTCCCTCCCAGCAGTCCTAGTACAGTAGCTCTTCACTACTTGCTATACTCAGGCAGTGTTTACGGAAAGTCACTGAGTACCCTGAAGAAGCAAGTGTCTGACCTACCCATAGCACTCGCCTCCAAGTGCACAGTATTCCTAGCACAAAATTAAACACTGGGGACTAGCTTGCCACGGCATTCACAGCAGGGCTTTACAGCACGCTCAGTCACAGTGTGTTCAGCATAACATACCGAGAACAAAACACTTTAGCAAGAAACACTGAAGAAGGCTGAGCGAATGGCATGGTATCTTTGGACCATCACCAAAACACCAGGTCTTCATAATACAAGGTAATATGCAAAAATAGAGCTTAACATAAACAGTAGGAATGGGAAAGCGTTGCCAGACGTTAATGAAAAGCTAACTTTCCTAGCTTGGGAAAATTCATTCATCACTACAAAGCCATTGCTTTGCAGCTTGGTTCAACAGCAGAGAAGTATGCCTAAAGAATTCCTTATAAGTAGTAAGAATTTTATAGATTCTTTATAAAAAAAAGTATTATTTTAAACATACCAGGTTCAAATCTAATGTGCAATCCTATGAATGTCTAATCAGTTTTGCTTTCTTCCTCTTCTCACTTTCAAATTCTGGTCTCCTGGACAACCACACAGCAGCAGAAGAAATTTCCAGTAGTTCAGGACATTTTTGCAATTACTAAATCTGGTTTAAATGACCTTACGATAATAGGCATTACCATGTGTAATAATCACCTACAGGGAAAAAGCTTTGGCCTAAATGATCAATATTCTTTCAAAAAGAACGATGAAGATTGCTGCCTCAAAATGCAATCCCTGTACAGACCTGTTTTAACTTTCCCCTCCGTAGCCTGGAACGGACTACCTGAGATAAAGGGGCATGGCACAGCGGAGCTATGCTCTGAGATCTCATTTTTTCTTTGGTGTAATTAGGCTACATCATGGTCCGTAACTCAGTTTCTGCACTCCCAGCTTACAAGGGAAATGCTCAAAAGCAAGAAACAGACAGCAGTGGGAACGCTATGCTATGCAACTCCTGATTTGTAAGTCAAATTAAATTATATAGATGGAATTGCAAACACTCAAGGGCCCCCCTAACCCAGGGTTCGCTCTTCTTGCAGTACAATATTAATGTCTTTAAAGAAAGCAGCTGCCTTTCCACATGCCACCGTGGGCCAAAAATAAGCTGCCTGGCCTAACGTGACTGACCAGACTCACACACTTTGCCTCTGTTCTGGGACCCTGTAACGCGAGCAAGCTACAGGGGGACGGGGCACCACGTTAGATGCTGCACTGGAAATGCCTGTCTTCTTCTGGCACAGAGAGCACCACTATTTCTTTTCAAAAATCCCCTGCTCTTAGCAAGGTTTGTTTTTCTAACTGGTTCCCAGCAACCTCTTGGGGGTTCCAAGCCCAGAAAAGTAATTACTGCATTACTTTGGCCACAGACACAATATCAACCTTGTTAGACTTGGCCTGTGGAGACAGCCAAACACCTGCTGCTGCAGCATTTATTTGATAAGCTTCATGGTTCGCTAACATAAACCTGATCCTGCTGACCTGCAGGAGGATGAAAAGGAGCCGGGGGGAAAGGGTGGAGCAGGTAGGCGATCTCACGGCCCTCCAGCCCAGTAGCTTACAGCCCTCTCTCTCTCTCAGCGAGCTCCCATTTCTCTTTGCTTTCTTGTTCCCTGGTGAGAGCTTCAGAGAATTGGTTTTCCCCCTGCAGTTATGCAGGCAGATGTGGAAGGGGCTAGGATTCCCATGCCTTATGACGGATTAACTGACAAGTGCAGGATCAATACGGGAATTGTTCTAGCTCTGGCTGCATCTGCAGCCTTCCAAAGCAGACAGAATAGCTGCACACACTCTTGTTGGCATGGTGGTGTGTGCACTGAAAGGCTGGCTTAATACCAAAGTCCATTAGTTAACAGCAAGGGGGGAAGGAAGGGCTGCAAATCAGTCAAATCAACAGATAAAAGGTTGGGGAGAAAAGCAGATGTAGAAATAGAAACTTGATTTTTATTCCTCAAATGACGCAGTTTTCTTGTCTAGTACAAAAAAATAGAAAGTAGGGGTAGAAGGAAATAAATAAGGTTTTGTCCCAAACAGGACTGTCTCTTCCAGTGGATATTGCCAAGCAATATTTGAGGAAAAAACAGAAGTGCCAGGGGACTTAGGAAGGAGAAAATAACCTTCCCAACTATGGAGCTTGATATCAGGAAAGAAACTTATTCTTCTGACAGGCAAGCTTGCCTCCTTCTCAGCCTCACCTTTTTCTAGGCAGAGTGAATCAAAAGTTGACTATTTAGCAAACCAGGAAAGGACATTTCCATGTATCTTCTAGTTTACACTTACATGGTAAGGGTTTGACCTCAGGATAGTATGTTTTCTAGTGCACCTCTGTCTGTGTATGTTAATAGTGCATCTTGGAGATACACAGTGTGATTCACCCACTTGGGAGACAGTGAGAAGCAGATGAATCACTTAGGATGACATCAGAGCCAGACCAAACTTTTACACAAAACTTGCCAAAAATCTGAAGAATAAACCCCTGAACATGTGTGAAATTGTCTACACGAGCACCTTCCATCTTATTACACCTTCTTCCGCTGGCTCAGAACTTCATGAACTTTATTTCCTGATGGAGAAAAAACTGCAAAAATTCAAGTAATATGCCACAAGACATTTTCTGGATAGATCCAACGCAAATCAAAGCAAAAACCTCAAAAGAAAACTTCTGTTGTGGATCCTCAAGCCCAGTTTTGCAGGTATGTGAAATGCAGATAATGAATGATAAACATCTGAAGTTTTGGACTAGTACCAACATTCTACTTTTGTATTCACCCTTCACTGTACAGGACTCACAGCATCAAAGCGAAACACTAAGTACACTCAGAAAACCAGCGTGACTGGATTCTCAGAGCTCTACTAACACAGCCGACTGTTCTTCAATTTCTGACTTTATTGACTAGCCTGTTTCTCTCTGAATGATACAAGGCAAATTTTTTAGAACTAGTAATTAAGGAAGAGCAACAAATAACCTGATACTATTAAGAGATTCTTGTGGAAAGTGCTGCAAGCAAGAAGAGAGAGAGTGTAAGTGAATTTGACCCACACTGGGAAGCCTATATTGCTTGGAAGCCTGTGGGTGCAAAAGATCCACAAAGTAAGTGTTGCCCAGCATGAAAATCTTGAGAGCAACACACAATATGTCCAGCTCCTGGAAAACGCACCAGACTGAACCATCTTAGTTTCCTTGAAAATTGCTCATGACTGAAGCCACTAACTTCATTCTTCCTCTACCATTTTGCTTCAGGTTCTACGCCAATGTTCACCAACAGGCTAAAAGCAAGCCGAAACAACTCCAAATGCCTTGTTCACTCACCAGGCAGTGGTGATAAGGAAGAACTCATGGCCTGTTCCCCAACAGCTGCTAGAGAGACCAGCAGCAAAACTCCCATGCTAACGACAGTTTTACTGCTTGGAGTTCTCTAAGTAATAAAGCCATCTCATTTCAGAAAGTATTAAGCATCATCACAGGTAAAGTACTGCAATAACTGTAAAGATCCTCCTAAAGGTATTTCTATAAAAAACCTATCATATTACAGGATGCTTTTCTATATTATTCTGCCTTTTATTCTTAAACCTAGTTTCAGACTGTGAGCAAATGTACACCTTGTACAGCAGCTTCCGCCCATAGTTTCCCCAGAGCATCATACATGCAGAAGCTCCCTGAAGGATATAAGTTTCATGGTGAAATACTGGTAGACTGTTACACTAGCAGGAATAGTTTTAAAGAAAGTTGAACAGGTTTGACAGCACCCAGGGTGAACTACTGCGGGTTATCATCTCAGAAGTGGCACCTGAGGAGCTTGACCTGACACATCAGCAAAGCACTCTGAAACCACACTAAGTTTGGAACACAGCAAGGCAAATGAGAAACAACAATGATGGCCGTACAGCTTACTCAGACCATCCCCAAGAGAGCAGCCATATGCTGACAACGAACACTGCAGCCGAAAGGAACCAAAATTGTACAACAGCTTCTTAAAATAAATCCTCCCAACAGGCCCTGCTTCCTGTTCTGTTAACAGCCACCAGAGGAGTGGAACTTACTCTGAGTCACGTAAATGCATGTGTGCTCAAGAGCACTAAGCTCTGGTGCCTAGGCACGTGTGGCTGCACACGCTCTTGTGCAGTCAGCTACAGAACCAAGAGAAGAACATGAAAGCAGGATGTCTCTCTCTTCTCTCTCTCCGTTTTCTTCCTTTCTGCAGAGAACTTTATGTAGTTGAAAACTGAAAAATTGTGAGCTTTTTCCTCTCTACAGGTAAAACGTGAGCAAGTGTTGCAGGCCCTTAATAGCACACGGGTAACTAGAGCTCAGCCTGGTACACGTACTCAGAGGTAACACATCACCCATGCTGTGTCATGTCCCTGGGAATCTCCAGGATCGAGAACTTACCACTACGCCATTTTGTATGAAGGATCAAACTGGACAGGGACAGGGTAGAATATGAAGATAAAACATTCTTCATGATAACTGAATGTTATGTTCTCAAATCTTTTATCTCATTTTCAAAAGCATATTTCTACCTTTATGGTTGTGAAGACAACTTTTACATTGTGAACCAAGAGTAAGCAGTACAGTAAGTTGCCCAAGTTTGCAAACACACTAAAACAGGTTTCTTGAAAATAACTTCTACATCATATGCCTTGAAACGACTGTTTGAACCCCATCCTTCTCCCCAGAGTTTTCTGTTTGAACATATCTGGTTTCTTCAGGTTTGAATCAATGGAAGAAAAAGACTGTGGCTTTTTGTCATGTCTTGGGTTAAAACCTATTGAAACCGGTAGATCTAGCACTACATTTCCTTTCAGGCTAAATAAGGCTACAGTTAAATAACTCTTTGTTTAGTAATTGCTAAAAACAAAAGACTGCAAAAAAAACCACAGGCTGTGCAGGGTCTGGACCTCACAAGACAAAGGGAATCATGGGAACAGATGCCCCAAATGTGGAGATTATGGCAATGAGTAGTGCAGCTCTGCTCCTAAAAGTGTTGCAGATGAATATGGTATCTTTGTCGACATATGAAGCAGATCCTAACACGTGGGGCTTACTGTAAGCCAATGTTAAGTACATAATTTTTACTACATCAACCTGCTGTAGTTATTTCTTTGGTATTTTGCTAGCTGTCAATAGTAAAATAGTAAAAGCATAAAACTGTCTAATATTTAGGGGGGGTAAAGAATACTAAGAACAGGTTTCTTCTTAAAGAAAGCCATCCAAAATGAGTTAACTCTCTCAGAATACTGATAGGGTACTTTAAAATAAATTTCTGAAACACATTAAGCAGGTGAAAAGGACTTCAGTTTCATCCTTTAACCACACCTTATCCTTCGCCAAATCCTATATGGCTAATTACTTCCAGTTATTTCTGAATAAAGTTTTAACTACCTCTGTTGGAGTCAGCAGTATCTAATGTGTTGGGGAGAGGGGAGGAAGTGATCTGAGCGTTAGACAAGTAATAGCCTTAATGACAGAATAAAAGCAAAAGAACAAAACGGAGTAACTGTAAAGGACAGTAGACTGATTTGCTTATAGCAGCATTTGAGGAAGGCCTAGAAGAAAGTGGGACAGTTAACAGTATCCAGAAGCCTTTATTTCAGCTCTATCATGTCCTAAGTTTTGGCAAGAAGAAATACGGGCAGGAAATGCTAAGAAGATTTCCAGTCCTTTCACCTTGATACTCAAATAGTCTTTCTCACAGCACCAGTACATCAAATCAAACTTGATTTATCCTTTAAAAAACCATCTAATTCCCCAAAGCTCTGCAGCATCTCTGGCCCGTTTTCAGAGCCCTGTGGCACACAGGAGGTGGACTAGGTGCTGAGGAGGAGGTACAGCATGTGTTCAGGAGAAGGAAGGACTACATGAGTATCCCATGGAAAAAACGTGTCCTCCTCAACCTAGTCTCCAGATGACCTGTATAAATGTGAGAAATTATTTAAGTCAAGCAAAGTATAAGGGATTACGTGTGTATTTAAACCTTTGCTTGAATTGACTTATAAAGTGGGAAAGCCATGAAAATGCAAAATTCACTTTGGAAAAATATGCCCAGATAAGGATCTATAAGGCTTTCTGGATTATCTGTGCATGTATATATGTCCTTTAACACTGTAGAAATGGAGTATCCTACATATAATGCTGAACATTTCAGTATCCCTGTAAATTAGAAAAGAAGATGGAAAACAGGACATGGAGAAATTCTTTTGTCCACTATTACACAAAACTGGCAAGAATTAGCAGCTGAAGCCAGATATCTTCAGACCTCAATGTTAAAACCATATTTCCTTTGATATTACTCATTCCTAGGGCACATTTAAAAGAGCAGTGAACAGCCAATGCTGATTGTTGTGGCTCATTAACCAGTCTGCAATAGATACGTGCCCTGCCTATACTCATTTACCATAACAAATATTTGCACATAGGATTGTAGCAGTGGAAAACACACACACAAATATCATCTCCGTCAACCCTTCCTTTCAAGGCCTGGTTCCACTCCCTCCTCCATCTCAGTCCCTCCATTAATCTCCCCATTTGCCTTTTAGTTTTGCTTAGATTACAAGTTATAGTCACTAAGTACATGAAAACTGTAACCAAAGACTGTCTGTGCCTAACATAATCATTCAAATACTTTCCAGCTAATGATTTACTGTTTGCTTCACTTCTGCACCCACTGTCTGGCTTTTTTAGGGCAAAGACATAATTTCTTGCATGTTGCTAGAGGACTACACACACCAATGGGGCTAAGAATGCAATAAAAAAGATTTAACGGCAAAGGGGAAGAATAGAACATTTGAGTATTTTCCCTTCAGCAGAAAACAGTATGTTGCTACTTCAGTGGCAAAGGCTCCTATGCCCAGAAGAAGCTAAGAGCTGCCTTCTGAGAGTGCCATGCCAGTGGAAGTACTTTTGGCTCAACATGCCCATGTGATTGCTGATCTGATTCTTGAATGAGACAATTCACTGTCTATTTCTGGGGAGAGAATGAATGGAGGAGTTAGATCAATTATCTGAGAGTCTTCAGGATATACTCTGACAGATGATGAAAGGTCTCTAATATGTGATTGAAATACCCTGTACCAAAATACTCACATTAAACCTCGGCTGATTACACACAGGTCTGAGCTATCTCAGACCTTCAGAACAGGAATTGAGCTGTTTATCAGTGAAAGCCAAACTTCTAAAAAGCTGGCTGCCCACTACAGAGCCTTTGTGTTGGGTGAATTAGCTTCAGGAAGAGAATCAAAATGAATTAAAACCACATGGAGATCCTCTCCCTTCACCCTTCTTTTCCCCTTTCCTTTTGCTATATGAATCCCCTCACCACAAGACAGAGGCCAGTTCAGTCTAATTTAGTCCAGTGTTTTTGTTTCCTAAAGTCTCAGTCTTGGGCTGAGTCCATTAATAGGCTGCAGCTGATTTTAATCTAGATGAACTCAAGACTTCTCTCTTCTTTGGTTTTAAAAAGATTACAAATTGTGTGTTATATAAATAGAGGGAAAAGGGAAAAAAAGAACCAGAATGAGTAAAAAATCTGCTCTCCATTAGCTGACCTGCTGAACAAGCCTGTGATTCAAATAAAGATGAGAAATGAGAGTTGTGGGGGAAAAAATACACAACTAAAAGCTCTAGTGATTCTGCACCCAGACACACTGGTAAGAGGAGATGCAGTAATGTCTGATAGCTACCATTGCTGTCCTAACAACACAAAAGAGATATTAACGAGACTCCAAAAGTGGCAAACCAGATGCCTCAAAGACTGTTCTGATAGTTTGCAGCACCCCTTCCCAGTTAAACTTAAAATCACTTTGATTAGCAAATATGACCTCTTCGTATCTCATGTGTCTCTGGTAGTTAAGTTATTAAGTTGGTCTTAGACTAGCTCCTTGTAGGTACTTGTGAGAATAAAAGAATGCCATGATACCTATGCAGACTGATTCAAGTGGGATCTCTAAAAAGGGGTGCTGAACCTAGAGAGAGTTGCCTCAGATCAGTGCTAAGTTACTTTGGGAGAACAAGAAGGTGTATGGATATGTTGTCCTCTAAACAACCAGTTCTGCTATACACCAGTACTAATACGATTATGGTCAAAACACTTTTGTCTTATTGATACCAGACCACTCCATGTAGACATCTTTGTTTCCTCTCCTCCTGTCACACAGAAGGAAGGAAAGCTGAATGTCATAATCCTCCTTCATCTCAGAAAGGGCAATCTCTTAATCAACCTTCTGAACTACCTAGACTTACTCCTTTTCACTTCTTAGTACAGTGTGGTTTTAGTGTACGTCACCCTAAACTAATATTATGTGCTCTCAACCCCAGATCTCTCAGCATCAGTTTTCTTTATTAATTTCCTTGTGTACTGATTTTTTTAAATAAGACATTTAAACACTCAGGGAATGCTATCATATGATACTACTAAGGATCTGAAAATTGGGAATGCCAATCTTAAATTATTTTAATTTTGGGTGGGAAGGGGCTGGCCTTTTTGGTTTTATTATGCCAGCTTGAATTCTCTGGCTGCTTTATGTCACTTCGGAACTCTACACACAGTCATAGGACATGATGGCTCAAGACTGCATGAATCCATGATTTTTAAAATAATTGCAATAAGCTGCAAATGTGACACTAATTTTTCTTGATGTTCAACCTCAGTGCTGATGCATTAAAAGTCTCCCTTTAGAGGAATCTCGTGAACAGCTCATACACAACTGCTCTATTTAAAAATGGCCACTGCCACAGAGGAGCAAAGCCAAACATGAAGGGAATATAACAAGTGAATAGAGTGTAACCACTCACAGAACCCTGCAGTCACAGTCCTGGTGGAGAGCAGCAGGATGGCAGCCATTTGGAAGGAAGAGAGTTACAGAGCTGTCTGTAACAGACTTTTGTTCTTTAACTCCAGCTGAAAAATATAGGTAAAAAACTGTTTTCAATCCACAAGAAAAAAAAAGGTTTTTAATAACCTATGAGCAAGATTTTAAGTACTCACAAACAAAAGATTCCAAGAAGCTGGAGTTTTGATGTCATTATGATAACTTAAAAATTTCAAAATAGCTTTGATTCCTCAGAGAATCCATTTCAGAAATCCAGAAATGTTTTTCTCCGCTTGCTAATGCTGTCATTCAGGGAATCACACACATCTGTTTTACAGAAACAGAGTATATACCTGCATAAAGTAAAAATCACCGTTTTGCCATAAGAAGGAAATACAGCAGACGCAGTAAAAGTGCTCGTAATCAATAATATACAGTAGATATGCAGAGAAACAGACAGACAGACATGAGTAAGAAGAATTACATGATCCTATCAGCTTTACCTGAATACAACCCCTTGTAATAAGTCTTAATTGCAAAGATAAACGTGCCTGGATTAAACCCAGCAATTTTTCATTTCTGGCTAATGGGGCAAATGTAACTTGGAAGGGGTCTGTATGCAATCACCGGAGGTTTTATTTGTGTAACTTTTCTGGAGTTTGACTACGACTGTATTTGATTGCATGTGGGTGGCTGTGGGACGGGCGGACAGCTGGGTGAAAAACTATGACAAAAGGAATCTTGTCCCATTTCCTGCCTGCGCTTCATTCACTAATGAGCACTGCTCTGGGTCATTCTCAAGATTTCTTCATCTGTTGTTGTCTCGTCTGCAAAAGGGGCACCCCAGCAGTGGAGCTGTTGTCAGCTTGTCTTGAGAGTTTATTCTGCTGCCTCTCACCCCTGCAGCTGTGTGGGATTGTAAGTGCCTGGCTGTAAACAACGCCATATTTCGTGCTTCTTTTTGGATGACCTGAAGGCCAGTCTGAGGCCAGATGTGTTTGCTGGTGTAATCTGTTTCCCATTTCTTGTGATAAATGCGTATCTCAACAACTAATAATAAAGTGAAATCAGGATTTATCTGTTGTCTTCTTCAGCGTGATTTGTGTTGGAAAAAGAATGTTAATAAAACATAGCGAAGTTCTCAGTCTCTCCTTTCTTCCTGGAGTGCTTGAAACGTTCAGTGAACATATCCCTACGAGTAAACAACCGGGCTGGTGCATCTGATGCCATTAGACTCCTGCTGTAGCAGCCAATATCCCTCTTGCTAGTTTGCAGCAACAGCCATTTTGCTTCTTTAAGAAACACTGTTTTGCAGTAACACGGTCTCATTTATTCTTGTTTCTTTTGTCTGATCAGTTCACTTGAAAAAGTTTCCTCCTGGTAACAGGTTTAGTCTTTTTACTAGGATTCTTTTATAAAAGGCTTCTACTTGTCTGCAGGCAGGTTTCAGCTATCTCCTACAGCCAACTATTCTGTTATCAAGTCCAGTCCCTTAATTAGAAACCCCACTAGAGCCATGCGAAGACTGCATCTCTCTCCCTGTGTCCAAGATAGCTCTCTGTGAGCTCCAGTAAGCCTCTATCCAGGGAAAACGAGTAAATCACACCCAATTTCATTATATTAAAGAGATGTCTTTTGATTTGTCTTGTAAAATGGTATTGAAATAGCTTTCCCCTTCCAAGCAGGTGGAAAGGTGAGGCAGAGGGAAGAGGAAAGCTGCAAGGGCTTAGCCCCACCCCATCCGCTAATGGCCCACAAGGCATGTGCTGTTGCAGTCCAACACACAGCTGTGCTCCCCATGATTCTCCCTGTCTTCTTTCCAGTTAGAATCATAGAATCATAGAATCATTTAGGTTGGAAAAGACCTTCAAGATCATCGAGTGCAACCATTAACCATGCCCACTAAACCATGTTCTTAAGTACCCTGTCCATTCGCTTTTTTAATATCTCCAGGGATGGTGACTCAACCACTTCCCTGGGTAGCCCATTCCAACGTTTGACAACCCTCTCAGTAAAGAAATTTTTCCTAATATCTAACCTAAATCTCCCTTGCCTCAACTTGAGGCCACTTGCTCTCATCCTATCTCCAGCCACCTGACAGAAGAGACCAACACCCACCTCACTACAACCTCCCTTCAGGTAGTTGTAGAGAGCAGTAAGGTCTCCCCTCAGCCTCCTTTTCTCCAGACTGAACAACGCCAGTTCTCTCAGCTGCTCCTCATAGGACTTGTGCTCCAGGCCCCTCACCAGCTTGGTTGCCCTCCTCTGAACACACTCCAGCAGCTCAATGTCTTTCCTGTAGTGAGGGGCCCAAAACTGAACACAGTACTCCATGTGTGGCCTCACCAGTGCCGAGTACAGGGGGACGATCAACTCCCTGCTCCTGCTGCCCACACTATTTCTGACACAAGCCAGGATGCCGTTGGCCTTCTTGGCCACCTGGGCACACTGCTGGCTCATATTCAGCCGGCTGTCAACCAGCACCCCCAGGTCTTTCTCTGCCGGGCAGCTTTCCAGCCACTCTTCCCCAAGCCTGTAGCGCTGCATCATATCCACCCCTGCTCCTCATATCTATCATAGTGGAACCCTCACTCCCTATTAAAACCTCTGCTCAAGTCTGTCAGAGACACTCCACCAACGAGAAGCAATTCCATTAGGCATAGCTTTGATACCAGACTTCCAGTCTTCTGATATCTGCTACATAGTCTTTTACGTCCTCTATAAGTTGAAATAATGATTGATAGATAGATAGATAGATAGTCAGTCATAAAAACAGTTTCTATAAAGGAAGTCATAGGGTTGTCATTTCCCCAAGAAGCCTTTCAGAGAAATGCTCTAAAGTTTCATCCCAAAGGTTTTGCCAAGCCCTCTAGTCCTGGGAGGGAAAGGAAACCCCTTCCACAGTGCTAGGAAGCTCTAATTACAGATGCATCAAACCAGCACCTACTTCTATTCAAGATAATTGTTCCCTGACAGTACTCAGAAGCTGATCTATTGTCTTCAAGTGCACTAATGAATGTTAGTTACTCAGCCAGCCTTGCTAGTTCTTTTCAGCAAATGGGCCACCAAATACCTAAGTAAATTCTATTTCTTCTGTGCCTCTTCAGTTCTTTATTAACACCCAAGTACAAAAACTGTAACTGCATACATAAACCTCCATGACTGGCATAACTGAAGACAACTGTTTTAGCTGGTACGGAAGACACAATTTATACCATTAAAACCACTCATCATGGTATGTGAGAAGGAAAGAAACCCTTTTAGCTTTTAAGAAACAAATAATTTCTATGGTTAACAATTAGGAAAACAAAACAAACTGGAAACATTTGTATTTGTAAACTGAGTATACTTGCTGTGGCTTGACTAAGATGTGCTAAACGTAATCTTGGATTTTTTTCTTCAAAGAACCACCATACTTTAAAATGCTAGTAACATAAAAAACCTAAGCATGGGCAGAGTCATTCCCTCACTGCTCCATCTGTGTTTTCAGCATTTTACTGCGCTTTCACATCTACTATGTGAAGTAAAGATCAATCTGTTTCCAGGAGGCTACTTTGGTGGGTGGTCTGAGTTCATTCTATTTCTTAATTTTATTTTCCAGGACATTCGGAGTTTTCTTTCCATTTTCTCTGTTGAACTTAGTGGTTTTACAGAGCCACAATACCAATAACATAATATGGAGTATTTGCTTTATTTCTTCCTGTATCCAGCATGGTTTTGCACACCAGCTGATCACCTCCAGAACCACAAGAAGCATATCAAATTTGAGCTTGGCCCTAATTCTCCTGCTTCCATCAGTTTTGTATATAGTTGACATACTATGACCCCTTGAAGAATATTCCTTACACTTGGCCCTCTCAGTAGTTTCATGGGATTCTGCCCATTCTCTTTGTATTCTTATCAAATGCTTTCACTCTGCCAAATTAACATGGCCTCAGAACACTTGCATTAAAAAAACCAAGGCTATTTTCTCTAATTAAAGATCTTGCTCTGTCTACAGTAATGTTGGTAGAGCCTTCACAAAACATATAATCTATGAAGCCACTGTATTATAAAAAGTTTGCAAGCAGTCTTCTGAAACTCGTGTCTTACTCGCTGGAGAAAGCAAATCCTTTATCTGAGCTAACCAGTAGAATAGAGTTGTGAGCACAATTAGATTCTGGAATTATGGAAATAGACACTGTCATAAATGCGTGAAAGTGTCATTTTGTACATCACACACCATGGTAACCTGTGAATTAACAAGAAATCAATGCAGGGGTGCACCCTGAATGTGAAGACAAAGCTGATAAGTATTTGTGGGCTGCTTTCATTTTGTGTTCAGAAATTTCGAAGCATCATATACAAGGAATGAACTCTTTATATCAGAATCAAAATACGCACCCACTTTTTTCAAACACCCCAACAACACAGCGTTGCCTCTAGTGGGGTGTAAATCTGTTTCTCCAGTGTCTCTTGGTACATAGAGATGGTACATGGCCTACAGAAAGCCAGAGTAAGACTAACGCACAGGCAGGCTAAGCAAACTTTCATGATTGCAAGGAATATCTTTAAATCATAACCTGAGCTTAGCTGAAGACACAATCATTGCCTGAGTCATCTGAAAATCCAAAACAGTGTCTCTGAGCATGGTAAACTGTCATTAATCTGACAGTGTGTCAGCCTCATGACTTGAAGGACAGGGAGAGGGATGCAGGGATTCTGCCACTTCAGCACACAACTCTATGGGTGGAGCAGGAGCAGAAAAGTACAGTAAGCCTGACTCAGTCTCCAGCAGATACATTCCTGATGCTTCAGCAACATGACTGAACTTTACACTCAGGACACCCGGTGCCTGTCAGACTCAATAAGGAAATGGCATCTCTTACTGTTCCTCATGGTGAGCAACAATGCAGAGGAATCAAATGGCAGAGAAGCAGCAAAGCAGAGGAATCAGGGTTTAAAACCAGGGTTTTAAAACCTCACATGACCTAAATAAATACTAGCACTGACATACCTGATTTGGGGCTGTCATGCAAAGGAAGCCTAGTCTTTAGATAAACAAAGCGTCCGCCCTTAACCTCCTGAACTAGCAATTTTCCCTGTCTAATACTGCGGAAAGGTTATGCTGCAGTGCCCTGTGCTTCCTCATATTTAAAGTTAGGGTAGCCAAGGGCAACAAAGACTCCTTCCTCTCTAGCCTGATAGCAGAGTTCTTCCTTCCTTTTGTTCACATGAAGAACAAACACCCAGCTGAACAATAACCATGGATGCTTCATTATGATGCTCTTCTGGGCACCCAGCCCTGGTTAGCATTATCTTACCACTTGGTTTTGTTTTGAAGGAAACCGTGAATGGTCTTTTCAGTTGCTGGTGTTTCAAGATCAACATTACCTCTACTTCCTCTGTTTTCAAGTCTCCTTATTTTACCAACAATATGTGGCACTAAGAAGAAAAAAAAAAAAGACACAGAACCAACGAACTGAGAAAACTGCCAGTCTAAGAGGCAAGCAATAACAGAAGGCCATTTCAACTAGCTTTCTCTGAACCAGTTAAGCTACTGATTCTGAGCATTAGGAAAAAAACCAAAACCAAACCCAAAGAAAGCCAAAACAACTTAATCCTTGGCAACTGTTGAAGGAAGCGCACATGAGGAACACAGTGCCTTGGAATATACTTTAGGCTTGGAATACACTTTATTTGAAAACATCCAGACATCTGATCATACTTCCTGAAATCAACGTCAGCAGCAGACCCCTCCCTGTCACATCTCCTACTTCATGGACAAAAAAGCCTTTAGTCATTCAACAAAATCCATACCCTCTGATCCATAACAGACAGGTGGCAAACCTGATTTACCACAGCATTATCACTTGTGCATTCCTGCAGACTTTCAGTCTTCTTGGACAAGCAATTGTTTTGGACAAGTTACTAAATTATCACTCACTTTTCACACTATGGGAAGGACAGGTGAACAAATTTAATGACAATTGTGCAGTCATCTCTGGACCATCAACCCAGGCATAGTCAAGAAGCTACACTGAAAACAGGTGTCGGTGTATGCAGTTCCAGTGGTGACTGGGAAGGGGAGCAAAGGGGGACAGACAGCTTCATCCTCAGCCAAGGCTCTTTTTCTGCAAAGATCTGTCCACAAAAGACACATTCTCGAACTGAGTGTGAGGCAAGCTGGCCTCAATTAGCACCATGCTGTCGGCTGCAGCCCTCAAGCGCACCAGCTCATTTACCCCCTCTGCCAGAAGATGACTTGAGTTTGCAGATTCAGTTTGTGCGTTCAAGTTTCCCACGCCTTTGAGTGATACGGCGGTAAGCAGTGTTCTTCCTGAGCCCAGACAGCTGGGACCAGCTAGAGGGATGCCTTTCTCTCCTCATGTTCAGATGTGACAGTGGAATTTAGTTCATTCTACACTGCAGAAATCTGGACTTGCTCTGACTTCTGGCCACCGCTTAGGAACCTTTCCTAGGGCATGACAAATCTTCCAAATGAAAATCAAACAGTGCCTCGGGTGGCTGCTTGTCCTCACTGCTGCTACAGTAGGTGGGAAGCTATGGGTCAGCTGTGTGACCACCCATTGCCCAGTTCAGCCTAATGCACATTCGAGACAAAAAGGGGGAGCAAACCCGTTTCTCAAGGAAAAGAAAGTATCCTGGATGAATAAAAGCTAGCTCTGTTAAACTCCAATAGACTCCTATTCAGTATTACTCAGCTGGAAGGGCTGTAGCGATGAAGCAAGGCCACAAATTTGCAGGGGAAGGAGGGCTGAAAGGCAAAGAAGAAACGACATACCTTTGAGCTCTGGTGTGCACAGCATGAGGCCCTGCATCTGTATCAAATATGAAGGTGGCTGGGATCACATTACGGAACTATCAGAGCTATGCTTTAACCACCCTAATTTAGCAGTTTTGGCTTTTGCTACCACATTAGAATACATTGGCTTGATTTTCAAAGGTAACAAGCACCTACAGCTCCCACTGACTTCAGTGACAGCTGCAGCTCTAAAAATCAATTTAAGATAGTTTGCATATCGAGAAGAACTGAAGGAAAATAAAAGGCCTATTGTGTGAATATGAAGAGTTTAAACACTGCTGATGGGTGGTATAAGAGTCCCTTCCCTTTTCAAATGAATTTCACTTCATGTTTTGTTTGGTTTTCCTGTTGATGCATCCTGCACCCTCCAGTGCTAAGCCGGTGGGATCCCACATACTTTTCCTGGCATGTGGTGTTTAAAATAAGAGACCTCAGCAATCGGATATCCTCAGCATTTCCAGCTATTGAACACAATCATGAGTACTGTGATCCAATTTCAGAGCAGAAAAGAAAAGATATGTAGGAATATTCTCCCTGTGCTGGTATGGGGCAGACAAAAGAAAACTAAGCAAACAGGATGTTCTGCTCCTCTGTGAACTTCAGCAAATGGCCACGGCAGACAGGATACAGTCTACAAACTCGCAGCTGCAATGTGCCTGTATGTGCCTGGCTGCCCAATACCTTGTTCTGGGTAATTCACTCGCAGCACAAATACAGCATGAAGGAAGTAAAAGGTGTAGTGTGCAGTTCCCACCTGACATGCCTCAAGACTGAAGTCCTTCATCAAACACATGCAGCCTGAAGGAGGAATGGGATGTTTTCTGTATGCTACTAAGCAAAAGAGTCTCATCCCTAAACTCACTCAGAACATCTTCAGGAGCGCAATGCTTGGTGTTCCCGACTCAGGACATCAGTTTGCTTATTCTAAGCTTATTCACTCAGTAGTAAGGCACATCCCAGCTGAGGTCTCCACAACAGCACACAGCACTCTGGGAAATCACTCTATTGCAGACTGCTTGATAGCACTCTAATAGTCCCACAACATTTTCTAGAAACGTCACTCTTCACATCTCTGCTGCTGCTTCTGGAGAGCATACCTTCACAGGGCATTGGACTATACCGGAGTTTGTTTCTGTAGTGGAAAAGCTGGGAAGTTTAAATGAAAATAACATTCAGTGGACAATAAAGTAAAATTTTTTCAGCAACCACATCTCTTGTTGAACTGTTAATTGTAGGATCATCTGCCTGTGCTTCCTCTTCACCCATGCAGTCATGCTTGCGCTGCCTTGCCGCAGTTGAGCCCTATGGCAGACCCTGTAGGGTTATTCAGGTGCCAAACCAAGGAACAGCCAAGGCTGATACACCACGCTCTAAAAACCTGCTGACTAAACTTGTTGCCTCTCATCTCTGTAACCCTTGGTTAACTCAATCCAGCCCTGAAATTTAATCTCACAAATTTTTCAGGGGTCTTCACAGAACTGAATGACAAAGGGCTAGATTCTGGTTTCATTACAACATAAACAATGAGGAGAAGCACTACAACGATCATTAACACTATGTTAAAAGTTCAAATGAACATTACAGAAAATACCTTACAGTCATAGCCCAATGTTATTAATTTTAGGGAATGACTGTAAGGAGAAAAACCTTTTGAAGTAAAAACCTGTTTGTTGGGAGGGTTTATCACGTGTGTCTGTTTTTATGAAAGTGCTATATATTCCTGTTCCATCTTATCAAGACAGATTTAAGCTTATATGATAAGATCATTTAAATTTGTGGTTAGTCCAGTTTTAAAGACAGGGCAAGTCTACACATTAGATGCAAAGATACCTGAGGTTGTTCTAGGTGTGTTAATTCTGGAAACATAAAATTTCAAAGAAAACCAGCACTAGGGCCAAAGCATCAGGAACCCTATTTGCAAAGCCTTATCCCTGTGCTAATAAGCCCCACCTCAGGCAAAGTTTTCTAGTTTAGATGAAGTGCTGTTCAAATGTACCTATCTACACAGGATTGCCCTCTGGAGACTTCCAGGTTTAGACTGTAGCTAACTGTTGGATCTCCGCACCACTGTCCCCTCCCCAGCGCGGGGAACAATAAAGTGTCCAGCATTTCTCTTTGGCAACCAGGCTGTACACTCAGAGACTTTACAAGATTTTAACATGGAGAATACATAAAGTCCTACAGCTAAAGAAAAGTTGCATGTCCTACCAAGGTTAAGTCATTTGGGTCATAGTCCTCTATTGCTGACTATCCTTTTACAAGATAAAATGACAGTAGTGATGGCTTCACCAAACATGTTACTGGTGAAGCCAGAACAGACATAACCTTTGAGGACAGCGAAAGAAATCTAGTTGTGCCTACGTGAGTGTCCTGGTTTCAGCTGGGATGGAGTTAATTGTCTTCCTAGTAGCTGGTACGGTGCTATGTTTTGAGTTCAGTATGCCAAGAATGTCGATAACACACTGATGTTTTCAGTTGTTGCTCAGTAGTGTTTAGACTAATGTCAAGGATTTTTCAGCTTCTCATGCCCAGCCAGCGAGAAAGCTGGAGGGGCACAAGAAGTTGGCACAGGACACAGCCAGGGCACCTGACCCAAACTGGCCAACGGGGTATTCCATACCATGTGACATCCCATTTAGTATAGGAACTGGGAAGTGGGGGGGGGGAATCGCCGCTCGGGGACTAGCTGGGTGTCGGTCGGCGGGTGGTGAGCAATTGCACTGCGCATCATTTGTACATTCCAATCCTTTTATTATTACTGTTGTCATTTTATTAGTGTTATCATTATCATTATTAGTTTCTTCTTTTCTGTTCTATTAAACCGTTCTTATCTCAACCCACGAGTTTTACTTCTTTGCCCGATTTTCTCCCCCATCCCACTGGGTGGGGGGGAGTGAGTGAGCGGCTGCGTGGTGCCTAGTTGTTGGCTGGGGTTAAACCACAACAGTGAGAAAGGGATAAATCACAGTGAGACTTAACTACCTTTTACTTTCATAAGTTGCACAGAAAAGCATGAGACTTTACTCTGGCTGAAAAACATGTTTTTGGACAGACATTTTTTTGGCTTCCTACTCATGAATGTGTTTGCTTAAGAACATGAAGTCCATTTTAGGTACATTTGACCTTATTCTATAAATCTGTAGCTTGAAAGATGTAACATCGTCTACGTTAAATCCAGGCAATTACTAGTAGAGTCTTGGTCTTCTACAACAACGTTCAGTTCCCAGAACAATATACTGTCACAAATCACTACCTCTAATCAACAGACAACTTCACTCCTTATGTTAAAAGCCATTTGGAAAAAAGGCCATTTGCTTTAGCACTGTGCTGAAAACACAGGGGAGCAGCCCACTTTGATCAGGAATTCATTACAGAGAGACTGGTAAGGAGAAGATTTGTCTGAAGTGAGACCATTTTGTCCCAGGAAGCCTATGCCAGCCTTGAAAAGAGGGGAATGTCTTTGCAAATCCAGACTTACACTCTTCAGCTTATTGTTCTTAACAACACTGGATTGAAAAAAGTTAGTTTTGATTCACACTTGTGTAAATGTGAACAGATTTGGCACACTGCTTACACTAAGTTTTTTTAAACTTACATTTAGTAAAACTCAGGAAAAATTAAATGCTGGCCCTTCAGTTGCAATCTAGCAAAGCACTTAGGGACATGTTTGGTTTTCAGTGCAAGAAAGCAGTACTGTATCTTCAGTGTCTTTACATATGTGTTCAGAAATAAGCAGGTAATTCAATACTCTGTGCTAAACTGGATTTATCCAGCATAATATCCTCCCACAAGTTAAGCTCACAGCAAAAAGTATGGCCAGAAACTTTACCAATCTGTTGTCTATCTACTATGTCACTAGAAGGATCATGTTTGCAGATAGAAACATTTAATTTTATTGAAATGACAGAGTTTATTTTGTTTCTACTGGATCTAAACCCAAGATGCCTCTAGTCTTCCATCACAATTAAAATATTTTCCCTCCACCTCTCTTCATTATGATTTTTAGTTGGTTTTGCATCTGTGCTTTGTTTCTCTGGACACCTTCATTTGACAGTCATGGAGTTCAGCTACTCCAGAAAGGCTTTGCCAACGCTGTTGCAGAGCAGTAGAGTGATTCCCACAAAGCCACCTAGTGAGGACGCCCTCACCCAAGTGAACACAATTCCTGGGTCAGGTTTAGTAACCCATTCCCCCAAATGCCATGAACTGGCTGAACAAAAGGACATCTTTGTTGATGTCAGCTACATCTGTATGGGTGATTTTGCTGGCATTGGGATGATGGGAGTCTTACTTTTTTCACATTCCTTACCACCAGGATAGACCTAGCCTACAAACCAATCATGCTTTTTTGCTCTCATTATTACAAACCTGTTAGAAATAGCATGAGGCTTTCGGTGTCCTGTGGGGAATACAGCAAAAATGGTTCCACCCCACAGAGATCCTAACAATGATCAGTTCATCTTTATCCATCCAATAGGGCTGGAAATCACCAGTGGCACTGCAAATCTGTTACCATCTCAATAGCAATGCACAACTTTATTCCCATTAATCTGTCTTCCATCCATTCACACATCAAGTACAACCCTGCTTCATTTTACAGATTATATCCATGTTACTCCAGACAAAGGTCACTTTATAGTTACAGTTCTTCAATTGAATAAAAGCTTTTGATGCAGTAAATCATGGTCTCTCACTGTTCAAACTCACACAATACAAAACAAATAATGCTGCCCTTTCTTTCAGAATTCCCGTTCTACCTCGCTACTCATTTCTTTACAAAATAAAATGAGGCACTTTTCACTTGCTTCAGCCATATAAATTACTTACAGCGCTTTGGAGATGGTTTGCCATGCTGCACTACAAACCCAGACACTATGCTATTTTGAGATTAAAATGAGACTCTTTCATTACATTAGTGACAAATGAAACATGATGTACCACAGTTTCCCTAGATTTAGCTGTTCCTAGATCTTTTCCCTCTTAGTACTGTGAAACTTAAAACCTAAGACGCTCTCTTCCAAGTGCCATGTAGCTTTTGTTTCTCCTTATCAGAAGTTACCTGCCTCAATAAGATATTATAGGCAAGGTGAGCATGGTTGTGTACACACAGACATGTGTGCAGTGGAAAAGAGGGCAGGAAAAAGGGTGGATTAATCAATTAACTAATCATCCAGTCCTGCTGGTACAAAAATCAAAGTCTTCTTCCCTTTAACAATACAAGGTATTCTGTCCTTTCTTTGGGTAGTGAGGGGAGCCAGTCAGCATAAGACACAAAAGTTTTGATGTTAAATTTGCAGATAGTTATAACTTTCTTTAAAAAGGAAGAATAAGACATAGCAGGATAAAACTTAATGTCAAGTACACTCATGCAAGACGGCACCCATTTAATGGGAACAGTGCTTTATTTAGCACTGAAGGTCATAGTAAGAACTGAGGCCAATAGCTGAAGGCAGATAAATTCTAATCTGAAATACAGAACAAGTACTTAGCAGCAAGGTAGCTAAAACTTGAAAACACTGTCAAGGCAAACCAGGAACTCACATTTCTTGATGTCTTTAAAGAAAAGTGAATGCCTTTCTAGAAGACATGTTTCAATGTAACATAAGTTATCAGGTACCTGAAGGAAACATGTATGATATATGGGAGGTCAGTTTGGATGAACTGCTGATTCCACCTGTTTTTAAACCCTATGAAACTGAAAATAAATCATTGCTCAAAAGCAAGTCCTAGCTCACTAGTATTATTTGCCTTACGTTTCCAGTGCTTCTGAGCTCTTCCAGTGAAGAGCAACGTTAATCACTTGGTTAAAGCATTCAGCGAAAAGTCCCAACAGACTCTCCAGCTGGCAACCAGTCACCGTGTTCCCTGTCTTCTTTTGCAGCACCATCCTCTGGGTAACAGAGAGCATTTACTTAGGTGACATGGAATGAGACTTACTTCCACAAACAGCCAAGCTATCAGTTGCTAATAGCTAGGCTCTGTTGCTAGCTTGTATTTATGCCTCAGAATACTGCTGCTTCTAAAGCTAGACTCAGACGATCGCCCGCAGAATACAGCTTAAAACTGACATCAGCTTATTCAGCCTATCTTTTTTTTTGCATAGGTGTGTGCATAGCTAAGTGGCATCTCCTAGTTCAGCCAACCTAACTCAGTAAGTGCTACATTCAGGTTCAATGAAACTACAACTAGGCAAGAACAACCCAGAATCTGTTCTGACTGATACATGAGAACAGAATTACCAACTAATAATTTCCAATCCAAACCAGAAATTGTATCACTGCCAATGAGAAAAATAATCTTGTGACTTGCACCCTTAATCAAGTAGATCTGGAGCTTTTTTACTGTTATTCTTCTTTTTAACGGTATCACTTCATTCACTTTAACTAGTATATTGAATTAGGGAAGCAACAGCAAGTCCTTAAACAAAATACACAAGCAGACAGTAAAACTTCCGATATTTTGCAGTGCTTAGATCCAGGCTTCTGCCTCTCTGTTTAAGATCTCTACAAAATAGAGATCTGCTGTCAGACTGGATTTTGCACTCACAATTCAGGTTCATCACAGAGTCACACTGTACAGCATGGCAGTACATTACATGCCACTGTATTGCAATGGAAAGGCAACTGAGGCTTTTTAGGGGTTTGCGCTCCACCCCCTCCATAGCACAGAGCATACTGAAGCAATGAAAGGAGACTGAAGCCTGAATTTCCTTGCTAAATATCTGACTGGCCAATCTTTCTTTCCAATCATCAAATTTCATTTCTCTAGTCTGCAAGTGGAAATAAAAGAATGAGTGAATAAATGGATTCTTTTCATCCCTGAACACTTCTAAAAGCAAAGAAGTTTTCTCTGTGGCACCCTTGGGCAGCCTGGAGCTCTCCTCTGACAATAAAAGAGAAGCAGTTCTGCCTTCACTAGGGTCTCCTCCGAACACTTCTGTGCTTGCACTGAGGCCATGAGATGCAAAGATACCAGGGAAACAGAGCAGCGATTTACATTGACAAAGAGGATTTTGATACACTCCTCCAAATGGGGCAGCATTACCATCTTAATAGCCTTTTGCTCTCAGCCCTCTTCCTGAGGACGCTGGAGATTTTTGCGAATGGAGAACAGTTCCGCTTCCCATTTTAACTGCAACAATAGCAGAAGGGCTCCTTAAACTGCATCAAATAGCAGCCTGTGAAATCCCTAACTAGCTGCACTGCCTCTCCTGCCGTTTTATTATCCTCTGGCCCACAGAACAAAAGTGGGGAGAGCTCCTCCTCATTTTTAGCCTATTCCACACATCCTAATCCCTCAGAGGTGGCAATGGAAATTGCTTGTGGAACTGTTAAATCACACTTTCACTTTGTCTTTCATTCCCCATTCACCCTCACTAATCAAGGAGTTTCCAGCCACATTTTCCGATATCAGTTTGTTTATGGCCTATTGGTTAATGGTCCCGGGATGGGACCCGCTGAGTAAAAAGAAAGAATCCTGGGCACTTCAGCCAGCTGCTGCTTCTCACCAGTTCCCACACCCATCCACTTGTTCCCATCAGCCACCCCGAGTGTGCTCACCTCCTGACACCAACTGAATGAAACAACAAAGCCTGAACGGGAAAGCTGCCTTTGCAATCAGGCTGCGGGACAGATTCCACTTGTTAGTGCTATATGACATCCCTCAAGCAGCAATGCAGAGACACTCCCTCACCGGCTACCCGCGGCCAGTTGCCTTACTGACATCTTACCTTGCATCCAGCTTCCCTTTGGAAGGAAGCACTAGCTACAACTCTCATAAAAAATCTAGCCTCTCTTGCACAAGGCAGCCTGGTGCCACTTTCTGCATCTTATCCGCAACAGCCATTTCCAGGTGATTTGTTCACTTCCTCTTTCCATAGAAATAATGATCACTGAAATGTGGGATGAGAACATGCAATATTTACTTTGTACAACTCAGTGAGGTGGCTCACGTGTAAGTGCTTACAAGTCTCTGTAAAATAGTCTGGGGCACATTATTAGGGGAACCATGCCCTTCCTTACTACCCATCTTGGAAAAAAATATCTAAAATGGAAACATAATGGTGTAGTCAGGAAGTAAGAAAAGGCTCACACAAAGAAGAGCTTCAAGCTGCCTTCCAAAATGTAAAAAGAATGCCTGATATCGAGACAGTGTTTACTTAGAGAAATCCAAACTGGTATCTCACCTGTTTTTAGAAAAATGGTGAATGATGTTTTAAACGTCCGCCCCAGAAACGTATGGATACAGGGAAAAGAGCAATTGCCATACTCCCAAAACAGTGCTATCCTTCTATCAGAGAGTCCTACTCCACCATCGTTACGTGTTACCAGGCCCATTTGTTCTTTAAAGGTAGGGTTTGGTCCTTGGAAAGCTATATTCCTGGCTCACAGAGAAGAACTGAAACAAATAAAGATCATCTCTGAACAAATGCTTCCTGTTTCTGAAATGGGAAATCTTTCTTTCCCAAAGTTTCACTACATTAGTGCCTGAGGACAGAGCAGGAAATTGTCTGCCTTTTTTTATAATGATCAGAAACACCTCTGCAACTCAGAAGATATTTGAGATAGAAAGTAGCTTGCCTTCTGCCTAATACTGAACCAAAACATGTCTAGACCAACTGTTGCAAGCCATCTCAGTTTAAACTAATAAAAACTGGTTTTAGTTCCTGTAGCCTTTTAAAATTACTGGTACCAAGTAAAGCAGATCAAATTCCCAAAATGCCATCTAAGAATACACTGGGTATAGTATCCAAAGGCTTTGGAAACATCGGATGGACCCCCCACATTATCATTATGTAGATGTACCAAATGGAAGCAAAAATGCACCATAAAATATTTTTGTTTCTTTTGTTTTCCTACATTGTGTATCACCAGAGATATAAGCATATTTAGTCATTAGTAAATGTAAATATGTCATTGGCCTAGTGCTGCCTGTTTGAAGGTGAGAAATGGGCAATGAGAAGGAAGAGAACTGTTCACATACCTTAAAATGTTCGTAGGGCTTTATGGGATCAGTGATTATCAGTCACTGGAACCTGAGAAACAGCGATGCTCACTTTTCTTAATGCCATGGTTGCATATCAGAGTGTATCCTCTAACCAAAACGTGACAGGCACTGACTAGTTTTATTTAGTCTGCTAAACTGATGCAGCAGTCAGGAGCCAGGCTGCATATCAACAGACAGCAACTCAACAAAATTGATCTATGAATGTCTGTCAAAAATAAGGACCTTAAAGGAAGATTTAGTGGGATAAATGGGGAAAAGAAGGGAAGAGCTGAACTTCCCTTTTTGCTATGGTCTGAAAGTACGTGATTTAGGACATGGCCACAAGGAATCCTAGTTCCCTGCCATCATGATAGTAATATCCAGCTTTTCAGTACACTACCTCATATCCTAGAGAATCTGAGGATTATTTAAGACCATGGGACATTAGCATTAAAATAATCACAAAAAAGGAGAACAGATATTAATTTCCTGTATTTTTATTGATGTCAAGCTATTTGCTAAAGAATAACCATTTATTAAAGCAGGTTATTAATGATAGATGGGTATGTTTCTCCTGAAGAAACCTATCCCATAGGAGCAGTGTTGCCAGAACTATTCTACTTTACCCTGAAGGAAAACAGGGAGCCTTGATTAATAATTTCAGGGCCCATTCTTAGATCCATGGGAATATGCAACAACTAATTTAGTATAATCCAAGACAAAGCAGTGAAGGCAGGAGAAGCCTGCCCTTGCCAACCAGACTGTTTAAATGTGTGGGGGTTTAATTAGGTATAAACAGGACCATTTTCAACAATAGTTGCTGTTACCTACATTCAGCCTGCTTAAAATACTAATTGAAAAGGCGAAACAATCAATGCTTTGGTCTTACCTTGAAGAACCAAGCCTGATTTCTCAATGGTGTAGAAAAAAGCAGAGAATGGAGCAACAGGGGATTTAGCAACCAGGAGCTGCAAAACAAACAAGTAATATGTAAGTACACATCTTTATAACATACTGATCAGAGCTCAGATCTGTAGAATAATCTCACTGGATTTAACTTCCAGAAGTAGTAAAGCATACTGAAGAAATAACAAGGTAGTTATTGATCTAGCCCTGTCACTTCTAAGTAGCTGAGGTCTTCTCATATGCATGTATAGATCATGCTGCAATTTTAAAAGGACTCACAGGTCCTAAAAAAACACTGTCATGAAAGCAGCAAGTTTTGCTTGTCTTATTGGCATCCTGTTAAGCTTAATAATTTCTGCTGGTTCAGGCAGTTGCACTCAGATAGAGACAATTTTGAGCAGAATTGCAACTGCCACTGTGTAATGCAATTTTAATCGCCATTAGCCGTTCCACAGATGTGCCCCCTCGGCTTCTCCAAGAACTCCACCCATTGCCTTCCTCCAGCCCCTGGAAGCAGTGTGGTCCACCTGTGGGTCATCACACCGGGGATGGTAACATGACATTGCACGTCCTCTTTTGCAAAAGGGGTAATGACCAAGTCAAGCTTTATTGAAGGATCTTGTCCTTGGAGTAACAAAACAGGAATTGGAACTCCCTCAGGGTGTACAGCTCAACTGAATTTAGCTCAGCATTTGGGTGCACTAGCTCTCCATGGTCAGGCCAGAAATATCCCAACCTCTCTAGCTCCACTACGGAGGAACAATCCTCTGTGGAAGGTGAGCTGCAGCAGAGCTCTGGAGACAAAGAAATGGGCTTGTAGGCAGGGTAGGTGACATGGGACCCGCAGTGGCAAACTCACACAAATGTGCCAGGTTTTATCGCTTGGCTGTTTGATTTTTGCTCATTGCCGAGGACTGCTCCCTCACAGCTTGCCTCAAAATAACCCCCATTCTGTCACCTACATGAAAGTGACATTTTAATGATAAACTTAATAAGCTCTGCCCAAGAGTGTAATCAGCACAAACATTGATCTAATGGTCCCCATGTGGGCCCTGCAGAAGACTCTGACAGCAGTGACTGAAATGGAGAGCGGGCTGCTGCTCTGCCTCCGGCACAGAGCTGCTGAACAAAGCTGAAACACGTTTCTCTGCTCACCTCTTCAACCGCTAGAAAAGGCTGGGAACTGGAAACCAGCCCTCCCGGCGGTGGCCGTGCACCCTGAAAGAGCCTTCCCACCTTCCCAGCCCCTGAGGACACGGTTTGGGCAGGCGGTTCCCCCTCAGCCCGTGCTGATGCTCTGCAGGGATCTGCTCCAAGCAGAGCAATGCTGCAGAGCCCGAGCTGTGCCTGCTGAGGACACAGAGCAGGCCCACCGACTTCCGAATTTCTGCCAATGCCCTGACTTCAGCCAACCCCTCTGTGAGGCCTGCCTGGCAGCGTGCTGTGGAACCATCGCGCACCTCAGTGCCTGAATTTCCAAAGCCCCGTCAGACACTACACCTTCTCAGCCCAAGATAGGCAGCCCTCTGTCAGGTACATCCAAATACAGATTTCGTAGAACAACAGACAGTAATAATCTTATTTTTAGAGGCGTGAGGCACAACGGATCCTGCCGATTTCAACTAGAGTAAAAAAACCCCATTATTTCCAAAGGTCATGCTCTAATTCTGCCAAACATTCAAGCACTCATAAGGGTCACTGCATATGAATTTCGGTTGGTGGAGCCTAACGATCAGCAGGGAAACAGTAAGCAGGTTTTATAAAAGCCAAGAGAGACTACAGAAAAACAAGGAAGTTCATGCTCACCAAAACTGCTCACATTTCACTGAAAAGTCAGACAGTATTGAATCACTTAATAGACATGCAGGACTAGGACATTTATTCCTAAGTGTAAGATTAACAATGTCAAGCACCAGAAGTTTGAGCTCTGCAGTGTCCTTACGTAACCAGAGGATTTGGCAGCAAATTCTGCTGCAGAATCGAGGCTCGTGTGACTTTCCTGTAGCACTTTAAATGCTAAGGGTGTCTGTACAGTAGGTAGGTGCGGACAGGACCATGCTTAGGTGTCTCGCAACTCTCTCTCATCTGATTCTGACACAGGCTGAAGAAACAAAATCCTCGTATCTGGTTCTTCAAACGTAACCATTGTTACCCACAGCCAGCTAACATTTTTATGGTTTTCAGAATTTAAACCAAACATAGTCTCCCTTCTTCTTCAGACAGTAAAAAATAAAGGCAGGCACATAAAGACCACAAATACAGCCGGAGAACATCAGACCAGTCCAAATGTCAGTGTTTTCCTTTCAGTCACATGAAGCTGGCAAACCCACCTCAGGATGCGATACAACCTTTGTGAACACTCCAAGTAGGAAAACTGCTGTGGTAGCACTTTCCCCTCTTCCATGTTAGTTACTGTTCTCTCTGGAATGAACTTCTGGAGAAAGGAGGGGCATGTCACATCCCATGTCCGTGACGCACCTTGACAAAACCCGAATTCCCTTGGCCGTCATTATCCCCAGAGCCAGCACTTCCCACTGACGCGGCAGGAGGGGGAACTCTGCCAGGAGGCAAGCAGAGTGCCTCCTGGTGCTCCGCATACTCCCTCAGCTCTGAGAACATGAGGGAGAGGATGGGGTGGAAAAACCGAAAACTTCAGCTACAGAGTCTCCCACAACAGCTGGATGTTTAATCAGAAAGGCCTGAAGTGAAACAGTTACAAATCTGATGTCTAAGGTCAAATTTTTGGCATTCTGTGCTGTAATATGCACATAAATACTAACCTATATATGCATGTGCACTAGGCACAGCTGTACGTGCAAACGGATGGACATTCAAATAACCCTATGTACATTCTGTTACTGCATTTTTATGCAGTTACAATATGTGTATAACTAAGTATAGCAATGAAAAAATATAATAAATCACATCCTTTCAGCAGCATATCACAGGACCCCTCTAAAAGGCTGCTGCTGCACAGTTACATCTGAGGCTCAGAATTAGCTTCCTTTTTAGTGAAACGGGAACAGTTCAGAATATGCAAAGGTATTGCTTTATTTTCAATGTTTGCTTACTGAGAAAAATAACCTTTAAAGTACGATTGCATATTTCACAACCAGACAGAGTACAAAGAATTCTTTTTTATAACACCAAACTCTACATTAACATAACTTTTTAAAAAAAGTAAATACGTATTTAGATTTGTGTTTCAACCAAAGAGAAAAAACTGTAAAGGTCATTGCAACCATCCTCTGGTTGGAATAGCCAACACAGAGTAGGTTCTTATGTATGCACCAGGAACTTATAAAACATAGAAGGAAATACATATCAAAAAAACAAAATTATGTTTTGGAGGCCAAGATTATTAACAATATCAAAACAGAAATAAAAATTGGAGTTATAATGAAATGACATTGGGATAGGGGTTAAATATATTCTAGACATGAGTGAAGAAATAATCAGTGTTCAACAAGCAAGATGACGCTGAAGAGGAGGAGAAGGCAGATAATGGGAATTATCTATATCATATAGATACAGAAATAACAACTGAATGGAAAGAAAACTCCAGGAGCTTAGCGCATTCAGTAGAAAATAGATAATCTCTGTCAAAAAAACATTGTAAGAATCAGCATGTGAATTTAGGTCTGATTGATAGGTAGTATTTGTCATACATCTATGAGAATGAAGATGATGTAACCTAACTGAGGAGCAGCAAACATAGTCCTCAAAGGCAAGAGCAAAATAATGTAAACTGGTGAGTTGAGGTCTGTAATCTGATTTCAGTATCATGCAGAGCTTTAGAAGAAATTTTGAAGGGAAAAATAACTAAAGACTTGGAAAAATAACTAAAGACTTGGAAAATGGCATAGAATGAAACATGGATATTGTGCCAGGCATACCTGACATCATCCTTTGAATTTTTTAGAAATCTGAAGTAAATTGGACCTCATCTATTTGGATCTCTGTAAAGTTTTTAACACTACTAAATAGGAACTGATAATGAAGAAAACAAGAATAAGCACAGAAGCCGTAAGACAAAAGGAGAAACCGTCAGTTATTGAAAAGAAAACACTTCCTGGATATATGAGTACGTCACAAGATATACTGACACACAAGGTGATGTAGCCAGGACAACAGCAGATCCAATTGTACAGCACACCGACCACCACATAAACCTGGCAAAACCAGGGAGACACTGGTGTTTCTGTACAAGCCACCAGTAAGCTTTAATCTGGAATACCATGTACAGTACAGGTCACTCATGAACTCAAACTGCAGGAGATGAGCTGTATGCTGGTGAGGAGAATGAGGTGTGCATGTGAGAGGCCACTAGAAAAAATTAGCTCAATGTGTCTAGCAAAAATGAAGGCTGACAGTTGTCTATGTGTGTAAGTGAATGGTGAGAGTGGAAATGAGAGAATGGAGCAGGAAGAAAGAGAAGAGCTTCTTAAACTGACAACACTGGCACAAGAACAAACGTGCAGCCATAAAGACATTTTGGCTGGACATTTTGAAGTTTATAACCATCAGTAAAGTGAGATTCTGGAATAGCCTTCAACTCAAAAAGGCAAGGCTAAAAAAAAATCTTTGCTTTTAGGATTCAGATTAAGATATTTATGAAAGGGATACAAAGCAGTGCCTGCGATGCACTCCATGACCTACGAAGTCTCTTCAAGTCCTATGGGCATCCTGAGACACATTGAAGCCCTGCCAACTAATCTTTTATGCTGATAGAACTGACGGAGTTGGAATAACACATACTAACAATGTCCCTTGACGGTCCATATGCAGCCAAGGATCTTTGTGGTCAATAAACCAAGAAAAAATTGCTGGTTTTCAAATACAGAATTTATAATTTAAAGTCTTCTCATCTTTATCTTCTGGTGATCATCTGCTCCTCTCCCTAAGATTCCAAGCAGCCACTTGAGGATATTGAGAACACAAGGGATCTTCCAGGATAACTCAGAAGCAGACAGCTCAGGCAGAACAGGTATTTCTAAACTCACACATATTTAACATATGTCTTGTTCCAATTCTAAATCAGTCCTGGCCAAAAACTGGAGAGAGTACAGAAAGGTTTATTACCTGAACCTGGACCTGAATCAGAATTCTTTATTAACAAGCTGAAACAGGAACCTTTCCACAATCTTACTTTCCCAAACTTAAGATTAAGAACCTAAATTTTCAGCCCAACATAAAAGATTTCCTCCAATCCTTTTTTGCTGCAGGAAAAGAAAGGAAAATACAACTCCACTAATGTTCTTGATGTATGTAAAGGAATTTATTGCTTTGTTTCTTAACCAGATAACTGAAAGACACACCTTTTATGATAAGCACTATTTAATTAGGCACTCAAAGGTGAAATCCAGGCCTCACCAGAGATTTTTTTCCTGTTGACACTTCAGTGCAAAGTTGCACCAAAAGGACTACACGTTTTGAGATGAGTAAACAGTAATGGTAAATAATAGTCTAAAGAAGTTAACAGGCATTTAGATTACAAAAAATATTTTTTCAATGGTGAAATGAATAGAAAATAGACATAGAAAAATGATGAAACAGTACTGAGTCTTTCTAATTCATCCTATCCACGATGCTTCTGGAATGCTATCCATGAGCTATCCACGAGCTTCTGGAATGGAACATACAATCCAGATCCAGTTATTCTTACACTGCTGTCCTACTAAAGTGTGAATGATAGAGATGGATGAGAGAAGTAAAAATAAAAGCTATTTTAAGTTTTGCAAAGTCCTACCTTTACAAAATGGTGAAATCTTAGCTTCCTTTCTTTCCTTTCTAGCATCACATTTCCCTGTCAGGAGGTTTGTGGTAATTATTTATTATTTGACAACAATGTGGAATAAACATTAAGCAACTGAAAAATGATTTCTGCCATGAGGCACGTTAAGGACACAAAGGTACTGTGGAAAAGGAGATATATCACCTTGATGAAAAGTGAATAGAAACTGGATGGATGTCATTAGATTAGATAAAGGAAGACAAATGGGAGACAGGCAGAGCAGTTGAGAAACAAAAGGCTTAGAGAAAATTGATAATGACAGCAGAAAAATTGTACGTTAAAGTTTGGGTTTTAATTAGTGAAAGCATTTTTAACAATACAGTTTATTGTTTATAAGCTTTATGGAGGAGATGAATCACAGAAATTGATTGCAGAAGCCCAGCAGAAAATACTAATTATTGGGACAACATCCCCTGTCAATAGCAAGGAAAGTGATAAATTGGAAAATGTATTGGATGGACTTTCAGAAGTATTCTGATAACCAGAAATCAAGCCAGTGTCCTGCCAAAAAAAAGTAAAGATGATGAAGGGGAAAGAGTCTTATATCAAATTAGTTATCAAAATGCTAGGATGATAACTACCAAACAGTGAAATAAGATGATGATTTTGATTGACCTATGAGCTCTCACATGGTAAAAAAAAAATTATTTCATAATGGAAAGCTAATGATTTTAACAAAAGTAATGGACTAAGATATTTCAATGAAATATTTGAGAAAAACAGCTGTATTAACATTTAATACATCATTTCCATTTAGACTGGAAAGACATCCAGTTTCTTCCCCATTTTTTTACTGAGACTATTACAAGAAACTGGTTCTTAGCAATGACTGAGGAACATGAGTGAAACGATTTCACGCCTCTTTTAAACTATATCAGCTTCTTCTTATCAGTGAACAGATTCTTCTCTTTTAATTTTGTTCTAAGTTTTTTCCTTAGATTTCCCTTTCTGCTAGATTCACCTTACCTCACCTTTTGTACTGACAAAATGCGTATACATGCACTAAGGACTGAATGAATAACAAACCCACATTTACAGCCAATACATATTTTGGAATTCAGATCTACTGACCAAATACGTGAGATCTGTGAAAGGAGTCTGGCTCTCACTACGCTTGCTGCCCTTACTGAAACAACACTAGCTTGCTGGGATTTTTTGCTAATTCATATTGTTGTCCTATTGCAGTAAGCAATCGTTGCTAATAGTGCATTTCAGGAGAACTCTTCAGTTACACCACATTTGCTTGGAAGAGCATAGCTGAGAATTGAGAAGGAAACTTACACCATCGACAGTGTCACTCAACAGGGAAAAGACGCTCTCTCAAGGTTCAGTTAGACTCACGTAGTAATAAAATCAGTGCTAAGCTAAACAAATCTTTCCTCTAATTGTGCCAAATTGTCTGGGTGGACTATCTTCATGCCAGAATTTCCCTTCTTATTGTAGATTAGCAGGGTTGTTTTTTCAGCTGCAACAGAGCCCAGGAAAAAGCCAGTAAGGAAAACAACAAAGTTGATTTTGCATCAGATATCCCAGCAGACCTCATAACTGTTTTTTCTGCCCTCCTGGTTCTTCTTGGGCCCTGTGTGCAGGAATTTGATATATTCTAGAAACTAAAGTGGCAGTCCTTATTCTGCAGATCATTTATTTTTGAGCAGGAGCTGCGACCCAGTTCCCAGGGCCAGCTCTCTTTCTCAATCCCACAGGTCACGCTGCCCTCAGCCCACTAGAAAGGTGCCCAAGGAGACAACCAAGAGTCCCCTAACAGGCACTAACGCTGCAGTGGCATCCAGGCTTCACACAGCAGTATACCAGTTGTTCCCTGCTCCCTCTTCACATTGAAGCATCCTTCAGGTCAATGGGATGGCTTCTTACAAGGTAGGAGAAAAAATGGTTGTGCTTTCTGCCAAGCCTCACCAAGCACTAGTGCTCGTTAGACCTTAGAGCTCTCTAAGGCTTCAGTCTTGCAACAGGTTCTGATTTACCTTGGGAGACAACCGCTCCTTGTTGCAGAAACACAAAGTGACCCTAGTCTGTTTCCAGTGTTCTAGTGAAAAAAATGTAGTTTAGGTATCCTGCAATCACTTACTAAGCTTGCAGGATATACCTATAAACATAAAATTATAAACCTATAATTTACTGATCTCCCACCGCACATGATTTTTGGGATAACAACATTTTGCTTGTATATGGTACTTAATCTGTAGGTTTAAAAAAGGCTTTATACGAGTGGGGAAAAAATAACCCCATTACACATTTGGGTAAATTGAAGTTCAGAAATTAAATATGTTCTTAAAGATCATATAGCTGATATCAGTAGCAAAATCCAAATAAGACGTTATCAAATCACATTGCCTTCACAAGTAAATCACTGTAGAGTTTATTTGACTTTATCATGGACTTGTGTTTTCTTATGGAAATGACTATCTCCTGCTTTGTATCTTCTTCCAAATCCTGTTGCAAGGAAAAGCTCTCTATGCACAGATTTTCCCCTTTCAAGCAGAAGGAAGCTCAGCCACCTGAGTAGTACTGTCTGCACCTGTATGCTTGTTGTCAGTAGAAAAGGCTACAGGCTGGGCAGGCTGTGCAATGATTGGGAATAAAGAGGGAAAACGGACAGGTTGAGCGGAAAAAGATCTATGCAGTCATCCTTCAGCCTTCCGAATCATCTAGACCCCACACATATATTCTCCCTGGTAAAAACAAACTTGGTGGATTGACACAGGGAAAGCTTAAGATGTCTTGAGCACTAGAGAGCAAACAATGACAGGTGGGGATACAAACGTGCCCCACTACTGGGAGTAGATGTGGAGTCCCTACCACTTTTTTACATGTAAAAAAAAAAAAAAAAACCCAACACAATATTGATTAACATGATTTCTCAGGAAACTATCATTTCATTTGTGCCATGCACAGTACCTGAGAGATGTGGTTCCCTAAAGTCCAGTTGTTTGAAAAGGCTTTCATCAAGGCCAGGTTAATGGGCCTCAACTCAATAAAACTCTTTATAGAGCAATTTAAATGGATTGTATCTCTCCTTCCCCCACAAGAAAATCCTGTCCAGATGAAACTGTTTAGGAATGAGTTTCCTTTCTACTACTTTATAGAAAAGCAACAATGGCAGCTAGAGACACTTTATGAGAGGCATTCCATAAATCCCAACCAATTAGTGAAAAAAAGTAGGCAAGCAGAGTTTGTGTGTACATTCTAAAAATGTCCATTAGCACACATCTGGAAACAACACCAAAATGAACAGACTCAAAAGGCAGCTGACCATCCTGCTGTTGCCTCACCCCCCAAACTGTAGCAGCACATCTGTTTATTTTCTTTTAGTCCAATGCATACAAATTCCATGTATTAAAAAACACTGCTAAAACTGCAAAGCCAAGAAGTCCCTGTCTCTTATCTTAAGAAAAAGGGAGGGCGGGAGAAATGCAGATGCATTTAAGACAGTTTTCCAGGGGAAACAGCAACAGTGGACACTAATTTGAGTAAGAAAACTAATGAAGGGAAAGCCTTCAAAAGCCCAAGGGAAAACATGAGATGGATTCAGAATGGGATAAAGAATTCAAAGAAATCTCAATCCTGAAATAACAGCATGACACTTATATGTTAACAAATGTAATTAATATCAAAGAGATCAAACCTTCTCAGCCAAATTCTGACAGATTACCTTTGATTTTAACAGTCAGTGTTAGTGGGAAGCAGAGATTCTGAAATATTTAAAACAAATCTCTAGAAATCATGAACCTATGCAATATTAGCAAAATTTCAGATAAATCACTTCTTGCCTGTTTGTTTTATCCTAGCATTAACTTTTAGGGTAAGGTCCTATCTTCTTTTGGGTTAGCCTAGGCAGATCACTCACCTTTCCTCACTGTGCTCCACTCTGACCTCAGAAGTGGTAAATTAATATTCATTGACTTTACGTTGCTGTACTTCTTATGTGTAATTATTTAGGCTGCTTACCTCTCTAAGCTCTGACTTACATTTATGCTAAGCATATGCTTCTAATGTAACTACCAATAATTTTATTATTTATGCTACAGATTCGTCTTAAAGAAGCACCAGGAATTCCTTACATGACCTTAGAGATGGTAGATGGTGGTCTTGCCCACGGTGACACAGAAATGTGTGATAACTTGAGAATAAAGGTAAGGAAATATGGCTGTTGATTACTTATCCAAAGTCAAGACTAGAAGCACAAGTGAGATAAAAGCATTTTATACTACTTTTGACTTGCCTTTTCTGAATTAGCCATTTCATCCCAGGCAGGCCTTGTCTGGCGGTGTTCTGTCTGTACTCTAGTATAGGAGGCTATAACAGTAGTCTGTGTCAGCGACTGCACTAGCTTTGTGCAACCGCAAATTCTTCCCCAAGCAGAGGCCAACTGAGTTGCTTAGGTAGCAGAGAGGTGGACAGATGGTTGAAAAGCTGACCTAATGAGACAACATGCAAGGAAGCTGAGAGAAGCTGAGATTCTTCTTTGCAACACCAGACACAACAGGACATTCAGGAGGCAGTACCAGTGTCCAAGCTCCAAACTCTCAATGTCTTAGTGATGGCAGTAGATAATTTCAGTGGCTATTGACAAAACAGGACTTTTTACAACAGAAACTCCCCCCCTCTCAGAGCAGTTTGTTAGTGCAGTTCTTCCTATAGTAATGAATAACAGTCACAGGCAATGACTCCAATAAAAATAAACCACCATTGCACGCACATGTGGCTAGGCTTACTCCCAGAGGAGACATTCAATACTTGCAAAGGAAAGAAATGGAAGGAAAACAAACAAAAGGAGGAGATAGAAATGAAAACCAAGAACCTTTTAAGAACAGAGGAGAAACAGGACAGTGGACAAGTCCAGGAAAGAGGACACTCTCCAAATCTCAAGCCCTGCTATACTCAGCTGGCTTCAGATCTTGCTTCTAAAAAGCAATACATGTATAAAGGATTTTTTCATAGTGCATAATGCCAGGACCTGGGAATCAGGATTCATGAGTTTTCTTCCTAACTTTGCCACTGTTTTATTGGCCAATTATATGAAAATTATGTAGCATTCCTTTTCTTCAGTCCAAAATCAGGCATGGAGATAGACATCTGTAGCAACTTCACTGTATTAATTTTCTGCCAGGTAGGCAAAGCTCCAGAGATACCCTGCTTTCCCCTACCCAGAGAGTACAGCAGAAGGATCAATAAGCAACAGATCTGCTATCTGTTTTCTCAAATACTTAGCGGGGTCAATTCCTTCCCCTCACATAAGACCACAACAAAGGCACGTGTTTTGGCTGTGCCTATCCAGGCAGTTGCTAGCAACGGATGACCAGTCTGTAAATTGTTCCAGTCCTTGTGGTGTGCCAAACATTGGATTTCAAGTGAGAGAGCTCAGCATATAATATGTACTGCCATTCAGACATGGTTTTAGCTTCAGGCACCATAATGAGGAGCTCTGAATATCCTTGGACTGAGTAATCATAACTTCAGTGGAAGAAAACCATCAAAACCTCAAATGAGTATCAATCACAGACAACAAAAGCAAAACTTTCCAAGGTGAACTGCCCTGATGTGCTCCAGAACAACGACTGTCCTGAATGCAATAGGCCAAATGCAACAAAATGCTGCTTTTGCTTAGCTGTCCTCTCCTAGAGTGTGAGCAGACCCCTGAACCCTCTAATCCAGAGTGCCTTTTCCTGCCTAATGTATGTAACTTAACAACAACTTCAGTGGCAGGGAACTGCACTGCCTAGGCAAACAGTGGGTGACTTCAAGTTTAATTGGAAAAGAAAATGCAATCCCAGATGTTTATCCAAATTGTGTCTGAACTGCAGCAACCTGGCCAGGGAACTGCACAAAAACAGGCTGCCTCCAGTATACTTCTACTTAAGCCAGACTTCTGGTGCAAGTTCCCCAGCGTGAAATATGGGGTATGCAGGGCCAGTCAGCTCCCTTCTGCTCATGTAACACCAGACCCTGTGAAATTCCTCTTCCCAGAAGTGCTTTCTGTCTCCCTGCCACGTGCCTTATTCCTTATTTTGCAAAATGGATTTTGTTGTCTTTTCTGTTTCCGAGTCTCTCCTAATTTTCCCGATGGAGAGTCCTCTAGAGGCCAGGAAACTTCACAAGAGCTTGGCCATGATGATTTCCTATGTTATAATACTTTTGAGGCCCAAAGCCCTGGTAATTGTCCAATGTGAAGGGTAATTCAGGAGAAAATGCTTGTAGCTTTTACTAAGCAGGAAAGAGGCTAGCCAGCCAGCATGTCCTGGCTACCACAATGAAACAGTACCAAGAAAGGGATCTGAGGATGGTGCTGTGGCTGGATAACGTTGTTGGGTAGCATAAACACAGCCTCCTAAGGGAATTCTCCTGTGCGGCAGCTTGTGGTCACTCATCAGACTTGTAGCACACTGGTAGTGAGAAGAACAGAAAACAAAGTTTATGTAGCTTTTCAGAGCCTTCCATACAGTTCCATTTGACTTTGGTTCTGGAACTAAGAAAAGGGCTGAAGGATACAATTCTTATTTACGACACAAACTGGAACACTGCCTTATCCCGGGATCATGCATCCCGAATCGGGAAGGACTCCTAAGGGAGTCCCAGTACAATAGCACCAGAGCAGTTCTTCTCAGAATACACAGCTGCTTCCACGCAGCCTGCCAGACTTGCCTGGAAGAGACGGGACCAGTGGGGAAGACAGCACAGAAGCCCAGCAGCTGCGCACTTTCTCCTCCACAGAACCACACGCTCTGACAGAGATGCCGCTGGCTTCTCTGCCCACATGGCTGCAGAGGTAGGGATCCAAACAGCATCCAGCCCTCATCATTGCATGGAGTAGATCAGCTCTGTGTAATTCACCAGCACAACACAAGGAATATACATTCTTAAGTATGTAATTAGCATATGCATTGCCATCATGATTTATTCTTCAGATCTCTATGAACCTTCTTTATGATAGTTTTAGCAACATACTTATCTTCTACAGATAAAAAAGTATCCGCCGCAAATTCAACCCCAATGCCTGTTTCTAATGTGTCTCAAATCTTCAGTTAGCCAATACTCATTCCTTCTTCCACTTTCTTTTGGCTTTCTAAATGACAAAAAAGCTTAACATTATTGTTTATAAATTGGAAGAAAATTAAGCCATTGTAAAAGAGCATCACAAGTGTGCTCTCCCCATCCTGCATTCATTGGTGTTGGACATCAGTAAAAACAACACTGTCCTTCATACTTCCTTGATATAAAGCCATAATCTTAATTTCTCTGACTTGGGCCAAAAAGATTGGGATTCAACCAAGTCCTAGACCACAGCATAAATATTTTTCACCCACACTAGTGGCTGCAAAATGCTTTTAACATGAAACAAACAAAACCACTTTCCAAGTTTTTTTGTGTATTCACTTCCTTCTGTTCCTAAACCTAAAGACCTTGGAGACAAGCTAACGCAACACTGCTGAATTCACATGAAAGAGACAGCAATAGTATCTTAGGTAAAGCCTCAGTAGAGTATATTTTAGAGTCCACTGGGCATCACAAAGCAAGGACAAGGAAAAAAAAAAAGCTAACAGATCCAGGAGCTAATACATACAGATGCAATGTGCGTGCTTTTGGAGTACTGTCATGCTTTACAGGTGTTGAGAAAAGGTGATAGATTTAATTTAAAATTTAATTTCAACCTTTCTACAAGACTCAGATTTTCTCTAGCAAGAACATTATTGGGAGACATTTTACCAAGGAAGTGGAAAACAATGTGTTCAAAGAAAGCTTAATGGACTTATAAACATCATCTGTATTACTGAATGTACAAAAGTTGAATAAGAGTCCTAGAAAAACTTTTCCCTAACAAACAAAATGTTTCAGGAGACTTCCTTTACATTTCTAGAGGGTAGCTGATCCCCACCAATCCACACCAGTTAATGGCAAACATGCTTGTTCCAGTGCATGGCATAGATGCACAAAGGCTGGACAGCCATTTAGGACCTGAAACATCGCTTTATAATCCACCAGATCTGAAATTTTTGATGACAACATGCCCCAAATAACAATCAGCAGGTTAACACACCTTTTTATGTTGGAGAAGAAACAGAAGCAAAGATCAGACATAATGGTCATTCTTTTACAAAATTATTGGGAGTAGCATTTATGGCTCTTGGATATTCTCTTGCATGGGGGTAATGCTTAAGAAATTCAGATTGGTCTATGTGCGTTAGGGATCTTTACTACGTGTGAACTTTTGAAAAGTTATTATGTTCAAAGGACAAAAACGTAGTCATAGCAAAGAAAATGCACAACTGTAGGAAAAAAAATTGATGAAAAAGACCTCTCAACCTCTTCTTTCCTGCAACGGCACCCAAATGGCAACCTTTATTACATTTCTTACAGGAAGTTGCTTGGCTTTTTTTTCTATATTTAATGCCAATTAATTTATATGAGTAAGAAACTCCTTGAATTTTTTCATGCTAATTTACACTTTTATTTTCTTTTTTCAGCCTGCTCAGTTATTTCAAATGAAGACTGAGATGGCCATTATAAGATCACAAGTAAGAAGTAAGACAAAATGTATGAAAAAAGGAGAAAAAAGTAGTTTCCTCTTGTTTTTGGTAAGAGATGTACCACATCCAGCTAGAAACATGAACACAAGTTAAGAGGGGATTAGGTGACTTTCCATCTGTAGCTTGAGACGACTATGGGTACAGAGTTTTATATTATTATTAGATAGATAAATAAATAGTGACAATAAGAGAAAGAACTTCACTGACATACAGTGAAGAACAAACACACAATTTGGACCAGAAACATCAATTTGCTGAGTAAAACGGCAGTGCTGGCTCAGGCCTGATAAGGCTTTATTGGCCCAGACTCCAAGCCAAACCTCCTGGACCACTGTCAGCTCTGTACAAGGCTAACTCAGGTGTCTTCGCTACCTAAACTCCACAGCTTCCAGTTCACTGTTGTGGAGCACGTAAACACCCTGAACTGCAGACACATCTGCACAGCCAAATTAAGCCAAATGGCAGAAAAAGCCAAGGTTGATTGTTCACTCAGGACTAGTGCAAGAACTTCTGCCAGAGACTCAGGGCTCACTGGTAGTAAATGACTGATAAGGGAGACCATGAACCATCACTGTGACACAAATGTGAAAGGGCTTTGCAAACCCAAGAAAAATCAAATGAGCTCTTTCCAGTGGAGAACAACCTCAGCAGTGCCTCACGCACTACACTGCAATCTAGGTCTGTTGCTTTTTTTGATGACACAGTAGCATTTATTGACAAGTGACCTGGTTAGTTATTTCCAATTTAGTGTTGCTCCAATATGAATATTCAAGCAAGAAGCCATTCATTAACTAAGCTGCACTTTACAGTACTTCCTACCAGTATCTGAAAAGTTGAAGTTATCCATCAATCACATCTGTCAGAAACACTGAACTTCAACATGGATTGAGAAATTTACTGCTTTCTGTTAATATGTATCTAGAGGACATACCTCTCCCTAATCGAAGTACAGTGTAAGTACTACATGTGAGAGCTGGAAGCAGGATGGCTCAGGTAGCTATTTATATTGCTTTTTACCTTTTAGTCACAAGAATCTTCCAATGTTTCCACAATGGGGGTATTATACACTACCATCTCCTGGACACATCCTTTCCATTCCTGATTGAGCAAGTGTCCTCAAATCCCATCATATTTTTCCAACAGTTACAACAATCAGCCCAGGGGAAGGTAATATTGTGAAAATTATTTATTATCTTCTTGACGCAATATGATGGGTAGATGTGATAAAGTTGACCAGACAGCTCCCAACAGGTCACCAACATTGGAGACCATCAAAACCCCCTCCATTTTAAGGTGCAGTCCATCTCAGGCAGTGGTATGTAAAAATTGTTTTTATTCCTTAAAGCGGGTCAGTAGTCTGTATTCAGTTTCTAAGTAGTTAACAGGGTTTCTTCTTTTTCAGCCTGTTTTTAGATCACAGCTAAGGGCACTGATACCATAGACAGGAATTACAGAGATCAAAGATCAAAAAGTCTACGTAGAGCAAACCCCTCTAGATTAATTGACCCTACCCAGGGTAGATATACTGATAAGGCTGAACCAAAGAAAACACACTGTTTTCTGTACAGCAGATTTTGATCGCCACTCACTGGCTGTCATTCTCATATGTTGTCAATCTAGAACAGTTCAATGACATTAGATTAATAAAACAAGCAAAAATTCAAGTTGAAAGTATAATATCCTAGATATACAAACTCCTGAGATGATTCTTCCTTAATATGTTTAGAGCATCATAAAAGTTGTAATGCCTGAACATGGGGATCATGTCTGATCCCTACCTTTTCACAGATGTGATGCATTTTGCCCACTGAAGTCAATATGTCAAAGTTTATCTGGTTTTAAAACTTTATCTGAGGTTTTTTTTTACCAGTGACAGCTCAAACTTGTTGCTATGTCAATAAATATATTCTATCTAGCGCAGACGTTACCTGGGAAGAAAGTAAGTAGAAAGAGAAGAAAGAAGAAAGTAGTGGGAACACAAATGTCCAGGCCAGATAGAGTATTTCAGAGATTTCCCCAGTGCCTTTCCTCAAAGGTACAAACACTTTTCTCTTTTCTTTGAAAATGCCTTGCCTGACCTATTCTAGGATAGCACAGATCCTTTTCATGATTGCATTACACTGTTGAATTAGTTTTTCTGTGATAAACTAAACCACTCCAGTATTAGCTTCAGTTCAAGCTTGTACGCTCCTTATGTAAAGCAGAAACTAATTTGTAATGCCCAATATTATTTTACAGATTATTTCTATGATCAATCTTATATTCCACTATATTGTCACTAATTAAGGCTGTCCAGTTCCTTCATAATGATACTTTGATCTTTTTCACTATTAAGAATGCCTTTAAGCTTTAAGTATACTATATTCCAAGACAGACTTAGCAGAACTTTTCTGAATAATAAACACTTAAATTTCAGTTGGGCATTTTAGTTAGTTTGTTTTCAGTTACAAAAAAAAAAAAAAAAAAAAAAGAAAAAAGAAAAAAAAGAGGATCTGGTAGAAAACAGGAGGCAGGGGGATTTGCCAAGGCATTCCAAGGATAAACAACTTTGGTCATTGCCACTCTGATGTTAGGAGCAATGAAACTTCAGATATTGATGAGACAATCTGCTCTAGGTTAATTCCACTCTGTTTTGAGGGGAAAACTCACACTGAAGTCCGATCAAAATCAGAAAAGTGATTCTGTATAAACAGGATGGGAATTTGTATTCATTCCCTCTCTGCAAGGGGGCTTAAGCTTACAAACAGAACATTCTTCAGACAATTCAGTCCAGAGCCTGAAAGTCATATCTGGTTCTTTCTCTCGCCCATTTTTATGCTGTTTTAGTGAACTGTAAATACAGTGTAAAGGGCGTTGGATTAACAGCGTCACAGACTGAAGTTCTCTGTTTTATATTCAGAGCAGATTTTGTTATAGTAATCTTACCCCTCCTATCCTGACCCTTAAGTGGCTCCCAATAAAGAACAGGAGACATAGCCCCAGTTTCTGAGAATTTGCTATCTGATTAACATGAAGGTGCACAATTATCAACTAGACCAAGGCAAAAGGCAATTTTCCCAGTTATGGAACTGAGAAAATATATAAAAATTAAAACAATAATGTCACTGTGACTAAGTAGGTCTCACCAAAGTAACATTTCTATTTTCTATGGTAAGTTTGGAAGAGGAAAAAAAATATGGGGTTGATAATACTAGAAATGAAGACGTTGCATTAACCAATACAGAAGATAAGAAGCTGGGCAAGCATTCTAATCATCTAAAAATTTAAGCGCTAGCTACTCGTTTTGTTGGGAACTTGCAACTTGGAACAGTTTTGATGTCTGCAAAGAGGAGAGATGTAGGAATGCAAGGTGACTTCTAGAGCTGAGGCTTAGAAAAATCAGCTATGGTATCAACAGAAACTGGAAACAAGGAAGCAGAGAGAGAGTTTTGCCATAAAGCTCAAGCCACAGTCTCAGTTTCATTAACCTTTTATTAATGGTGAACATTGATGAAGAAAAGTTTATGGCATGCTAAGGAGAGAGATTCAGGAGAGAAGTCAGTGACCACAGTTAAAACCAGTTCAGCAGGTGAGTTAATCTACAGAGGAAATTGGTGAGGGAAGCAGAAGGAGTTCCTTCACAGCTGGGGCACTACATAGTACGAGGAGGTACAAAAACTTTATAAGTGCCTGAAACAGAGGCAGTAAAGGTTGAGCAAGATCAAGCTTAGTGGCACATAAGTGGCAGTGAAGAGATTCCAGCTTTGCTCCCAGCTGCAAAGGATTTACTCTGGCCAGTTATTTATTTCTGACTCGGTTTCCTCAGTTATGAGCACTTGGCATGGGCATTGCAGAGATCAGTCAGCAAATGCTTGCATAGTAATTAAAAAATATAACAATAATATGAGATGGTTAACTTGTAAACGGTGTAGGTTAGCAGCAACCAAAGAGAAGTCTCTTCTGAGAGCTCACTGGCCTATCGGTCAAAGATACCTGACAGAAAGTACCCACCTCTGCCACCAGCCTCAGTAGGAAGACTTGGTATAACTTAATGACTGAGTTTGCCTCTCTGCCTCAAAGATGTTCCTGCTTATCTGTTTAGGATGCTTTGAACTACGGATCTATGAGTTTGAAGTTTGCACGGCTGCTGCTATATTTTGTCAATCTAACATTAGAATAATTTTCATTACGAAAACTTGCAATGCTTATTAAAAAAAGGACAGAGAAAAAGATGAAATATTTAAAGGTTCTCTTTTGTTCTTTTCCATTTTATCTAGGGTCCTTTAATTTGTTTAGATTCTTAGATAACAAATTGATTAGTGTTATATAAGCACCTGAGTAAATGAATTCTTGTTCAAGAAGGATGGAAACATTTTTCTCTATATAAAAGTGTCCTGTTAAGAGAAGAGGGCCATAAATCCAGTCCCATTTAATGTAGACAGGGCTACGGTGATGTTTATATTGTATGACCATTTTCCACAAGTCCATTAAGAAGGAAGCTTACTGCAAACACAGACATGAACAAACACACAAGTCGGGAAAGTAAGTGACCTAGCGATGTTTGAGCTCCAAATACTTGTTAATGAATCTTCTCTGTTTTTATGGCATCCTTTCATTTGGCACTTTTGCTGGATTAAGTCAGTATCATACTGTGTCGATAATCATCTGTTTATGCTACAGTTGTGCACTGTGTCCAGTTTCATCCTGTTCACATGCAACTCAAGTTCATATTGCCGCTTATGCTTGTATATGATCTATGGATAAGCAAAAGCTTTCTGTCATAAGGGTTATCAGTCTAGAGCCTTTTTAATCAGAAAAAACCCCATAAGCTGCTTCTTTGTGTATTTTAAAGGATGTGGTTTGTACACATGCATGGAAATTCAAGGCCGTAACAACCTTTCATTGTGTCTTGATTCAAAACATTCAAACGAGAGCAGAGTTGAGGCAGAAGTCTCTGAAGTAAACCGTGTATCCTAGAAAAAAACATTTCTTTAAAAGGAAGAGTTTACAGAATTCAAATACGTGCTCCTGCAGTCTTTCCACAGCTATTTCTTCAAAAGCAGCATACTTCGTAATGGAGAACTATAAAAAGTGAATCTCACCTGAAAATAATTCTACTTTCCTGCAACTTTTCCTATCCATTGCATGATTCCATACCATCATTCTTATCTTAAAAAAAAAAAAAAAATTAAAAAAAACTCTTCCTGTTTTCACAGAGCTGATTTTCCATACGATAAGCACATTATATAATAAGATGGTTTAGAACAGATACACACTTAACACTACTTCCATTTTAAAACAACCCAATAGCCACATCCCTTTTCTATCACTGCTTACTGGACCTCATTATCCACTACCATCTGCAGATTTTCTCACGTCTAAACACTTGAAAAAAAAGTATTGTACTAGGTACATAATCTGCATTACTGTACAATGTACATGATTCATGTAGCATGTAAAGACAGGTCTTCCTGACACGGATCGCAGCTGCTGAATGGCACTTCATTTGTCTAAATACTGCTAAAAAGCCACATGCAGAGCTTTCTTCTGTACTTGTTTCGGGGACTTGGATTTCTTCTTCTGAGTATCCCCAAATTCTAGCTCAGCAGAAGACAGCGTAAAGAGCAATACTTCTTGCCTCACACATAACGATGGGCAACCTTCACACATCCTCAGTCACCTCCTTTGGCCAAACACTGATTTCACTGCCCAGTTCTCTATGGGCTCTTTCTTGCCCCACTGTCATAGACTGAACTAGCTTCTCCTCAGCTCCCACTGAAGTAGGTGAAAAGCTTTTTGCCTACATTTCTCAACACTAGTGGCCATCTCCATCCGCCTCATCTGACTCCTAAACTATGTTTAAGACAATTAAAAATATCTTTTTTTCATTGCATTTTCTTCTTCATTTGCTTTAGTAGGTAGCTATAACTGCTACAAAGTTAATAGAAGAAAAAACACACCTATGCTGTTTGTATTTTATTTGTATCAGACCTTATCCCCTCCATCTCAGAGTGATTTCAGTACATGTTCTGTCTGATTACATTTCATTGCCTCTTCTTTGTCCCCAGCAAATATTACCATCTCATCAAAGTAATTAGAAGCCTTTATGGTATGAGGCTACAATCTTCCATTATGTTTCAACACATAAAATTTGGATGCCATTTCCAAACTTCATTACTGTACTTGCTATCCTCTAGATTATTAAGGCAAAATTTAGAAAGTGTTAACCACAGATAGTAGTACTTGGTGTATGTCTCTTCTCCACAGCTTACTCACTTTGTCTGAGATTGTTTTATTTTCTGTGGTTTATTTGCTTCCCTTTTTTATGAATGAAAACCTCACCTGGTGTTATCTTTAAAACAGGACAGCTATCCAACAGCTACAGAGTCCACATAACTACCTTCAACGTTTTACAGGGAGATGTAGATCTGGTCTCGCTTATGCTCTGAAATCCTCATGACTGCAACAAGTTACATTATTTCTATTTTTAATATATTTTCTCAACGACTGGTAGAGTTACAGCCAAACATCTGTACAATTTGAAGGAACTGCTTCACTAAAATTATAACAAATTTAAGGTGAAGAATCATGGCAGTTGGCCTTAGCAAGTCACATAAACGTAAAACTTCATCCCCACTCCCCTTGGGCCTCTCCCAGCCCTTCCCCACGCCAGCGAGTACCATGGTTACTTCACCGTCGCAATTTTGGAATGCTTATTCAGGGCTTATTCATATGATAGTAAGCAGAGCAAAACAAAACAGCTGGTCTGTAACCAAGGACACAATAAAAGTTATGTCTGGCATTAGTCTGAATGAGAGAAGGTTTTTTTGTTTTGTTTTTAAGAATGAGTCACCATATGCATTTGAAACACTTTACCTGAAGCAGGAAAATTGCTGAACAACAGCTCACATGGCATGGCTTGAAAGCTCCAGCTCGTATCTCAATCCTAAGACCAGTTGTTCTCTGGGTGCCCAGCCCCTGAGCTGGAAGACAGGGACGGGGAGCAGAATGAAGCCCCCACAGTCCAAGGGGAAATGGTTAGTGACCTGCTACACCACTTACACACACACAAGTCTATGGGGCTGGATGGGATCCACCCAAGGGTGCTGAGGGAGCCGGTGGAAGTGCTCACCAAGCCACTTTCAGTCATTTATCAGCAGTCCTGGCTAACTGGGGAGGTCCCAGTTGACTGGGAGTTAGCTAATGTGACGCCCACCTACAAGAAGGGCTGGAAGGAGGATCCGGGGAACTACAGGCCTGTCAGCCTGACCTCGGTGCCAGGGAAGGTAATGGAGCAGATCATCCTGAGTGCCATCACACGGCACGTACAGGACACCCAGGGGATCAGGCCAGTCAGCAGGGGTTTGTGAAAGGCAGGTCCTGCTTGACTGACCTGATCTCCTTCTGTGACAAGGTGACATCCGCCTAGTGGATGAGGGAAAGGCTGTGGATGTTGTTCACCTGGACTTTAGTAAAGCCTTTGACACCATTTCCCACAGCATTCTCCTGGAGAAACTGGCTGCTCACGGCTGGAGCGTGTCCAGAGAAGGGCAACGAAGCTGGTGGAGGGTCTAGAGCACAAGTCCCATGAGGAGCGGCTGAGGGAACTGGGGTTGTTCAGCCTGGAGAAAAGGAGGCTGAGGGGAGACCTCATCGCTCTCCACAACTACCTGAAAGGAGGTTGTAGCAAGGTGGGTGCTGGTCTCTTCTCCCAAGTAACAAGTGACAGGATGAGAGGAAATGGCCTCAAGTTGTGCCAGGGGAGGTTTAGATTGGATATTAGGAAAAAATTCTTCACTGAAAGGGTTGTCAAGCATTGGAACAGGCTGCCCAGGGAAGTGGTGGAGTCACCGTCCCTGGAGGTATTTAAAAGATGTGTAGTTGTGGCGCTTAGGGACATCGTTTAGTGGTGGACTTGGCAGTGCTAGGTTAATGGTTAGACTCAATGATCTTAAAGGTCCTTTCCAACCTAAATGATTCTATCATTCTAAATGCTCTTTCTTGAAAATACCACAGGAAAACACTGATTTGTTATAAAATAACACTTCTATGTGCACTTTCCATGTGAGAATTTCAAAACACCTTATAGACATTAACACAATACTATGAGTCTCACAAATCCCTTGAAAACTATAAAATAAACCAGGCCCATAGAAGCTGCCATACCAGATCTGGCCAGTGTCTCACTTAATCCAGCACCCTGTCTCCAACAGACAAGAATAAAATGTTAAATATAGCATGTCAACAAATTAAACCCTACCATGCTGTCCACCAAAGACAGCTGAGCACACATGAAAACAGTAACCTTCAAGCCTGCTGACTCCAGTTCAGGAAAGGATAATTATACATATAGGGGTAACTGAGGAGTCTGACAGTTTCTAGTGCAGCCCCGTTGGTTTTGGCCCAAACTCAAAGGGTCTGCACATTTATGTATGGATTTCAGGAAAACAAATGTCATGGTTAACTACTTACAAGAGTGCTTAGGGAGAACCAAGTATCAGTATCCATAAAGATAATAGCAAATTATCTTCATGAACCCATTTGTGCGAAACAATTAACTTCTCCTGCATTCTCCCAAGCTCTTATGCCACCATGCCGCTGTGGAAGTCATGCAGCTCAGTCCCACTTCAGCAGTTAAAAGACTACTACTGTTATTCATGTTTGTGGGTCTTGGTGGCATAATGAATTAAAATGAAGACTGGAAACTTCCTTCTGCCCTGCCCCAGTGGCATTGCTTCTGTCCTGGAGGAAACAAAAAACAGAATGCTGGCTTCTAGAAGGGGCAAAAGAGGAAAGTTCATCTGTTTGTTCAGAAATCTGTTCCTACCCAAGCAATAAAGCAAACCTGATTGATTTTAAGGCAGGCAGGGTATCCCAGAAATTACATTATTTGCTGAATTGGCTGCTGTCTTATTCATGTTCACCAGACATACAGAGGGTGGCGTAGAAAAAGGGATAGTTGGCTGAAAAATTGTCTGCTGGACAAACAAAATGAAGGAATCTTTTACTTAATATATAAAATAAATCCTGTGTAGGAATTCTATGCTTAATTTCCCTACGTTTGTTGCATACTTGTTCTGCCACCTGCCTACCCTGGCGTTCCCCAAAATTTCAGGAACAGAGACTACGTCCCCGAGCTTTCCCAGAAATGAATACTGCATGACTAAGAACAAGCATCTAGCAGCCCAGTGGCCTGTCCTGTCCAGAAGATACTATGGTTCTGGAAAATTGCTTGCTTGAATGATCCTTAAGGATTACATTATCACTTCACATTTTGAAGAATACCACCCATGGGCCTCATGGCCCAGTGCATCTCAAGAGGTGCTTTCCATCTTGATGGGTAGGATTTCCCAGCGAGGATTAGCACGGTGGCTCTACTACCATGGAAGTTAGATGTAAGGGAAGATCCCTCAGACTGTCACTACTGCCCCAGCTTCTCCAGGGAAAGAAGAGAAAGTAGAGCAAGGAGGAACATCTTCAGGAGGTCAAATGAAGAAAGAATGAATTCTAGCTTTTGAAAGAAAAAATTGTGTCTGCTGTGCAACTCAGAACAAAACACAGGTTATTCCTTGAACAGTAATGATTCTGCAGGGTTACAGATTGTGAAAAGCAGGGAAAACTTGTTTTTGCACTACTTTTCACCCAAATCTCCAGAACAACTGTGTGCTTTCATTAATTTCCTGGGGCAGAATTTCACTTTAAAACCAAGACTACACAGATAATCACAGGCTTCTTTTTTTTTTTTTTTTTTTTTTTTTTCAACACAGTAATATGAGAATTTGTAAAAGTGATTACTGACTTGGGAATTTTTGGACCTCCAAGTTAAGCTTCCTTAAAAAGTGCTGATTTTCAAAGCATTGATATCCAACACCTCCTGGCAGAACCGCCTTACGATGACTGAAATGGCATCTCAAGAACTGAGGCACCTTTATTCACAATTCATTTCTGAAAGTGGGTATAAAGCAATTATAAAAGAACATATGTGTGTAAAACGATAGTAATTTAATCAATACCATGCTGCTACAGGTAGGGCAATTCTAGATGCCTTCCTCTAACTGGAAAGTGCATGTCTAGCTGAAAGATTTCTATGTCTTTAAGAAAAGAGAATTTATCAAAAAAAAAAAGGACACAGATACCAGCAACAGGAAAATACTTACAGGACATCATGGACATATCCCATTTCATTCATGGACTTCACAGACATATTACTATTTATATCACACTTCTGTTTCAAATTACTTTGCTTTTAATACTATATACTAACATTTACTTTAAGGTTGTTTTTCCTCACTGTAGTTACAGTTCTTCTGCTTAACTAAAACAGAATGAGCCCACGGCTTCACATGCAAGCAAGGTGGTGCATCTGATAAACCCAGTTAGGAACAGAGTAAAATTCTGCTTTTTTTAAAGCAGATCATAATATATTTTTTGTAATGGAATTTTAAAGGGTTAAAACCAATATTTCATACACTTGCGAACTATTACTTCTCAAACAAAATCAGGAAAAAAATACATTTAATATCTAAATCTTCTTTAGGAAAACTGCTCCCTCTTTCCACCACCAGAGGAATGTTCTTAATCATTTTTAGCCAACTTTGTGCATCATGAAGTAGCACAGAGCCCAGTTTCTGCCCTTTTCCCTTTGCCAACTCCACCTCTCATGTACCTCCAAAGCGATCCAGGAAATTTGTGAACAGCTTTGTATTTTGCACACACATGTAGAAAAGGAGAACTCGTTACAGACCAGAATAAGAAGCAGAACATAGAGAACTTCTAAGAGCAGCAGCAGTAAGAGCATGTTTCTATACAACTGTGCATGGTCTTTAGAAGAGGGTCCAGAAGATGCCTTTTCTACCCGCATTTGACACGCTTAACCTGCTACCTGAGAGTCCAGAGGACTACTGCTGCTTCACCGTGCCCACTACTCGCAGGAACAGAAGTACAATCATTATAATTTTACTTGTAATGAGCAGATTAAAACAGGATGGCTTCCTCTGCTTTGGCTCTAAAGACTGAAACCTAAAAGCGAGAAACCTTGTGTTGGGGCAGTAAAACCAGGAGCACCAATTTGAACACACATGGGTAATAATGCTATAGGAGGAAGATGGTACAAATTTTGGATAGCAATTTTTCTGACAGCCCTTTAATGGGCAGAAAATCAATAACATTAGGACTGAGGGTCACAGCCTTTGGAAGGAGTTACATCAATGCAAAAACAGAATAGACAAAGCCAAATGAGATTATAACCACAGATATCTCAAGGGACAGATGAAATCATGGGTTATGATGTTCTTAAAAACAAAAAAAAAGTTATTCCCTCAATCAAACTCCAAATGTCTTGCCTCCTAGTTTTTCACAGTTTTTTTAAATTAAGAGGTGAAGATTGCAGTCAAAATTGCTACTATATTTCACTCAAAAGCATGAAGTCTCTTAGTGAAAAGGGTAAGCATTTTCCTTTTTGCAGGCATACTTCTGGAAAATTGGTACCATACTTACTGCTCAAAGTTAAGCTTGCTGGTGCAGGCAGCAAGCTTCCACTTGAAAACAGTAGCTGCAGAAGATAGAGTGCTCCCTGTCCTAACAGTCACAGCTGAAATTTGGCACAAAGAGTGGGAAGGACGACAGCAAAACAATCATGGCAGTGAAAGGACTAGCTTCCTACTCCTGCCCCAAAATCCCTGCGCAGGGCAGCACTTTAAGGATTACCCTTCATCTCCACAACATGAAATGCACTAAAAGCTCAAGGAACATGTATGTCTGTGCCAACAGGCCAATGCTAGGTCCTGTGACTCAGATAAGCCCATCCTAACATAGGGAGGCACTGGAGGACTGGCCATCCCTGAAAAGCAAAGCACACCCACCGCCCCCCACCCAAATTAAGTAATTGGCTATAGAGTCCCAGGTTCTCAACACATGTGGCATAACCACAGAGGCTGAAGGACACAGTTAGCCCATCTGACCGAGCACTGCTGGTGTGGCTTTATTTAAAGTCTCTTCACTGTTAAGTTCTCACCTGTCTTGTTGGCAAGTCATGATATTGTAGTATGAGCCTGGTGTTGACGCTGTGACTCCATGTGTTGCCAAGGGCTGCTGTCACACAACCAGATTCCTTCTTCCCACTTCCAGAAGCTCCTGAAGATAAATATGAAAGAAACTGCATCAGGACTGTGCCACAGAGAAGGGTTCGTCATGGAAACTCTAATCAGTCATCTCAGATCATTCCCTAAGGTAGGTAATCACAATTGGAACTTAATAGATGGCACTATCACATGAATTTCCCACCTTTCTGATTTATTTATACAACTGCAGTGTGAGTTCTTCATCTCACCCTCTGATACCTAGACAAAGTGCCAAGAATTAAGGATACGTTGAAAGCAGTACCTACCTTCTTGGAGAGACCGGTACATTTTCTAAATATCTGGAGGTGCACCATACATGGGGGACACTTGCCTTTTCCTCTTTAGATATTCTATCCCCAAGCAAACCAGCTTTCTATGGGCACAGAGGAGAGGAAAGCAGGCCAGCAGAGTGACAGCATGTAATGACATAACAAAAAGGGAAGCTAAAGGAGCAGAATCAAAATACTGCTTCATGCCATCAGGCATCCTACACATTTTCTAAGATGTGCAAAAGAAGGGAGCCCCTTAGCTGTAAATACCATTCTGGTGTCTCTGAAATCACATGAACTTTATATAACCCTGAAGGAAAATGCACTTTGCTGCAATCAGCAATGACAACATAAGGAAGTGTTTCCAATAATGCCACATGATCCAGCTTGCTGAACTGCCATTGCACCTGAGCTTTCTCATATTGAAACCAGAGACCCATACATACACACATATACATACGCAGGCAGGTAGGTGCCCCAGACCTTCACCTTTGCTTACCACAAGTTCTGTGTAAGATGAACAGATAGACGAGTGACTTGTTTGTACTTCAAAAGACACTTCAAGAACAGAGCAAGCTGGACAAACCAAGGAAATTCAGAAACAAAATCCCAATTGTTATGTCAGTAGAAATGATCATGTGCAAGTTGAAAATTGAACTGTTTGAGGCAGACAGTCCATATGGTTAAAAGCTATGACTGAATGAGAGAAAGTTAGATTTAAAGTCAGGGAACTTCCTGTCATCTATCAGGCAACAAAACTGCTTCCCCAGAACAGTCATGAAAATCTTGTCAACTAAGTCAATTAAAGTTAGACCAGACACTTACTCTGCAATACAAAGTTCAGGGCAGCCTTATGTTTTTGTCAAAATGATCAGTAATGCAACAGTTAATGTTGAAACTTAACTTATAAGTACTATGTTTTGGAAGTAATATTGTACTGAGATGACAAAGTCATCTCATGGCCCAGTGGAGCTTCTGGAAGATTCAGGTTTAAAACCCTTCATTGCTTTTACATTTGCAAGGTTGTGGGTTTTTTTACTTTCCCCCCACAACTATTCAGAGCAGAAACATAATTTCTTCATTCACTAAAGCTTTTATTTTGGAAAAATACCCAGTAAAGGGAAAGACCAAAAGTGTTGGCATGCAGTAATAATCATTATTTGTATCACTGCTGGTAGCCTGCAAGCAATGAGAAGGACACTGTATTAGACTGCATTAGGCAGGGGAGAGCAGCGGGCTGGAGAGAAGGGCCTGGAATGATCGCAGTGTGCTACAGGACTCAGCCGAAGACCTCAAACCTCCCCCGCTAAGTAATACAAGGTTCAATTAACATCAACTGGATTTGGATTAGGTCTTTAAATGTTTAAGGTCTACAAAAGAAATGAGTGAAGCACCTGGTTCAAGCCAATAGTTTGACAAGAGTCTGGACTCTGTACTTGTCTGAATCACCTCCCACATCACGGGAACTCACTGCAACATGCACAATACTTGCTTCTCCAGAACAACATCTGTTCTAGTCTGCAAACAGGCTATAGTTGTGCAATCCAGCAAGAATGGCTGCTTTTCTTTTCTCAAAACAAAGGTATTAATATCTTGATAAGCATCAAACTTCCACCTGAATAACTCACCACAGGAGCACCTAACTGGAAGTTTCCATACTCGGAATGCTATTCTGCTAATTAGTCTAACCCATCTCTATTGGGAAGGTGGATGTGCTGACAATAATAATTTCTCTTCATCTACGTTTTGGATTTAATTTGCCAGCTGGAGGAGAGAACAGGTTCAAGTGTTAAAGTAGGGTGCTGGGAGGTGTGTATTCCATTCCCTTAAAATTACTTAAACCAAGTTACTTAATTAAGTTCATTAAGTTCTACAAACTTTTGTTTTTGTGCTAACACCACAAGAGTAAAATGCCATTACTGTATGAACAGGCTAAGGGAGAATGAAAGACAGTGAAGCAGTTTTAAAATTTTGCAATTCTCTCTTTGTCATGTGGAATAAGCTGCAAGTTCCTCCTGTATTCAACATTGTCCTTCTTTCCCACCTGCTAGAAATGGGTAGGAATCACAAAATTGAAGTGGAGCAGTTAAGTGTAAGTTCTGGTGGGTGTGGAGGTGTTCCCCTCACAGCTGGTGTAACTGCACCCCTGTATGCAGCTGGAAGCCACTGCTCCACGCCATCAAGAAACAATTCACCCACCGCTGCTTGGGGGCCTCAGACTACAGACAAAAAGCCCGGACATTCCAGAATTAGCTACTGTTGTCATAAACCAGCTGCAAAATCGACATCCAAAGTTCCCTCAAATTATGTGCCTCTGCTATTAGCTAACAGAAGGAGTAACACCTTGCTGTTGCAATCCTGAGCCAGGCATTTAAGCAGTTAAATGTCTGCAGCCTGCTGATATTACAGAGATATCACGCCATAGCAATTCCTAATTCTGCATTCCTTCCAGGCCTAAAACCTCTCCCAAAGTGAACAGAAGTGATAGAGGTGTACAGCTTATGGCAGAACAAGCAAGCTAATTGCTGCCATTTATTTTACTTTATTATACAGGAGAAAGCCCACTGTACCATACTGTGTCAGCCCCTGTCTGAAGAGGGCTGTCTGTGTGACCCGCTTCCAGGCAAATCCTCTCCTGTGAAGTTATTCAAATTTATGACTCTGGTACAAAGTGGTTAGTAAGCCTGGAGCAAATTTACAGCAAAGACTTTTTACAGGGTGGAAAGGAATGCCTCACAGGAAAGGCTTCCATTTTATAGGGGATCCTCCTGTAAGCTGATGCATTAGGCAGACAGAGAGGCAAACCGACAAGAAGTGAAATAAACCGAGGAGGAAGCAGCACCAGATTTGCAAAGAAGTTCAAGGGCAGTGACAGCACATGCTTCATTCCTTGTCTTTGCTTTAAACACAAAAAGATAGTAAATGTCTCAGAGGAAAGAAAGAGGACATGTTAAGAAAACAGATTTATATTCAAACATGGTCTTAAAAAAACCTTGGACTTATCTTTTCTGTTATTTCAACCACTACTTAGTCATTAATGAACTGGACAAAGGAAGTGCATAAATAGTATTGTTCAAAGAAAAAGTGATATTTTTCAGCACACATTGCCTTGTTCTTCCAAACCCTGATAGTTTCATACTTAGAGATGGGAGTATCAGACCAACCTTGGCCCAAGAAGAAAACAGGCTCATAAGGGACTTTGGTTTCTGCTCAGAGGTCCCCAAACTGTCCAACCTGAATCACTTCAGAGTGGTATGGGGCAAAAGCTCCCAGTTGTGACACAAAGGTGCTTATCCATGCTGTGGCGTGGATGTTTCCAGAGAGCCAGCGACGTGCCATCAGCTGACAGGCAGCAGTTCCCATCTCTCCAGCCTGCTTAGAGCACAGCTCTTACTCCAGTCACTGCCAGCGTGATGGTTTCTGCTCAGGACAAGGGTGATACAAGGAGCACAGGGACTAAGGAGAGTTAGAAAACAGGGCTGACAGACAGATGAGAGAAAGGTGGCAGATCTCAGTTTATGGATGCTGTATGTGGGAAAAGGGAGTGGGTGTCCAGAAGCACAGAGATGGGATCCTAGCATGGGGAGGTGAAGATGCATGCTAGAAGGGTGGGAGAAGACCTCTGAACAACCCCTGCTTTATATATTCAGATCCAGCTTAAGTAAAATGAAGTAGTGATTTCAACTCCTGTAAACACTCCTTCCTTCCTCACACAAAAAGAACTAGCATTAAACTGATCTTCAAAGGACACATCAGCAGACAGGCCAAGGACCGCACGAGGTACCTATTCTACCGTCTCCTGTGAAATTAAGCTCTTCAGGGCACTGGCAGAGACACCAGCAGAAACCATATCTGTTCTGGATCACAAGCATAAAGGAGGAACTGGCTGCTTCACTCTCGCTGAACAGCTGTCACAAGTGAAAATAAAGGTTCTTGTGGTCTGAGTCAAATGCAAAGTAAATGCCTCTCCACAACCAGGGGAAAAACAAACCAAAGAAGAAAGGGTGATTCTTCAACTGAGGCCTGCAGTGCTGCTTCCAAGCAGAAGAAGAGGCTCTCACTGGGCTCCACTGCCCTAGACGGAGTTGCTGGTAGAATTGGGCAACAACACTTAGCCCTACTTACACACAAGGGCTAGATTAACTTTGTTTGTTTCCCCCCATGCAATTAAAACAAACCTTCCATAAGTACCTTCCTTATCACTGAGATGAATGCCACATATAGGCAGGATAGGGAAAATGGGTTTATTCCACCTTCCATTTTTCACTGGAGGAAACAGTAGGATTAAAGCTATTCTGCTCAATACTGATTCTGGGATTACTCTGTTACGTCCAAGCAGAGAATTACAAGTACAGACATGATCTCAAAGACCTTCTCGTCTTCTACTTATAAGAAGGTACCATTTTAAAGACTAAACCTTCATGTAACCCAAGTCCCAATTGTTGCAAATATGGCTGAAGGGGATTTAATCATAAAGGAACTTCAGTTTCATTAGTGTCTCATCCTAGGAAAATTAGGCTAACTAGACCAGCATCTTGAATCAAATGAAACAGACTTCTTAAAAGAACATTATTAAATGCAAGGAGTCCTTGCAGAATGTGATTATACTCTTGATTAAAAAAAATAACTTGTTCCTTATTGATATAACTGCACAGAGCAATGAATTACACCCTTTCCACATTCTCATACAGATTTTTGTCCCTATGACAGTGAAATAACAAAATAGAGAAGCAACCAGTCCCCAAATCTTAACATCAAATCATCTTGATTAAAGCCTGATTTATCAAAAAGGAGGAAAAAACTCTCCAAAAGTACAGAGAAAATATTTATAAAGAATTAAACTACTGAGCTCAACAAAAACAGCACACCATGCAATAAGAATGAAACTACCTTCCCTCTTGCCTAGGCTGTGCAGCTTTCTGGTTCACTGGCAGACCTCATAAAGATCACTGCTTTTCACCTGCATTGCATTTAGTCTGTATTTTTGGTGCAGATCTCTAACAATGACACCAGAAGGGAGAGAAAAAAGAAAAAGAAAAAGAGGAAAAAACCCTCAACCCCCAATCTATTTTTCCATCTTCACCTACTCAGAAAGTACAAGTATAAAAATATCCAATGGTGGAAAAACCCATCACACAGTAAAACACAACCCACAGGACAAACTCATCTGTGAAGTAACTATGCATAGCACCCTTCAAACTCCCACGTGCTGACTTCTGCCATTCTCAGCCCTTCTCCACAGCTTTTTCATTAGGCAAAAGGTGACTCTGATTCTCTTACCCTACAGTGGTGACCATCTCACTCTCTGCACTGGTCAGCCAAGGTACGTCCCAAATTCTTTCTGTCATATACTCTACCTTCACAAAACTAACAGAAAATGAGTGAGGATGAAAAACCCGGTCCTTTACATTAAAGCCATGGCCCTAGCAGTAGACAGCTACTTAGATCACCATTTGATATCACCCGTTTGAGACAAAGCACAGACCAAAATGCACATATACCTACACCTAGGTAACTACCAAACACAAATTACTGATTCGTACAAACAGACACTAAAGCAAATGTTGGTCTCTGTTCTAACTGGACAGATGTGTTTCAGTTAATGGGTTATGCAGGCATATCAACAGCAGAATCCGGTTCATCTTAGGAGAAAAATCAAAACTTACTTCCTAGAGTACAGTGTTGCCTTCATACAGTCTTTAGGAACCATACTATTATTTAGGACATATGGCAGGAAAACCAGTTGCTGCTGTAAGAAATCAAGCTTGGCCACAAAACTAACCATGTAAAAATTCTAACTTTTAAAATGCTTATTCTCCTCCTTTTATTAAGAGAGGGAATCTGGGGCAATTTTACTCCCCCAGAACACCTAGTTCTAAATCTGTGCAAATCCCCCTGCCCTGATTACTCCAGCTTACTTCAAATTTTAATTAAAAATAAGTAAAAATATTTTAGCTGGAAACTGGAATTGTTTAGTAATCAATGGTGTGTAATTTAGTTCTTTTTTTTTTTTTAATAGTACAGTCATCAAAATATAGTTAGCAAACGAAGCAATTAAATGCAAACCCCTACTAATCCCCAGTTTAAAAAAGCAGTTTCAATGGAAAATTTTTTGACCACCCCTGGTTCTTAGCTATGCTACTGCTACAGCACTGAAGTGCCTACTAGAGATTACACTGAAAAGACTGTTACAATTCAGTCATCATCAAGAGACTGAAAATTGCCACTTATAGACTCCAGCTGCAAAGTTCTGATGGAGACAGCAGTGAATGTGACAGAAAGGGAATGAGCTCACTTCTCATTTTGGACAACACAGTTTATTTATCTCATATTCTCCAAACAGGTGAGTTTTCAGACTTTTTTGTCATTATATTTATGTGTATCTGTTTACACATTCTGGGTGATTTTTACAGTGTTAATCTGATACTAGATCAAGAATAATGTCCTTTCTGCTGTCTTTTTTCCAGCCATTCTTTATTTCTACTGTGACAACTCCTAGAGCTCTCATCTGCAATATGCAAACCACTATACAGAGAACAAAAAGATAGTTCCTGACCTGAAGACCTTCTTTTCATGAGAACTGCAGTTTAAGAGTCTCTTACCTGCTGCTGATTATTCCCCACTTACAAGGAATCTTCCCTACAAGATGAGGGAAAATAAACCAAAATATGTGACAGCCCAGCAAAAGTGCATGGAAATAAGGACTTTCAGGATTCTCCGTGAAACATTAGAAGCTTTTTCAAATAAGTAATATTAACCATTATTCTACCCCCCAAAAATCAGCTGGGACCTCTATCCAGGTCAAGACATCGGAAGGGTCTTCCAGAGAACTAGCCAGATGCTGGCTGATTTTTAATCCCACACCAGCATGCCCACTGTTACCAGCGTGTTTTGCACCAGAAGATCACATTCCCTGACATTGGTGAGTTCATGTCAATTCTGTTTTGAGTTGAGAAAGAGAGAGACAGACAGAGAGAGAAGCACACACATGCTAGTACTGAGACTCCTGTCTGCTGGCCTAAAAAAGGAATTGACATTAAGAAATGAGAAAATCCAGCTGGTCTGATTTCTTGCCAATCTACCAGCCATGACCAAAATGGTCAGGTCTTGGGAGATCTGTGGAGGTGGGAAGACAGCTGGTGGTTTATAGCACCTGAAACAGGGCCCAAATCAGGGAATTGTGGAGTTGAGATCCTTGGGAACAGATAGTTTCTTTTTGTGAGTGTAAATATTCTGCCTCTGTGGCCTGGCAACACACCACAAAGTGATGAGTTTCCGGCACTCTATCATTGCTGCATTGCTAGTGCAAATGATTGAATGAGTAGTGCTTTGGTGGGAAGGATGGTGAAGACCAAGTAGAAGGCAGTGGTTAAATCAATTCCTTTCTGTAACCAAGGATAAATTCTTTACCCCTCAGCTCACCCTCCTTCCCTTTCTAATGGCACTTCTTGAGGAATTCCCTCTTTTTCTAAAATCTAGACTTGTACTAATTTACACCACTCTCTTAGTATCCAGAGTTCTTTTCCCACATTGCTCACCACTAAAACTTAAAGCAGCTTCTTCCATCTAACCTCTCCTATGCAGTCACTTCTTCCTGTCTCTCCAAGACTAGAAAATAAAATCCCAAACCATTGACCTAAGGGGAGAAAAAACCTCCCAAACAACCCAGATCTGGAATTTTGCCTGACTGCACATATAAAGGATGCATAGGTTGAAAAACAAAGCTTGCCCAATCATGGCATCTGGCAATGCTAGGGCCCTGTGAACCAGAAAATGCTTTTAATTATCACCTCACCAATCATGCTACAAGTTATTGCTGTATTTTTTTGGTTACGTTCCCTCAGGGAATTAAACAGATCATGATATTAATCAGAAGGCATGTAGGAGGGAGGGGGCAGAATGCTAGAATTACATGTGTGTAGGTCCCTTAAGGCTTGAATAAAGAACCGAGATTTAGAATCCCGCTGTCAGAGGAACTGAAGCCTTGCATGCCGCAAGCCTCGGCCCTCTGACCTACACAGCCATGGCATTATCGTATCTGATTTTCCCAGGATGGTTAATCTCAGCTGCTAAACTTCATCAGTCTCTGCTAGTGTTTACCCATCATCTGGATTTGCCACTTCCGAACTTTCCAGGCTAGAACCAAAAAAGCCATCTGTCACACTCCTCCTTGACAGGGACAAAAATACCAACCCCAACATAACAGTCTGAAGTCTGGAAGCCTAAACGGCTGAATCCCAGAAAGGCAGAACAAAAACTAATACATTTGGGGGGAGGAGAGGGAGATATAGCTCTGAAGCTGCAGTGAGTTTCAGAATGCAGCTCACAGCACTATACTTATGTTAGGTTGCTGTGGTCCGAGACACAGACTGTATTCCCATAGTCTACATTTTTTTTCCCATAAAATATGTTCTGGTAAAGAAGCAGTATCTTGGCAGCTTAGCTCTCATACCCAGAAAACTGACACAGTACAGGCAAAAGCAGCAGTACTCCAGGCAAGGTAGGAGCCAGTCTGCAAATGAACCTTAAATTACATTTGAGAGTCAGGGCACGGAAGGGTGACGGGAGTAGGAGGGAGAGAGTCGAGTTTCTGTCGCACATTGAGTTCTCCATCGAAGAAGCCAATAAAAGCACCAATTAGTGCTAACATACCCAGGGTGTTTCTGACATGGCTGTCCATTTCCCAGGGAGTTGGCTATTGGTATGCCTACATGGCAGACGGAAAAGGACAGTAGGTGTATGCAAGCTAGTTTCAAATAAGCACTAAGGTCTGCCTTGGTAAATATATTTTGCAAAGAAGCCACAGAGAGCTTTGTGCTGCTACAGCCAGATCATGGCCAGCACCTGGGTTTGCTCAATTAACACTAGCACTGACATTCAGCCTACACCGCAGCGGACCTTTCTCGATATATTGAGCATAAAAAGCCTTACCAAATAACAATTTCTGATCACAGCCTAGTTCCATGGATTTGAACTACTAAATTAAGTTATCTGTCCTTTTCACTCCTGAGCACAGTATTTCAGTAGTGGTCCTCTTTTCAAATAACTTTCAAATTTAATGAGTGACGATTTCTTGATACAGAGGGTTGAAACATGCAATAATTAAGAGTCCAGGGTGGGGCTGTTAACCACAAGGACTATGTTCAATAATCAATGTTAAATTGTACTTCAAATTGAGATTTTTTTTGTATGCAAACTGAGCAAACTGCTTTACTTTGCATGATGACCGTAGTAATTTCTTTGAAAATTTAGCCTTCAGTGTTCTTAACACCAGTCCCATAGATTACGGTTATGACAGTTCTCTCTAGGTGTAAATAAAACCAACAATCTTAGAGCTGTAAAGCTTGGATCACGAGCCAGAGTTATCAAAACTGAAATTCCAGGATGAAACAATTCTCTTTCAGCCTACAACATGGAAACAGAGGTCAGCCAAACATTTGGGGGCTAGAGATGACTGTTTGCAAATTACAGCTGTTCACATCTGGAGTTCAGATTTGGCCAAACTCTTAATACTATCCATCACAAAAACTAAACTGAAAGAATGTTTTGGTTGTATGATTAGGAACATAAAAGTTAGGAAACATTAAATGTAAAAAATGCTATGTGCGACTTTAATTCTGCCTATCAAACGCAGAACAAGGGACTCAATTGTTTCTCGCAACGACTATCATCAGGGTTGACTGTGGCATTTCTTAACTGGTATTTAACCACAAGTCTGCATTTGCCAATACAGATCTCACTGGCTGTGTCTATTTCTCAGCACAGAGGGGCCCGTGACACAAGCTGAAGGATGCAACCTCTTCTCTGAAGAAGTGCCTTTTGGGCTGGCCTGGCAAACTCTACACATACACCTAGCAGATGCATCTGAGTGCTTGGAGTACCTTCACAACATATGTTTATTGGGCACTCTCACATTTTTTTTTAATTGCACAGCCAATATACCCATGTATATAAAATGTCTTCCCTCTCATTATAAGATGAATGACAAAACATTTTAGCACGTGCTGACACGACAGTGGCTCACTGTTCAGAACTGACTCATTTACAAAGCTGGAAATACATATATGTTTATGTACTTAGGCACACACACACACATAGAGGCAGTATATAACATGGAGGATGTTAAAATGACTGAGGATTACAGGGCTCTGGCTTCACTCCCTGACTGACACAGACTTTCCAGGAGGTTCTCAGCAAGTCAGTCCCCCTCTTCACGGTGCAGTCACCCATCCTGGAGTGGAGGAGGTATATGCTTTTTTCTTCATCTCATTCTCAAAAAGGAATGACTTACTTTATCTGAAACTAAGCAAATAAATTCAATTTTGGACAACAACCAAGACTGGAAAATTTCATCCTGATAAGCTTTTCTGACTGAAGACAGAGGGTTGGAAGGGAAACAGTTATACAGCCTTAACTATAGGAGGTTCCTTCCGTTCCTGCTATAATGCAAAATATTCCAAGATGTGCCAAGTTTTCACTGTAGTCTGCATCAGACAGCGACAGGACACCGAAGTGCTCTGTGGAGAGTAATGCATAAATCCAAAATGATCTTTTGACTGCAGTGACTCTTCTCTCCTGAGATGTATTAAATTTTTTTAAGTCAGTGAAAAATAAAAAATTGCAAAATATCACTTTTAATCCTTGGACTACAAAATGGTTGAATCCTCTAGAGGCCAGTCGGGGCCAGAAACAACTTTTTTTCCCTTTTTCCCAGATTGGGGGGGGGGGGGGGGGGGGGGGGCAAGGGGAAAGGGAGAGAGCAAAGAGTGGTTGGTTTCAAATAGCAACATTGTCCAAAAGGGTGAAAGGGAACAGATGGCCATGGAGAATGCAGCCTCAAAGCCCTAAAGAAAAGGGCTATTTTGACAGATCTTGCTGTTTCCTATTCAAGCATGAACACTCTGGCATGGAGAGTTAAGACGATACAAGGAACAACCTCTGTTCCCAGCAACTGACTATGGGCAACTGGCCTCTGAAGCTCTCTGAGAAAAACAACATGAGACAGACAGACAAACAGATATGGCAGCAAGCCCAGATCTCAGCCACCAGGAAAGGGGAAAAAAAAAAACCCAAAGGAAAAAAAAAAAAAAACAGAAAAGCTAGAAACAGCTGCCTTTTTCTGGCTCCAGCGCAGAGCATTAGAAAGAGCCCGTCCAGCCTTTCTCATCTTCCTTTTCAATGAAACTTCTTGAAGGGGTCACCCTCAAGCTGTTGGTCTTTGCCCTGAGGGGAGGTGAAAAAGAGGACAGAGCAGAGCTCGTCTGGCTCAATGAAACCTGTTTCCTTTAATCACAAAGACCTCCCTCCAGCTAACGAAGAGGAACTCTAAATGTAAAAAAGCATAATTAATGCTGGATTTTTGCATGCAAAAAGGTTGAGAAATTTAAAGTTGTGGCTCCCACAGTATGTCTAATTTGTTTGCATAGTATACAGCAGTGAGCCATTATATCCGAGGGCAGGGAGAATTGCACTCGCTGTGGGAAACACTGCTAATGTGTGTCCTGACTTTTTCTATCATTCCTAATCAAGAGAGTGCATCAACAGCTGTTTCATTCACTGACTCTGGGCATGTACTATCAGATAGAGATTTCAGTTTTGAAGTGGAGTTTCACGTCCATACCCCAAATTTAGAAAGAGACCTAAGCCATTAAGTGTAACCAGACATCACTGTTTCCAAAGTCCATAGAGCGAGGGATGAATCTGAGTTTCTGAATTTCTTTCTGATTTATGTACCATTTGCATTTTTTAGGGCAGAGCCTCATGTACTGTTTCCCAGCCAACGCTTGCCTATGGGCAGAAGCACTGCACGATACCTTCCCTTTGCGCCGTAACCTCAACTCCAGCAATGGTAGTTTCACACAACAGTTACAGGGAGGAAAAGAGGGGGAAAGTGGTATAAACATTAACTATCTTCACAATCCTTCCCTGAGGCAGGGAAGTTGCTATCATCTCAATTTTAATATCCTCCTTTTTAAAAATCATTGAAGGAAAAAGATAATAAAGAATTGTGGGCACTCACATGCCAGAACTCCAAATGAAGAAATGCAAATGCTACATACTGATCCTATCTGCGCCTTTGTTCCCTCATCTGTGAAACAACGTTTGTTAGCTTTAGTCAATAAATAGTAACTGTGCAGAAAAACAGACACCAGCAACAAATCACCTCGCCATCCTCAGTCTCTAAAGGAATCCAAATTATTATCAAAACCTTGGTTTTCTATGATACGTAAATGGTTTGGGGTTTTTTTGTTGTTTTCACAAAGGATAGCCAATGTAGTCATTACTAGCTGTAACTGTTAATTTGTAACTAAATAGATAGGATCTGACTAGTAGAAGTAGTCAAACAATAAATAAAATACCTTATTTTAGGCTAAATCAGATAAAATAGGTTTTTTTTCTTCTTAACCATGAGCTTCCTGCGCTTCCTGAGACTAACTGCTCCAGGCTATACTTATTAAGGGAATCTCAGATGTGGATTATTGGCTAAGTATTAATGAGCATTGAACTTGTTGATTTGCCTTTCTTCCCTATGTTTCCTTGAGTAAAGTCAACCTACTATACTTACCCTGTAGTTTTCATTCTGTTCTACTTTTAGCGTGCAACTCCTGTTCACTGCCAGTGTAATGAACAGCATTCACAAACCAATTCTGCCTTTCATGTTGCAGGACAGGTGGTCCCACAGCATATTCCCACATATTCCAAATATTTTAAGTGTTCCACATCTGTTGTCTAAAACATTTTTAGTTCACTGCAAGAACTGTAGGAGATGAAAACAAGAAGTTATATATAATGTAGTAACTGACCTTTTATGCCACACAAGCTCTCTGTCATTTCAACGAGATGATAAATTTCAAAAAAGAGCTCAACCTTCATTCGTTATACTACATAGCTATTAAAAATTCCAGCAGAGAAGATAACTTGAGAATTAACTTATGACAGCTGTAATAGCCCAGATGATAAACCTGAGTGTGGATGTGCCTTTTTTTTTTTTTTTTTTTACAGTATCTGCTGATCTACAGGAAATTTTTTAAAATTAAAGAATTAAGGTGATTTACACATTTTCTGACCATACAAACCACTCTATCTGCTTAAAAAAAAATCAAAACATCTCCTATGTACATATGAACAATCTGGGTGGGATTTTTATAAGTGCTCAGTGTTGGCCTACAGCAGATAGGGAAACACTTAAATGTCTTCCCCCGCCCCCAACCCAAGAATGAACCTGATCAGATGTACTTTAAAAACATATGACTGCAAGTAATTCTTCTCACTGATCAAACAGAGCCACTGGTCAAGATTTGAGGCCAGGAAATTAAAAGCGCTAATTGCATCTCAATTACTAAGCTACTCTTAGGAGGCAGAAAATGACTGCCTGGGCTGTAATTGAGATAGGTGGTGAGGGTTAGCATTTCTGCTCTCTCCGAAAGTGGTGTGAGATGGCAGCAGCTACCAGCAGCTGGGAATCTGGTTTGCATCTCAGTGCAGAAGCTGGCATGTCTCGCTTTACCAGCACTGCGGCTCCACTGGGTACTGGCTTGTTATGGACTGTAACAGGAGACTGTCCCCTGCTGCATGACCAATGTCATTTCCAACAACACAATGGCATTCCTTCAAGTACTTTGCCAGCATGACAACACACTTCAGCTACGAGAGCTGATGCCTCATCAGATGAGATATTAGCAGTACATGATCTCCATAGCTGTATAGCTATGCAATATAAACAAATGCACAGTCCTTTGCTGTTGTTGTTTTGTTTATTTTTTAAATGAAAAAGAAACGTTCTGTTCTGAGCTACAGAGAAATGTTACATGGGATCTCTGTGTGACAGACCCAAGACTATGCCTCAGGGAAAATGATGCCACTGTGTGACTGTGTTCAAACAAAGCACTGCTAAAACTTGCAGCAAATGTCTTGGTACTTCCCGTGGGGCCAAAACTGAAACTTAGGCATCTAAGCAAACTTGCCTCAATTAATTTTGGGAGACAACTACCTTTGTCCAGCCCTAAAACAATGCTGACCGCAAGGCACAGTATCTCATCAGTGTGTAATGGCAACATGATGCTGGATATGAATGAGGATGTAGACATCTTCACCGAAAACACAACTGCGTATGTGGTGGAACAGACCCATGAAGAGGAGGATTTTAACTTTCTTTTTAATAGCGCAAAACTCATTCCTCTTACCATAAACTCCAAGAGGCCTCCGACACCCTTGTACTACAGCAAGAAGTAGACAGACAAGAGGGAGGAAAGAGGGACAGCCACGCTGAAGTACATCAGTGGTTGCCACAGTGGGAGCCTGACACATGAGAATTGCGGGAGTTTCACTTGACCTGCAAATCCTACCTTTCTAAAAACAATTCGGAAGCATAGATGTTAGCATGCTTAACTCTGCAAAGCAAGAGGCTGCCAAAGGCTGAAAGATCACTGAAAAGTTAGAATAAAAATTACTTGCAATTACGTACAAAGATTAATTTTTCATTTTTCTTGTGGGAAGAATTTCACCAACCAAGAGGATAATTTCAGAAGAAAATTCTGTATGTCCAAAGGAACTCATACAGTGGATTTCAGTGAAATGCCTGCTAAACAAGGCCTTGTACTTGTGAATAAACTTTCTAAACTTTTAAACTATACCGAATTCTTCTAAAGAAAAAAAAATAATTAACTAAAGGTTAATATATTTTCACTGGTATTACAGGAGAGAAAATATTCTCTTGGACCTTGTTTTCTCCAGCATCCAGAAAGGCCTGGACTATATTCCAGTATGCACACAAAGCATTCATGTGCCAGGGGGATGACCTTACACAAACAGAAAAGATTCAGAGGCACATGCTAGCCCTTCAAACTGCACTATTCTCTCTCCAGTCCATAAAAAAAATTAATTTGGGGGACCTCTCTAGACTGTAACTGCTTCAGGCAGTCTAACGAACACTTGGGCAGAAAGCACTCATGTGCAATTACATGAATACTGTAAATGCAGGGTATTCTCTAATGAACAGCACAGTGCTTCACAGGTAAGCTCAAGCTGGCTTCAGAGCAAAGGAAATTTGCCTGGCACCGATAAGTCATTTCTGATACCTGAGAGATCAGCTGGGTTCCCTCGCAAACTTTTGGATTGTATCACCTGCTGGCTAGGGTCATTAGCTCTTCATTGTTCAACCAGTTATGTTTTCACTCCCATGGCAAACTCTGCTGAAAAGCCCAGTGGTGCAGAGAGCAGCAGCGGTTACTAAGCAAGGGACAGTCTTTCCTCAGAAAACTGGGGTTGATCCTGTTTCTTTGCATGATGCTGCGACAGTGATGTTATCTCATAAGAGATAAAAGAAAATATTTTTAAGTCACTGATGATCCCATAGCAACATCAAGAGTGTTAAACTGGAATCTGAACCGCGGGGGGAGGTGGAGAAGGAATTGGGCAGGGTTTGCCTCTCAGATTTGCTCTGCAGTCCTGGCAATCTCCAAAACTTGCCAAAGAAACTATATGAGAAAATATCCAAGCTGTACAAATATACTTCAAAACATCACATGCTGTCATTAGTCAACCACACCTTGCAATATTTGGTGTTTTTAAAACTTCAGTTTCTGGAGTCAAGTGATTATGGAAAAACCCTATGGTTTCCTAAGCAGCCTTCTCCTCTCTCCTGCACCCAGCATATACCCATTTCTCTGTCATGACAAGTTTGAGAGTGGCTTGAAAATAGTCATGGTTGCATCCCCAAAGTTTAGGAGTCAAGAGGCAAATAGAAAGGTCTCCCAAACAGATTCTTTTAAAACTCAATTTTCTGAGCCTAATGGGGAAGGCCAATCCTAATATTCAAGTCTGGCAATATTGATGCAGTTACAGCAACTTCAGGTACTAGATTTGTCAAACTTATTTTGCTATTTCAATTTAAAATATATGACATGAATGTTGCACGAATTATCATTTGACTATAAGTAGTCATCTGAGGCTGCTAAGTATTTTGAATCTGTCTAGCTGCAGCACAACAGATACACAAATTCTCTTTATCTGCAATGAATTCCTGTAAATCTTGTGTTTTCTGTATGTTTCAGCTGAGACCAGGTAAGGCTGCAGGTAACTCCAGGCAGAGCACTCTGTGCTCGTGTCTTATTCTCCATGATAGAAACTTACAGGACTTTTAAAATGTATTCTTGTATTGTAGAAGTAAAATGATAAAAAACTGTAAAAATAGCCAAGACATCAATTCTCCAGCCTCTGCAACTCTAGAATGAGCTGCCAACGCTCTTACAATTTTCATTTCCATACGGTTTCTCAAAATTGAAGGCAGACATCATCTCGTATAGTAACTTTACTAAGTTCTTTCCTGACACTATCTCTGGAAGGACAAATGGCATCTACAAATATTAAGGATAATTTCTCCCATTTTTTTAGCATACAAGCAGATTATTATTCATATAAGATGGTTTGGTCTGGGGTCTACAGCACCTTCAACCAACTTAGTCTGACACTCTGTCCCTTCACCCAGGTCTTTAAGGAAAACGTTAAACAGCATTGGCCCCAGGAGTGACCACCGAGGAAGGCCACCAGCTGCCAGGTGGAGTTTGAATGACTGACAGCTACTCTCTGAAGTCAGAGGTCCTGCTAATTTTCCACTACCTTGTAGTTCATCCGTCCAGTCTACTTCTCTCTAATTTCACTACAAGGACACTACAGCACAACATGTCAAAAAGACTTGCTAAATGGAAGATTAAACCACATCAGCTGCTCTGCCCAGCTGCACATCCACCAGGCCAGTCCTCTCATCATCCAAGACAGACTGGTGAGGCACAATTTGCCTTTGGTAAATCCAGGCTGGCTGTTTACAATCACCTTCATACCTCCACGTGCCTGGAAACCTTAGATGTGGTTACCTGTTCTAGTATTAATTCCAAAAGAATTCTGTGGGTTTGGTGTCTTATCACAGAACTAAAGAAAAAAACCCCCACCTACACTCCAGCTAAACTTAAACATCTGTTTAAAATGCTGATAGGTTTGATAGATGCTTAACTAAATAATGTCAATCCCCTACCTTTCAAGCACAAATTGGCAACATTTGCAAGTAAAATAGCAAGCTGTAGACACAGGACTTTTTTTTAAAAAGAAACAAAAAGAAAAATCAACAGCTTGTTATGAATAAGTTTACTCTAAAACTGAGAATATCATGAGGGTGTTTAGGATGACTGAGTAGATAAAGATTAGTGGATTCAACTGACTGTCCATACAGTCACAGGAGAAAACCACATGCTTGTTCTTCAGCATTTCTCTTGATGTATTCATGGATTTGCCACAGGAACTAACTATAACCTTATTCATCCCTTTTTCTGTGAATCATATACTTTAGAAAAAAAATAAAATTGGGAAGCATAGCAAGATTGAGAGTGATGATCAGGTGTGTGAATTTCTGCATTCTCGTGTGCTAGAAAATTGGCTCTGCATTGAGACACTAAGTACTTTTTACACACAGGTCCAGATGTTAAGCAGACAGCTCTGATGCAGGTTTCCTTCTGCTCATCCTGCCAAGGATTTTTTAGCCTCCAAAGACATTCAGGAGCTGTGATGGGATTGAGTTTCCATGCTTAGGTCAGTTCCTGGCACCAGCAGACGCGACAAATGATGTGACAAACTGCATATGATGTTTTGGTGAAGATTTAGACTTTCAGCTTATACCTAGTAATATGGTCTGCAATGTCAGAATCTCCTACATTTCACTAGAGGCCTCTCCTTTTAAAAAAGAGTATGGAGAGAAGAGTCACAGAAGCCCAAAGCTATAGCAATTATTTTGAATTTTCCAACCCCACATAAAAATTGGACAATGTAGGCAGAGAGCAAAAAGGATTAAGTCTTCACACCATCACTCAGAATAACACAGAGGAGAATGGCTTTTCCTAGTAAAAGGATAGTGCTCTCAGTCTAAAATGTTATTTTAAGGACTTACATAATGTCCTCTGGAGTTTCAATGGCATTCTCATCACCCACTTCTAGTGATAGCATCTACACGGCAGCAGCAGGGACCTTTGAGAGATACACTTGACTCCAGAGAGGAAGGGACAGAAGTCAAGTCCTGCCACTAACAGAGCATGTTCCTCAATACGGATGTTCTTGCCAAAGCTCCATTAAAGTGAATCCTGGACTCGAAATCCCACCTCCTCAAACATGGTGGCTTGCCCCTCCAGTTCTTTGCAGACTGAGAAAGACTTTGCTAAATTAATTATACGACAGAAGCTCAAATGATCACACAGTTCTGAGTTGGAGGCATTGACGGCACATTTGTCTACAGCGTTTCTGTCCTAACTCGACCAAGCAGAATTTGTGCTTTCCTTTGTGCTATCCACTGGTTAGGAATGCATTTAGATTTCACTGATGCTCAGCCTCAAAGAGCAGGCTCCACATGTATTACTTTCATCATTTCTGCTGAGCTCAGATCCCCAAGAGATTGCAATACTTGTCTTTGCCACTTTCTGCCCAGCTGGCAGCAATTCAGTACAGCGGGGTGTCGAGTCACTGGATGCACACAGTCCTGCAGTACTTCTCCCCAGCAGTGGAGCCTACTGACAGCTTCCCCACTCACTGCACTGGCTTTCCAGTGAACCGTTACATTCCTTGCCCTTATTTTCAAGTAGGCCTATATCCATAATCCAGAGTGTCTGAAACACCTTCTGGGGTCCAGAATGAAGACACTGGTTAACAGCCCCGCTCCAGAGGTAAACTATAGCCTCCTATACTAAAGGTCACCTGTGCAACTTCATCCTTCTTGACTTTGAGCCTGCAAAATTAACCCCTGGACTTTACAGTTTCACCACCTTCTAGGCCAAATGCAAAGAATATTGCTTAGGACAGAAATACTTATTAATGTAGATAGCCAGCAGTGTGTACACTTACATCAAAACCTAACCATAGACTCCACATTGCACAGACAGTTGTTCTTTTGTGGAAAAAGGGAAGAAACAGTAAGTTGCAAAAGATAAATGCTATCTAACACACAACCGGAAGTTGGTCTGGTGCTACAATGATAAGTGTCACACAAAATCTTGAAAAGCTGCAACTTGGGTTGAAAAGTAGCTGTGTTCATGTAAATGAAAGACGGTGAAAAAATTTGCAGAAAGTACTATGTCACGCTGTCCTAACTTGGTAATAAATAGTACTATATGACACATTAATATAGTACTATGTGACACATGAAAAGACAAAAAATACTGTTTTACTCTCTTACTTTCACCAGGGGAATGGCTACTTGGCTGATGACTATGTCAGTAGCATCCTGCAAGGACTGTTCCCTAGGTCACAACATATCGCTATCCTTTCTATACCATTGCTGCACTGGAACTTCTGAAGATTCAACAACAGAAGTAGAGGTGACTGGCTAAGCTGCGCATCCAGTGGTCTGAAGCACATGGCAGTTTTCCAGCATAACGTAATCACCAGAAAGTAAAGCAAGTTTAGTCACTGACCAATGATGTAATTCCAGGCATTACTACTTTATATATACATTTAATTCATCCTCTCCAAAAAGCAGTGCTGTAACTTCACTATCTATCTCGGCATCAATGAAGCCAACTGACTTCTGCTTCTGGAAAGCAACACCATGGGCAAGTTCATTCTGCCTGATGTGACAAAAGAGAAAAACAATGGGAAGACCATCTATCCCACATAGCAAAACCAGGTAACTGCTGCTTTTCCACCTCTTCTGGCGCTACCTATCCTACCTTAGGTGTAAACTTTAAGATTTGACTACATTACACTTTGAAACAATTCAAATTTCTTCACACTCACGTTAAGAGTATGTAAAACAAATAGCTTGAGCGCTACGATGCAGTACAGTCCCTGGGGAATTCCACATATGCTTCTCAAGCAGAGCTTGCACCATGGTTCTGAGCCTTTGGCTTTGAAAAGCAAATGAACAAGAACACTGATTAAAAAGTAGAACAATTATGATATTAACTTTGTTACCAAATAACAGTATGATTAAAGATAGTATCAACTTGACATACATAAGAAAGGACTAAATCACGTCTTAGTGAACATGGCTAAACAACTTGATTTTCTTCCTTGCAAAACCAACTTCGAATTTTGCCCTTACATAAGCTCTCAGAAAAGTTCTACACTGGTAGAAAGTTTCTGTAACTTAAAGGCTGACAGGTGGCCTAGGTGAACTGAATGTGAGATTCAGATCTAACCTACAATAGGACAGAGCCATCTCACAGAAGCTTACATCCAATCTCACGCATGAAGTAAAGTATCAACAAAAAGTTGAAGGCCTGAATAATGTGGAAAGATTAATTTCCCCTGTAAAACAGGGTCTGGGGAAGTGGAAGGATATATTTATTATCTGCACGCTTTCAACCCAGGAGAAAAATACAAAAGCATACATAGAATTGCTCTTTGAAGATGCTGCATGAAGAGACGACTAACCTGCCACCAAGCCACAGGACACCTGAAAAGCACAGAGTCTAGTAGTAGTGACACTGTGTGGAGTTTCTGAAATAACAACACTGAGGAAAACAAGCATTTTTCCTAAAGACAATGCCTGTGAACATTTTATAGATGCTGGATCTCGGGTTAGTGATAGTTTAAGGAGGCTGGTTTGATTCATTCAGATATGAAGTGAATGTGCTCTACACATACACATAAATAAATATGCTCTAGACACATACATCTATTATAATTCTACTTTAAACAACATTCTTCATTTAATTATCATGCTATAAACATGACAAAAAGAAAACTGTTTACAAAGTAGTAGTAGTTCGGAAGGTACCTCCTGGATATTGATCATTACAACATTCTATAATTTCCATTCCTGTCAATGGAGGTGCAAACGATGAGAATCTTTTTGCATGCTAGTATCTATTTAGACAATCAAAGGCTTCAGCCAGAAAAGAGTAATGTCCAGATATCTGGTACCTACTGCAGGCCAACGATTCTTCAAAGTCTTTTATGTTGGTTCTAACGGATGAGCTTCAATTCTCCCAGCCAAAGAAATTACTAGAAGAGATTTATAATTGCTCGAACCAGATAACCAGAATGGACTGTTCTAACAATTTTTTTGAGGAAGACTAACCCTCAAAACAATTTGTAAAACATATTAAACAAAAATGAATCATATGAAATTAAATAACTGGTTCTGCAAATGAGTAATAGGATTTCCATAATTTACTTTGGAACAATAAATACGCAGGTTTAAATTTTGACCTTGCTAGTATCATCAACATAGGTAAAATAAAGCTCATAATATGTGGTCAGCTCAAAAATGAGGCCATGTAACTATTTCACTATGCACTTCCCAAGTCACACAGTCAAAAATATCAAGCTATTATGGAAACACACAGCAGAATTTGTTAAGAGCTCAAGAATTCACCTTTCAAACTTAATTAAACGCTATTTCTTGTTAAAGCAACAGCTCATACACCAAAAGCCAGAAGACGAAAGCACTCACTTGTACTTGCTTACTTTACAAAAGCAGGGTATTTGGCTTCAAAGCTTTGCTGCTAACTGCAGACTTGTATTACAGCTTTTGAATTTCCATCTGCAGACAGGTACATGCACCCAGCTGTTCCAGCAGGCAGTAGGATTTGTAGGGACAACTTTGGTGGCAGATTTGGGCCTAGTCGCTTAAACAGTTTTACATCTGTAGTTCCCAGCCGTTTCTGGTGAACAGAAGCATATCAACAGCTTGCAGCCATGGCTAACGTACATTCACACCCGCTGAACCAAATGAATAACCTGTATACTTTGCACTTCAACACTGGCTATGCTGATAATATTTCCCAACCAAAGCTAGTAAAAACCACCAAACCTGATTTTTAATAAATAAATAAATCTTCTAAAGACCTAGTGTTTTGTGAAAACACGTACATGCCAGTAAATCTTCTGACAGACACAGGCCAGCTGATACCTGCCAAGCAGATTTCCTGCAGAACCCTGCTGCTTTCCAGGCCACCCTCTGGCAGCCTGCCCCAAGGACAGCTTTGGACCGAGGACCCAGGACTTCCAAGGGAGCAGCTTAGGAGATGTAAGAATGGGGGAGGGCATCGATGTTCACATTTTTTCAAACAGTATGTTGCTACTTTGAGCAGACACTTAAATTTTTGCCTTTCCATTCCAGTTAGAAAGATTTTCTGAAAACTCAGGAATTATTGCACAACAGAAGTATAATTTACCAGCCAGTCCTATTACAAAGAACCACAGGCTTAATCCTTTACTGGAAAGATGATCAACTGCCTCTCAGCTGAACTTCCCTTTTCCCTCCCTTCTCTCCATTATGAAATTTTCATTTCTACCTGCAGTCATGCCGTAACTTTTAGTTTGGGAAACTATCACATAACTTTCTTCCAGGTCATCGCATCAGTCTCCCTACTCTAACATCCGATCATTGTTGGCTGGGACAGGGCACAAAGGCTTCTAATACTATGACCAAATGACTTTCAAGAAGGAAGGGGCAATTTGCAATAATAATTTACATTATCAAAGGTCTGACAGAAGTGGGACAACAGCGGTATTGCATCTCTGACAAATTTATCAACCCTTGCCTTTGCCTCCACAGACATAACGTACCTCTAGAGTACCTTAGAAACAACTGGTACTTACTAATATTCCCTAAATGTGGACATGTTCTGCACATGCAATATAGGGACAGCTACAGCTCAAACGTATTTGTTGCCATTCAAAGGTTACGGTGGCAAAGACAACATAATGCCTAGGAAGAGCTACCCAAATTCTGTAGGGATACTAACAAACTTTACGACATCTAGAACTTTTCCCGGGATCTCACCAGGCAAGGTTAATATAATCCTTATTTGAAAGGCAAGCACTGCGAAAGAAAAATAGATCACTTGACCCATGCTAAAATAACGGCTGGGCTTGTGTGATCAACTTTTTCAATTTAGCCGAGACATTTTATATCCTCTCTCTTGTGAGAAGTGCCACAGGAATTTCAATGAGTTCAAATGGTGAAAATAACAGACGTGCTTCAAGTGAAAGACAGCATTTCAATAAAAACAGTGCCTCTTTATGTCAATCCCAGTGACTGCCTCGATGCTAACCTAGCAGGAAATAAGATGCTTACTGAACAACCAATGCTATTCTGTGCCCAACAAAAGTTTATCATGCTGGTTTCAGCCCAATCCTACTTTATTTACAAGATACATCAAGATTAGAGCCAGAGGCACCTTGGTCGTTTGTCAGTTAACACTCACACCTAACTACAGCAAGAACACACTCATGAAAAATTGAAATTAGTCATTCTCCATTGGTTTCTCTAGATTTCCTCTTCAGATGTAGTGACTTATTTAAGCAATCACCATTGCAACTTTGATGAAATTACAGAAGTTACAGTTTTCAAATGACAGAAATAGATTTAATTGTATGAGTATGGTCTCCAAAGGCATTACTGTGGGGTTAAGCCTACAATAATACATGACATTTTGCTTTGAGTTTGTAAGTGCACAGTTGCTGTTAGACTTGTTTACAGAATGGAGACTGGTATGAAAGCCATGGTCAGTGCTTGTCTGCATCTCCTACATCCTAGTGAAAGGGCAGGTAGCTGATGCAGCCTTGTATCAGGACACTGCCATTAGTGGAACATACACCAACTTTAGTCTTCCCCTTGGCAACATACAGCAATAGTGCTGAGTTTGGTTAACATAGCTGTGTGGTATCTTCTCAGTTCAAACGGAGAGGGAAGAGTAAACAAGGCACTGCAAAGGACTTTACCAGACCATAAGTGTGTTGTCATATCCAAAATAAAATACACGTAGTGCATGAACCAATTCGGAATATAATGTTAAAGACTAAGGTATGTATTGGCTGCAAAAGAGCCAAATTGTTCTTCTAGCCATTACACTGTCTGATTTTTTCTTCCTCAGAGAAAGAAATCCATGGAAAAAAGAAAGCAAACAAATAGCCAGAGTGTTTCTAGCAGAACCTTAATGCGCTCAGGCCATTGTTTCATTGTCTACAACTGTGAGCTCACCACCTTCAGGAACAAGCAAGGAGAAATATGAGTTCATTTACTGCACTGAATCCTGCAGTGAGATATATACAGAAACTTACTCATTCTCTTGTAAAAATGAGTGCTTTCTGGGCCAAACACAGCAACATATAAAACTCAAACCACATCAAACAGTTAGTATTAATATTTATATCAATGTGGATAATGACTTCAGAATGGAAGAATCCAGTTCCTTTCCATCCTAAATTTGGTGTCAGCTTCAACACCATATACATAAATGAGATACATCGATGGAAAATATCAAATCTTGTTTGCTCCTGCAACATAGCACTGGAATTCACATCAGTGTTCTTGAATCTTAGTAATTATTTTCTAAAAACAATCAGCTAATAACTGTTATTCTCTGTGTTAATGCTTTACTGCTTTAAATTTTATGATTTTAAATCATAAATTTTAAATCAATTTCTTTCACAGCTCCATCTTTAATCTCATCTGTAAGCAGATAAATATTTCAGATTTTATGTATTCTCACTCAAAGTTTATTTGAAAACAAGAATGATGAACATAAAGCAAACCTGACCATACCCGCTGTAACAGCTCATGCATAAAGTTCCTTTACACACTCTATAGCACACAATTCGTTTCCTGCGATTGCTGTACTTGAGGCTGGAATGCAATACCTACTCAGCAGCAATACAGCTGTGCTGTTTAGCAGCTTGGGGTACGAAGTGAATCAAACTGTATTCAACAACTCATATCTACCCAGCAGAAAAAACAGAATATATGTATGCAGAACAACCCCGAGAACTCTGTCCCAAGGGTGACTTGTTACCTCGAGTGCCTATCCGAAAAATCAGCAAAAACTTGGTTATAGCAAGACATTTGCAACAACATAGTGTGATTATTAGCCGTCCGTTGAAACAGGCAGAAGCTTGGAGGGTTTGGGGGATGGGTTAAGTTTGGTTTGGGGTTTTTTGGTGTTTGGGATTTTTTTTTTTTTTTCTTTTTTCTTCTAAGTGTGTAACTACAAGGGAGGCACTTGCGCTACATTGCTGCTGTTTGTGGATTTATCTTTCAAAGTTACAGATGCAAAAACATCCTGGAAAACCTAAACCAAAGTTCTTTTGAAAAATACAGAGTTTCATCCAAATAGAATCACAACAAAGTAAAGCCATAAAATCAGAGACTGCTCTAAGTACACTGTAATGAGCCCTCAGATTAACTGAGTTTGCAATGAATTCTAACACAGAAATAATTCTGTCTACCTTTTGGGTTTTCTGGCAAACACGTTGCAGCCTTGGTTATTACCCATATGGGAGTTTTGCCACATTAATGGAATTAACATGCTGCTTTTCTTTTGCTAGCATGAGTTCTTAAATGATTTTATAGGTTCTTGAATCTCAGTTCTGCTTTCCCCGTTAAAGCTGGCATATCTAGCAGCAGTGGCTCACTGTGGAGGACAGCCACCATTTCAGCATAGGCTTGGAAGAATGCGTTGCTTGGGATGCACATGTTCTCCATTTGAGCAAACCACTGAAATGAATATCACTGAAATAAATATTTATCAACAGAGCTACAACTATTTCCCTTTCATACTGGACAGTGCTGGATAACAGACAGGAATGTTAATGACTTGACTATTCATTTTTTTTATATGCCTCATTTAATTGATTAACATCACATCCAATATACATGTGTGGAACTTGTAAGTCCCTCATGCTCCAGTACAGTAGGGAAATCTGTTGCATGTGTTAACTTTCCCAGCAGAAAACTACATCCCACTCTCTCTGCAAGGTAAAGAGCTACGTTTCTTTCAAAAATGACAATTTAGATTCTTCTTATGTAGCTGGTTCCCAGAGGTAAAGAAACTGCAGTCTCAAGGGATCCAAAGTGTGACTCTGAATTTTCAGACGCTTGTAGTAGTATCTTTGCTTTTCTTCTGCAGCTCTCCCACCCAGGACAAGACTACTTTTTATTAGCTTCAGCGAGATTCCACACCAAAGTAACGCTTCCCAGTCTCTACTGCTGCCTTGTCCAAACTAGCTTCTAATAAGTTGACGTCACCATTACCCAACAGCAAATATTCTCTATTACTTTCCGTGCCATAATGTGGTGGATGTTCCCCTTAAAAGATTTTATCAGTGATGTAATTTCCTAGCACAAAACTGCTTCATGCATTTGGGGGGGGGGGGGGGGGGGGCGCAAGGGGGGGGGCAAGGGGGAGAGAAATTGTCTGAGATCAGCACCAAACCTTGCCTCATCTCCCAAAGGTGATGAATCATGCACCCTGCTCAGAATAAACACATCCTTAGTGAAGGGGACTGTTGGATGGATTAGATGGAAAACATCCTAACTGAAGGATTTTGTTTGTCTGTAGACGCCAGCCCAATGCATAAAGGGAAAAAAAGAAATTAAGTGGCCGCTCTATGATGAAATTGCTGTCCGAAGTATATCTCAAGCCCTCTCACTAAAAATGGGTTTGTTTTTTCCCCTTTGTAATCCAGTTTTTAAAGTATTCAGATTACTGCTTATCTTTGCACTGTGAACATCTCATTGCTCTCCATGGTATAGCTAAAAGCCAGTTACTACCTAGGGATGCATATTTTGCACAAACATCCACTTTTTTTTTTGTATGGCTTAAGGAAGAAGATATGCCAATGGCAAGGGAGGGGAGGAGAGGAGAGAGAAAAAAAAATGGAGAGGGGAGCCAAAACTGAAATGGGGTGAGCAGCAGGAAGCGGAGTGGGGTGGGGAGAGCTGAGCTCTGCGACAGGAGGGAACGGCAAACTGGCTGGGAGCTGGCAAAGCATCATGAGAAGGAGATGGGACAGCATAAACCAATGAGCGCGTTGCACTCTGGGTCGTGTGAGGAAGCCACAGGATAGACTTTATAGTGCCATTAAAACAGTGTATTTTAAACATTTGAAAATTGGACTGGGCTAGAATAATAATACTGCAAAAACGAACTGAGTACTGATCCACAAGGCATCACATCTCTTAACCTCTCATGTGCTCAAAGAAAAGTCCAAAGGTCTCTCAGATGAGACTGCATGATTTATAGACAGCTCTAAGCAACTCTTATGGTTTCCTTCTGGGGAAAAGATGCTAGCAGGCCAGCTGAAAAGCACAACAGGTAAAGACCCCTTGAAACTCCACAGAGTAAAGAGCAGTTACCTGTTTATGTACTGCACTTGTATGCCATAAACTAAGCTAGTTTTTTTAATAAGTTTCTGATAATTTTTTATTGCACTGTGTTGATCGTGTTCTGTAAAATCCACTGTGGAGGTTTTTGTAGTCCTCCTTTATCAGCTCTGAATCCTGGAGAAGGACCTTTTTGTGCTTTAACAGGGCTGTGGAGATCAGGTGGAAGCCCTAGTACATCGTCACTAAATACCTCTCCATAAAGACAAATGTTCTCACAGGAGATCCTCCAGTTTCAAGACTACTTCCTCACTTCACCTTAAAAGCAAACAATAACCTATCTTCTCAGATGAAGTGCTTGTTTTTCTGGTAAAATAATGAAAAACTTTTCCACAGGTCTAGTTCATCTATCACATAATAAAGCAGTAAAGAGAATTTGAAAACAAAATAGAAGTAATCTTTCCCCACTTCTGGCCTGCCAGTTCACAGAAGCACCTCAGACCTTCACTATATGGACTTCACCCATACACCCAAGGACTCAGCCTGGACACCAGAGAAGGCCAACGAATCCAGCGCAAAGCTCTCCGTACATGCCACAAAGCCCTCCAGCACTCTGAAGAAACCTGGATTTTTGTCCCAATGCTCCTGTGAGTAAAATGTTACAGTTGGAGGCTGCCTGAGGACCACTTACACCCTGATTTTATTAATCCTCTTCTTACATACTTTTAATAAGCCACCAAACAGTTAAAATGGTGATTTAATTACCCAGCCCTGAGGACTGCCCTTTTACACAAGTTCATGCCCATAAAATGCTGTTCTATCAATGACTCTGTATCACTCAAACAAGGCCACGGAAGAGGTCAGTATCTGCCAAAACCAAGAGGAGACTGTGGTGGTGCATTTCTTTCCCCTCTCTGGGCTGATCTTTAAGTGGCCCAAGCCATTCCTACTTAACAGAGGCAACATTTGAAACTTCAGAAAGTCCAGGCAGGGTCTGAAGCAACAAATCAGTTACTTTTTACCAATTTATTGAATCTAAAACTCATTATTACTGGGATTTTTAAATTATTATTTCACATAAGAGAGTACCAGTTAAGTACTTTCTATGTTCTGCAAACATATGGACAGGTCGGCTGACATGCTGGTGAATGCTGGAGAAGTAGTCCATGCTCAGCCTGCACAAGACTTGCTGGGTCTTTACATTGAAAGAAAGATGGTACAGCCATAGCAATTTAAAATCCCTATTAGCTGAGCTCTGCAACTGCAGCTCTCAATGGATTTAAAAGAATCGGAGTTTATTGTCCTTTTTTTTCCCCTTCTCTTTACTTCTGTTCTGTTTACTTCATGTTCACAAGCAGTTTAATCATGTGAAATAACTAGATGCTTGCCATGGCAGCATCCCTTAATGAAGCTACTGTATCTCCATCATCTGAAAAAAAGCACATTTGGTGTTCTGCTGCTCAGGCAAGCAAAAAGGTCAAGTGATATATTCCACGAGACAATACTTGCTGCAAGAAGTTATGCAACAGCATTTGAGCAGAAGAAAGGGAGATATTTACAGATATCACAGTGAAACTAGACAAGTTACAATCCAATTACTGTGGCATCTTACTTGCAAGTCCAGGGAAGCTGAAAATATAAATGTTTGGAGAACTCAGAAGAATGTTGTTTGCCTTAGAGATACCACCCCTCCTCCAGCTCAAACACATTCAGCTGTTGTACATCATCTCTCATCCCACACCTACCAAAACTGAAGACATACAAACATATTTATACTTGTGTATGCTACCTTCATCTATCCATCAATCAGTCTGAAATTAACCCATCTGAAATGAACTAATGATGGACACTCATTTTCATGAGATCGCAGGAAGACACCCTTTCCCCAAAGACTGTCCATTTCTTCCTTTTCAGTGAAGTTTAAGCTGTATTTTTCCCTAAAATTCTCAGTCTCTCACAGACCAAAATGCTATACCACTGTGGAGTGTCTGCCAGTTGCCAAAGCAATGCATGGGCCAATAAAATCACCTAAACATTGTTCTGAGGGCAATTTAACACTTGCTTGCTCTATCTCATATATTTGAAAGCTCCAAAAACATGGTTCATTCTCATCTGGATAGTGCTAGAAAATGGGTTTGTATACTGGCCCCTCAGCTGGCCAGCTTATAAATGACAAGAAATCTCTAACTGTCCAGTTGCATTGCCTGGAATCATCTGATTGATTGCTCAATTTCTTTGTCTCACATTATTGAGAAAATGGTCTCCTACCTTTGCTCAAAATTGCTCAGTCAGAGTCAGAGTCAGTGAAATGCCCACTGTAATATAACATTTCCAACAGGTAGAAGAATACTAATTCTGTGCTGAAAAACATACAGTAGAGTATAGCTGAAATCTGAGTCTGTCAATTTTGCATAACCATTTCTTAATGTACTTTGATGTCTTTTACAGGCTGTGGTATGTTAAACAGATAGCCTGTGCAAGCTAAGGAAAGTGAGGCCACGTCTCAAGGTTAAGCAAAAGGTTCATGCTAGGACCATTACAACATCCAGAGATGCTAGAGTGAAACATGAGGCTGCACGATGCTAAGTAGCCGGGAATAGCAACAGCCTCCCAGACAAGTGAAAAGATGGATATTCTTTCCCTTGCTGAAGTAATACTGCATACAAAATGAACTGGATACAGTAGCAAGGGAGAAAGACACAAAGCCTTAGTGGACCTGGACTACAAAAGCCATTTCCTAAGATAAGTCTGCACTGAGCTTGAAGGGGGCCTCACAGTGAGCCATTTGAATCAACTGTAGCAAGAGGCAGTCCAGGCTAAACACGGGCTTTGAAAGTGGGCAGAAAGTAGGAAACACTTCATGATCAGCATCGACCCACATTCTTACTCTGAGCCTACCAAGACAGGGCAGAACCAGTTTCCTACCTTGGAGCACAAACCCACTGCTGCACAGAAGGCAGCTAAAAATTTCCTATTTCACATAGGAAGGAAAGTTCTCCAGACTTAGAGGGTGGCTCAAGGAGTGGGATTTCAAAGGATCAGGCAGAAGACACTGGTAGAAATGGTCTCCCAGACTAGAAGGATCACTGCTTCGAACTCCTGCACCTTAAAATTTCATCATACTGTTTATTCCCTTTCCTGCTCATTGTAGCAGGGTAATGAAGAAGAAAAAGTTTTCAAATTGCACCTCTGGTTGCAAATCCTATGGCAGGACAGTCGGTCGCTTTGCCAGGGTGGTTGCTTTCACAGAGCTCCCCTGACATGCTCAGTCAGCAACCATGCCCAAGCACAGCAACAGGCAGAGCCTGTGGTCGGCAGAGGGGAGCTAAAGACAGTTGCTCCCCTCCTGTCCTTGCTTTTTGAGTTCGGTCTTTCTGCCGACCGATGTTGACCAGACGGGCCCTAGATTTTAATAGCTTATGTGAAAAGGAGAAGGGATGTCTCCTGATGTCCTTGTGCTGAACAGAAAACCCACCTCAGGCTGGAACATGCCAAGAGTTGCCCATTTGAAAAACAAAACAAAAAACCTGGATGCTTTACATCAATGGAAGCTGCAGAGTGGTTCACACTGGAACTGTGCACACACACACACACCAGGCTTCACAGTGCAAGTGAAGGGGCTTATTAGAGATGAAAGAAGGCCTCACATCGCCCCTTGTAAGGGACCATTGTCTCCCTTTCTGCTACAGTGGTCTGTGAAGCTGTGGGAAACAAATGACCTCCAAGCCACAGCGCTGTGTGCAACTGCAAAAGAAAAGGAAGGGGGAGGGGGAAGCAGTTTTGTGGGAGGGCCAGCGTCCTTGCTGTCCCGTCTTCCAACAACATCCCCACCATGCCATCCCTGTGCACAGCACAGAGGTGTTTCTCATGCCTCCAGCTCCTGCTGCAGCCCAGTCAGTCACAAAACTGGAATCTCAGCAGAGAGAGCAAGACACCCTTCCCCACCAGCACAAGGGGTTTTCCCACCTGGCTGGTTACTCAAACTTAATGGTTGAAGGTATGCTCCAGACCTCCTGCTTTTGCTTTGTACTCTTTCATACCATTAATAAGGAACAAAAAATCCTGCTTCACTTGGAAGAAGGGTAGACAGAGATCAAACAGAGAAACCAGTAAGAAGTAAATGAAGCATTGAGGAAAAGGGAGAGAAAGGCTGGGTGTAGCACACAAAGGAAGAAACATCTACAGCTGATGCTTATCCCATGTCCATTACTGAGTTTCTGTTTTTGAGAGATGCTGGGAGGAGCAAAGATGAGTTAAACAGTACCCAAGCACATGCACTCCCCAAAGCGTGCTGAGCTACTTTGAATACAAAACACCCTCATTTATTCTTTCTGGTCTTCTCTTTTTTTTTTGCTTGCTCCTCATAACCTTCCTTCCAGTCATTTGGTCAACCTTTAGTCTTTTTCACCTAAATAAAAGACCTTCCTCTATTACATTCAACACTGCTCTGGAAAGCAAGACTGGTATTTGTGACCTCCAGGCTAAATTACTGATTCTACCAAAAAGTGAAGTCTAGCATTTTTGTGAAGTCCATTGGTTCAGGAATATATATTTCTCTTAACTCATCAACACAAAAGTGTGTTTTCCACTCAGCATCTGGTTCAAGATTTCTGCCTTGATATTTGGAGATCAGTCAACACCATGTGAGTAATTATCTCTCTGAAGTGTCTACAGTCAGACCAGGCTGCCAGAGCTAAAGAGGATGCTCCTGGCTGTACAGGAAGAGAACTCTCTCCTGGACCAAAAGAGCATAGCGTCGGTATAACTATGTTCAAAACTACATGAGACATTGAACTTAGCTTTCCCTGAATTTCTTAAAAACCTCTAACCATGACACCAGAAAGTTCATGCAGTAAACAACCTTTGAACTAACTATCTTCTTTACAGGCTGAAAATGAAGAGAGTACTATCACTGTCATTATTTCTGTATTTAAATATTTAGGAGATGCTTAGACACTTTGGTAGTGCATGGAGATTATTGCATATGCAGAGTAAGGGTATTTTTTCCTTAGATAACTCTAAAATACATGATTTTTTAATTAAAAATATATAGCTGTGTTACTAACAGCAACACTAATTGTAACATGAAATTTTTCAAAAGTTAATATACCTTTTCATGGTAAATTCTCTTTGGTTATTTTGTTTAATACATCTCAAGCTGGAGCCAGGCTTTTAAGCCCAGCACTACACTGCCTGACTTGCAAACACATTCAGGAAATACCCAGAGCTAAACAAAAACTGTTCTCAATTATTTTAAGTTCATAAAAACAGCTCAGTATAACATTCTGAATCCCTTTTTAGTTAACAGAAATACCCTACAGCTGGAACCCAGACTACAGCTCTAGCCACCTCTCTTTCCAATGTCAACAAAATTTTCCGCTTCTGTCACAAGATTTTGACAGTTCTTACAACATCAATGAATCAAGTCTTGTGGTCTCTCTAGAAAAGCTGCATTATCCCCAGTGCACATAAAAGGGGAATCAGCAGAAAGACGGCTTTGGGGTAGTTATAACCCACAGGTTACACTGCAAAGTGAAAAATGGAGATGGGGAGAAAAGCACTGCCCTTACAGCTGATCAAGGGCTAAACACATTCAAGTCAACAAAACTTGGATTAAAAGTAGTAAAATGCTTCCCAGGACACAGAGTCAAGTAGCAAGGAAGGTGAAAAGCTGGAAGAGCCCTCAACAGCCCTAACTCTCACAACCTATCAGGGGAGAGCAGAATCCACAATGCAGCACAGATTTGTACTGACATTTGTTATTCCCCAGAACAGGATTATGTACTGTCCAATGTAATTGTGTAAAAAAATCTTTCCAACTTTGCTTAAGTCCTTCAGGAAGTTAATAGTAAAGCCATGTACAGAAGCCAGGTCTCCAGATGCCTAGTCCTGTAATTTCAGAATACTTCTGAAAAGACTTGTGTGCATATGTAAGCAATATCTCTATATAATAAATGTGTAAGTGTCACTACATACACGGACTGTATCTGAAAGCTTGGGAACCCAACCATGGTAAAGAGGTCTGAGTTAGCATTCGAGAAATGGGAAGTTAAACTTCTATAATAAAACTTGGCTTTACATACTGCTTTTCATGTTCCCTGTTCTTGGCAAACAATAATTACACAACTAGTTTTCACTGTCCATTCAGAGTGAAATGAAAAAGAAACCACATGAACAGAAAGTGGTAAACTAGTAAACAGGATTGTTCACAGGCTTTTGGTTTTAGTAGTCTCATGTAGGGAATTCTCTAATGCTTTCTATTTATCTTGCTGATGGTTCCTTTCAATAAGCACCTACACATAATAAAGTTAAATAAAATGATTGCACAACCTATGAAACAATATTTACTAAGGACAGTAGCTACACAGTGACATGGGAAAGGCAGTCCATAACCTTCAGAATACCTAGTTGCAAAGAACAATAAAATAGATTAAATATAAACATTGAAACCCAGAAGACCACATCCCTAAGCACACTTACACACTGCTCGTGTACTCTGCAAGTAGAAAAGCGTGATCATAAAAATCAACAAAACCAGTCTAAGGAGAGTCACTTCAGTGCAGTAAGGCCAGCATAGGGTCCCCAACACCACACCTTCTCTCTTTCCCCAAACAAATGCAAACAAGGTCACTACGAAACGAAGATAGGCAGCATTGACTGATCCTCTAAGGTTCTTCTTTTTGGTTGTATTTTCAAGTCCCTGTAAATATTACTACGTGAAGCAAGCTAAGTTGCTTTTGTTTTGCTCTAAGACTGGAGGATCAGCCTGCATCAAAAATAATCAGGACGGAGTGAAGGTGAGGTAAATACATGCACATTTTATTCTGCATTTATTAATATCCATCTCAATTATTCTCCCAAAGAAAATGTTCCCAGATAGCTAGTGAGTTGTTTAAAACTCCGTCCTGCAGCAGAAGTACCAATCTGGCACTCATTTTTGTGTGGTTTCAGAAAGCAGCTGTTTGTGTTTACAGTCACCAGCAAACAATTCAGCTTTTTAATCAAACAAGAGCTGCTTGGGTGCCTTTGCCCATGGCTATGGGAATCAAATCACTCTGGAAAACAGACCTTTTACAACAATACTAAGAGGCCTCAGCGGATGCAGGGGATTAGAGAGGCATGCTTTTTGAGAAACCAGGTTTATAGTCTGTAGCGCTCTCCATCCTGGGTCAGTATACTGGGCTCAACAGCAAACATCAAACTCTCAAAATGGCCTGGGTCAGCTTGCTTTCTTCTTCTCTCTCCAAATCCTGTTCTTTCTGCCTCATGTGCCTATGTCCTCTTTCTTTTTTCCCTACTGCATATGCAGAAACACCATAAAATGTTAGTTCAGATCTACTATAAAACAAAGTTAGGCAATCCGAGACAGGATGACGATTTTTTCCTACCAATAGACTATGCTACTTATGAATAGAGGAACAATTTTCCAGTATGAACACTTGTGTGATAGCACTTGCTTAGAGGTCAAACAGATTGCATGAGCTCCTCTCCATATTTCACTTTGTAGAGACCTTTCCCTACTGCTGGCCTGCTTGGAGCTGTTGCTGACAATTACAAGGTGTGTAAGGTATAATAATACATGCAAATGTTAGTTTGTCCCAAGAACAAGACCAGTTTCTCATTTCTCTAAAAGTGAATTAAACACTGAAATATCAGTGGTGTGCCTCATAAGGTATCAAACTGAATCGTATACTGTCCAAGATTTCTGTGTTCTTGCACTGGTATGTGGATCAGCTAGCAAAGGAGGAGCAGGTGAGCTTGAACGCTGCAGCGATAGATTTGAAAAAGCAAAAAGAGTGTATCTCAATGAGAAGCAACTGCCTAGTTCCTCTTCCTCCTGATCTTAGCCTACTAATGACTGTATACTTCCCTGCTGTATTTTGAAACATGGACCTCTGAGCCATTCCTTTGGCTTCTCTCCTTTTTGGAAAGAAACTTTTACAACACACTTTGCAATCTTTGCCATTCCTGTCCACAAAGCTTCCATAAGAAATGGCTACATAAGTTATGAAAACAGGATTCTACCAGGATGTTTTTTCTCTTCTAGAAAAGGAACACAGAGCTTAAAAGAGCTAACACATGAGAAAAATCCACTAGAAGTAACCCAGCAGCAGGCATGGGAGTCTTTAACTTGACTTGAAAGGAGCACAGTCTCTTTTCTTGCAGCCAGGTAACATGTTTAGTTAATTGCGTCTTCCTCATTCCACCAGGAATTCCAGGGCAAATCTGAAGACTTACGTCTTCAGAAAAATTTTAGATGTTCTTACAGATGCTTCACTCAAGTAACAAAAAGCTGATGAAGGCCACAAAGAGAATGTAAACGCTTCCTTGAGCTGGTCTACAGACTGATGGAGGACAACAATCCAGCAAATAAAAAAAATATAATTGTATCACTATCAGCAGCTGGGTGCCAGACTCAAAGACTCACTACAATTGTCCCACTAAAAGGAACACAGATTCTCCATGTTCTGTCATTGTGAGTGGTGCTGCACACATTAAGAGCCACTGAAATTTTTTTTCCCCACAAGATTACTTCAAGTAGATCACTGCTAAAAGACTCAGTGACTGGCAACGTGGAGACACTGTGTTTTGATTTTATGTGGTATCTGCTTCCTTTGGGATTCCCTAGCCAAGGTAGCACATAATCCTTTTCAATAAAGCAACACTGTTCAGGCAATTCCCAAGCCAGCAGCTAAAGGAAAAAATAATAACCCTTAGCAAAGAATACACAAACAACTATCTATGATCTAAAAGAAAATCCACTTAGATACAAACTAAACAGGAAACTGAAGTGTCTTGAGTTTAAATGAGGGGAAGCCGCAGATGAGTTCTGGCTCTCTAGAGAATGAAAGCATTTCAGCCTTATGGCCACTGGCAGTGAAGATCTTTTATATTCTCTCTCCTCAAAACCTGAAGTCTGTGATCTCTATCCAGTGAGCACGAGGGAAGATTAATTCCCTCCTCATTAACTTCTTGAGTCTTTTACCTTCAACATAAGTTCAAAATTGTACCCATCATCCTTACACAAAAAGCAGTCCTTGGGTTTCATAGTCTAGGTTATCCTTCCTCGGCAAATGCAGTTTATTACACAGAGGAACACCAGAAGTTAAGTGTGTAAGTTTATACAGACATACCAAACTATTTGTATTGGATTGATTAAAAAAACAGCAAACGAAAACAATGACTCTAAAGAAAAGAATCAAGAACAGAGCGTTCTTTATACATTTGTAATTTTCGTTCCTAAAAAGACACACTTTCATGAGTTGAATATGTAATTATTTTCAAAACTTACAAATGACCAGTAATGAGTAAGGCAATTGGACTAAATATTCCTTTCCAGCTGAACTTTACGTACAATTTCTATTTAATTTTAAATCCCTGCCTTCCACTAGTTTTTCAAATATCTTTTTACAGGAAAACATTACAGTTGATACTGATTTCTATATTTCATGTAATCAGACTCAAAAAGGTTTAATATATAATTTCCAAACAATTAAAAGAACCCCATTCCTGTTGAAGTGAATGTTGCAATTGTTATTAATGCAGTATGAGAAATGCATGACAATTCCTCCCGACCGGGCCCCAGTAAATTCAATACTGAACTTTACTGTAAAAATTGCCTTTACCTTCAAAAAAGGGAGAAATTCAATCAATACGAGGTAAATTTAATCACTCTGTGCTTATAAAAGAAATTAACCCAAAGAAAATTTTTGATTAATAAAACAGCACAGAAGCAAGTAGTTTCCCATTTGATTGTTAGTTATCCTTTCAAAATTACTAAGATGCAAATTCTTCAAGAATTTTGCTCAAAGTCTTGTTAAACTAGCATCTACAAACAAGAAACACAAACATAGCATAGCTGAGATAATCAACAAGTCAGCCCTCCTTTTAATGTTATTGAACGGACACGCTCAAAATTAGAAGGATTAAAGCACAGAATAAATATGAAGTACAGGACGTCGGAGAATTTACAGGCATTTTAACGAACACCAGCCACCTCATGACATGAAGACCTAGATAATATCTGCACAGTGCATAGTGGTTTTTCCCATTGAGCTGAGGAACCTGAGACTCATGGTCACAGTTCCCAGCTAGTCTCCTCCTTGTTCTGGTGGAGACGTACGTGACTTCACTCACTTCTTTATCTCATCAAATGCTTGTGGCTGACAGCTAGAGAACTACCCGAATTTATGCTTCCTCATCCTCTTCATACACTTGCTTGCTGTGAAACCCTGCAGCTGCCCCACTGGAACCACGCTGACTTTCTGAATAGCTCCCTATTTCTCTTGCAGACGTTCAGGTGAAGGTTAGGACAGAGTTGTCTGAGGTGAAAAAGCACCCCACAGCAGACAACATAGCCACAAGGTAGCATTTAGTGAAGAATCAATGGCCGTACCTGGCAGACAAAAATCAGTTCTCCATTATCAGTGGTAATCACTAGCTTAGCACTGATTGGAAATCAGTAGATTTCTTTTTCCCCATCACTCTGACAAAAAAACTTGTTATGCACATGAAACTACTACTCCCTTCTTCCTCCCTACTATATTTCCCATACAGGATACTTCTGGATTCAGAAAAACAAAGACCAAATGTTACATGCTTTACTCACAGGTAATCTCTGTGAATGAGTCAAGCAACTTCTGACCTCTATTTGGTAAGCTAGCACCAGAGCACTTTAAAAACAATGCAAGCTTCTAAAACTTCCATAATTAATAACTGCTGTGAAGGCCATTTAATTTCTTCGAGTCCCGGTTATTCATAATAAGCTCAAACTTCCAAGGCCTGTTAAGACAGTCAGAAATCCAGTGATGCAAAACCATTGCTTTAAGAAAATTAGGGTATGAGTGTGACAGGGAAATTTTAAGCAATACAGATTTTATACTGTCTGTGAATTATAACTTTGTTCTGTTCTTTTTCACCTTTATGCATCTCCACCATTGGAGTCATATGGGACATACCAAAGGAGTGATTTGTTTTTCCATCTCTAGTCAAAAAAAGCAAAAAGAAACACTGAAGACTTTCTCCAGAAAACAAGTTCTTACGATGTTTGCAAGTTAATATTTTAGATACAAGACTAAGACAAGCTTCCACTTATAAAAGCATTCATCTGCAACAAATCTATAAATCTTCTGAATGTATCCTGTAATTATAAATGGCAGATAATTGGTATCTAAACTTATCAGTCTCGATAAGAATAATGGTACATCTGGCTAGGATTACACACTCACAGACAGGAAGGAGTGTCTTTCAAGTAAGCTACCACCAGCCACTGTGTCTTGGGTCCCAGCATAAGCATGGCCAATCAAGCTTACCACTACAATAGAAGTTGTTGGTCAGAGAGTGAATGAGGAGCAGGTAAAGATGAATGGGTTGATTCCTACCTCCCAGCCACACAATTCATTAAGCTATTGTCTGAAGCAATGAAGGAACAGTAATTCATAGCTAAAATAAGCCAATGTTACACTGTTACATGATCATTCTCTCACCAAAGCACAGAAGAAGAAGAAAGAAAAACTTCAGCTTAGCCACGTGCTTCCAACTTTCAGTGCTATCTGTGGCTACTCCTTAAGCACAGCTTACAACTTGTCCCCTGCTTAGGGCTGTTCTTTAACTAATAATTATGCAAAATAAGATGATGCTAGGTCTAGAATTACAAAAAACACAATCCACATTTTCTGAAAGGCTGTCCAGCAAGAGCTCCTAACCTAGAAACCTAAAATTACATTGCCTATCATCAGACTTAACCTTTAAAAACTCAGCCTTCCTAAAGTGAAGTCAGATGCTCATCTGTGATTATCAGCACAATCCTGACATCGGCTACACTATAAAATGATCCCAGTGATGGCTACAACATAAACTGCCCATAGTTCCTTATTCTGGTAATATCAGCATGCAATTTGTTGGACAGATTCTATAATCCACAGATGAAGTTAGTTGTAGGTTTTGAGTTTATCCAGCATTAACAGCCCCTAATAGCCTAGTTCAGCGCAGACATAACAAATGGAAATGGCTTTAAATTATCCTTCCCCTGAGACATAATTTCATAAAAGAACAAACTCTATATGCACAAAGAGATATTTCCAATGTAAACATGTGGTGGAAGCTAAAAGCTGCAGTCAGATTTAGGGCAAAGCAAGGGATACAATTTCAAAGGCACCGATTCCTTTCGAGTTCACAATATATATATTCTTTTCCGCTGACTTTTCTGCCCTTTGTGCTCAGAAGACCATGTATATTAAAGAAGTCACTTTTTAACTTTTTGAGACCTTAACAGGCTTTGTCTCATTTTTCCCTTCACACAACAACTCTGGCTGGGATGCAGAATCTACAATCGTTACGATGGGTTAATCGTAAGCAGCACCAGACTCATTACCAGCATCTGACTGTCAGCATTTTAAATTATCCTTTATGTTTTCAGAAGATGGACTCTAGAATTTTAACCAACTTATTAGCTAACTTGAAATTCTTAAAGTGCAAGAAAAAAAAGAAAAAATAATGTGTAATAACTCCAGTATGGAGGATTCTTTGGGTTTTTTCTTTCTCAGGATTAATGTAATATCAGGCCTGATTTTGTATTTGTGAGATGTCAAGCAGAGTCAGAGAGCAAAGTGTTTTACAGAGAGAAATCCAGTGCCAGTGCTAGCAAAACTCGTATTTATGAAGTCTAATATTTCTACCCTCTGACTTCTTAGTACTCTGACAAATATACCTATAAAGACATTATAACACAACCATTATTACTTGGAGGTTTGACCTCATCACCTCTGATAAAAACACAATACGAGATCTAAGTTCAACAGAAAACTTCCAGCCATTTTGCATAACACAATACCGACTTATTTAAAAACTGAAGTTTAGATCCCTAAAGCTTAGTTGCTTTTGTTGGTTTGTCTTTTCAGCAGAGACACTGTTTTTAAACATTGCTAACATTTGATGCTGAATTGGTGCCCTAAAAGAATAGATGAATTATCTATTTGAAGATGACACAGTGTTTTTTGTGACTGGACACATTGAGTCTGTTATACTGTTGTTATATTGTTGTTATATTGTTGTCTGTTACACAAAAATGTCCTCCATAATCTGAGGTCTATGGTTTCAGACCATCATGTTTAAATAGAAACAATCTGTATTTAAATACTCTCTGTAATGAACAAATTTAAGGATACAAAATTAAACAAAAAGCAGGCAGAAAAAAAAAGATGAAAATGGCAATCCAGGGAGAAAAGAGGGATGCTTATACAAGCTAACATTTGTATGCAAATATTACGCACCATAAAGTGGCAGAAGGGCTATCATTACCAACATTTACAATCCAACAAAGCAAAACAATAGCCTGCATGTACAAAGGATTAATTCTGTTACAGTGATGTTTGTATGGGATGCAGCTTTATATCCCGTACTCTAAAAGTTGTGTGCTGATGTTATACTAGCTTTGTTACTAGTCCTGATACTCCTTTAGGAGGGTTATTTTGATTGGTCTATCCTATAATATTACTTCTCTTTTAAAAGTTCCTCCCCAGGCCTCATAAAATAAGGGAAATTATCCATTGCTCTCATATTCTTTAGGATATACAAGTCAGTTCTTCAGCGACATCTACCACATAATTTATCACCAACCCCAACCCTGATCTGTTACTGTGTTGTGTTTTCGAAGGATGCTGTTTCTGACATTTAATCCATAAAAAAGAAATTTCAAAGTCATCACGCTTTTTGAGAGACCATGACACAGGACTCATTGGCCTAGGAAGTTTTTTTTACTATCTCATTAAAAAGCTTTATGTTCTAATGCTAGGACTGCAAATATCACAAGAGGCAAGATGTGAACTGGCTGATGTGTTCAGCTGAAGAACAACTGATAATGCCTGAAATATACACAAAATTTTGTACCCATATTCTCTGAGAACTACAACTAATGACTCCATCTTCAAATTCTAACCTGGGCAAATGCACCTAAAGGTACTGGTACCCAGCTTTTGACTTTAAAGACCAGTTCGTATGAGGCTTTTGGGGTTTTTTTTAATCAATTCTTTAATGAATGGTTGACCAAAGACTAGTCTGCAGTTTCCTGAACTAAAGTATTTCACTATTAGATGAATAAAGATCTGATAATTATAACAGCTCCAAAGAAAAACATAAAGGGAATGACCATTTATCCAAGTTGCCCAATAGATCAATTGTGAACGACTTCTGAGCGCACAGTTATCAATAAATCCATCTACGTATATACACATATGCACAGGCACATAGATATCTATCTCCTCTATTATATACTGAATCATCGTTGTGTTTATTTAGGAGAGATAAGTGGAATATGAAAGTTACAGCTGTTTCAGACATTCATCTCCTGCAGAATATGTATTCTGAAAGGAAACTGCGCAGTTGAATATGATACTCCTGTCTTTTGAAGAAACCTAACTTAAGGAAGTATGGAAATGGGATTTTAAATGTTTTTAGATCAGCCTCAGCAGCTGAGTAAAAGGGCTTTACAAATGTAAGCTGAGAGTTTTCTTTAATTTTACTAAATAACTTCCTTGATTTTTTTTTCATTCTTCAACAGCCCAGGACACAAAAAAAATCATATTTGGAGAAACTACCTATACTAAGCATGTTCTCTGACAGTATATACATACAGCGTTCTGCATGGTGCATGGCTTTGTCCTCTGCAACTTCACCTGCTTGACCTCCTGATAAGATCCCTCAGGACAAGGATGATGATGTGTTTCTATATGGAATTGTTTACAGCACGATCAGTTATAAACAATGATGAAATAATAATAGAACTGGACAGTACTTGCATTGAATGCAGTCTGTAACATGGTCAAGCTAGCAACTGAACATTTGAAACTATCATCCCAGACATGGAGGACACCATTGCATGCACTGGGAAATAAATCCACTTTCTGCAATTTCAGTAATAAAAGATTATGAAGATGAGCAGGGAGAGCAGCAACCAAAGACAACAGAAAGATCCACTATCCTCTAAGTTGGAACTCAGTCAAAAGGAAGTTGAAACCTCCACTTCACCATGAGATACTCAGGACAGACAGTTATTTCTGGAGGAACTGAAGTTACACAAGAGAGTTTTGACAGGTAACAGGAAACTGAATCCAAAAATGATATGCTAATTCACAGTAAGACACAAGTGACAGCCACTGTTTGCTGACTCTCCCGCCTTCTTGCCAGATGTAGCAAGAACATGCCATTTGCAAGACAGAAAACTTCTTCCTTCTGAAGGCATAAAAATCACAGAGGAAGGTCACTCGTAATCTGAATCCCATTTACAAACATAGCAGGGTTTGGCATGTTGGGAAAGAAGTGTTGAGAAAGAAGTACCCAGTTCCTCTTGAGTGGACAGAGGAGGATCTCTTCGTCTCTTCTCATTTGTGATCCTTCACTTCCTCCTGCTGCGTAAGCTTGATCTGTCTTTTATTATGAGGTACTTATTGGAAAAAAAAACCCACAACACAATAATGCTTGATGAATAAGAAACTTGCCTCCCCAAAACAGACATCTTCACTCACAGAACATTTTAAAGGTTAACAACACTGTAGCTGGTATTTAATTTTGATTCAGAAAGCAAAAAAATACTCAAGCAGAAAGCTGTTCTTGCATAAGTCAGAATGTATAAACACTTGTGCAGAGACCATAAGGACTGCGCTGTGCTTTCTCAAAGTGAACTGGTGAAGCAACTTCAAAAATTTCCTCTCTTTTTTAGTAACTTCCCTTAGGCTTCATCTCATTAATCCAAAACCACATGAAATTTGGTCACCCAAAGGAAAGATAAATCCAGAGGGTCTCTCCTGTGGTTTATGCTTGCCATCTTTTGATTTAATGACTTCAGTGCTTCATTTGAAAAGGTTCCACTTCTGTAAATAGTCTTACCAAAAGTCTATATATGAGCCATGGATCACCAAGTGAGATCCTGAGTACTTCTTCAGCTGGCAAGCAGGATTCAAGGCTTATTTCTGTGGCCTTCAATGGTAGTTCCACGGTAAAAACATTCCTTGTCCTAACATGACATGGCATATAATACGGGAGAATACACAGATTTCTATTATACACCTCCAAATTCTGTCAAATGTCTTCATCCAGAAACCAACCTAACATTCTACTTCCCAATAACCAGAGCCAACTCCTAAATGGAGATTTCAAGGATATGCCAATTTGTGAATTGTATCACAACATGTTCATCTGTAGGTGTAAACTAGAGTTTACCTGTTCTGAAAGATGTTTGTGCATTTGGGCCGTGTTCTTTGACTAGAAGGTCTTCACCTAGTCCTAAAACTCTTAACCTTAACAAGCTGGGAACCTACTGTCTTTTGAGTACATTGCTACAGAGCTTGGCCTACACAGGCATTTCCATGAACCACTGTTTCTGTCTCATCAACATGTCTTCATTCTATCCTCTGTCCATTAGAAGCTCGATGGCACTTTACTATGTTAAAGACGAATCCCTCTTTTTCCCTGAAGATCACCTTCCAGGCTGCCAGCCCAGTCCTGCTGGTTCTAGGCTGTCAGTCAACCGTACTAGGGCATCGGGGACTCACGCACTGGTAAATATTTCAAGAGCCATGGTTACAGCAGCAGTTTTCATCATCACTGCTCTTATTGTCAAGGTATTTACAGCAGCCACCATTTCTGCAAAACAGAAAAATCCAAAGCCTTCTATAGGGAAACCCAGACCACCCATTCTTTGTCCTCCTCCTCCTGTAACTGATCAGGCTCTTGAGACTGATGAGAGATGCTGGGCCATGCTCATTATTCACATAATATTTACTGACTTATTATAACATATGTAACAGCTTCCTGCTTGTGATGCTGACAAATATGTCCTGCAGGATCTCTTTGGACAGTCAGTAGTATAAACTTTCTGGTTTCACTCTTCTGCCTGATTAGGTCCCTCGGTTCACTGAACGCGCTATTCTATTGTCATGTCCTTCAAAAACCCTGAACTTATGACGGGAATGCAGCAGTCTGAAACACCACCTCTGTGTGCCATTCAGAGACCTTCACATACCTACATTCTCAAAATCCAAAGTTTGAGAAAAAAACCATAAATGCATGAGGCTTAAGAGGCTTTGCTCATGTATCTCAGCACTTCCCAAGGATCAAGTAATTTAAATCTACTATAATATTATAGCTTCTTCTCTTCCCCACCTTCCCTCCTCACCAGGATATAGCAAGGCAGTCACATATAGTTAATTTACAGTGTCAGCATTTAAAGATTTTGGAGACAGTGCTGTCCTACTTTCACTGTTTCAAAGGTTTATTCCATCTTAACTATGCCTCTGCTTAAAAGATAACTGAACTTGACCCTAAAAAAAAGTGACTTTTTATAACCCATTGATAGTCACATAACCAGAAAGGAATTAAATCCCACTTTATGTAAATGGCTAATCTCTTCAGGACCTTGTTCTGTACTGGATCAGTGCTTTTCACACCAATGATCTAAGTCCGCCAAACTATACAGAACCAGAGAGCAATGGTTAACACATTTACTGATTGCTGTGGAAGTCATTGATGGCCTCAGTACAATTCAGAAATCCCATGCGGTTGGAGACAGGTATTATTTTGGACATATTTTTGATGCCTATAAATCACAAGTAAACAACTTGCATAATGACACTGACAGCAATCAACAATTTGAATATGCCCCATAAGAACAGGGCAGCAGTCACACCTTACCCCACATCTTTCAAATCTGACCTATAGTCTTCATCTGAGCCCTCTGCATCCAGCAGACTAGCAAATATGCAGAGCTTCCTGAGCCATCCAGCATCTCAGTGAATGATTGCTTTTTTCTGTAAATATTACTGGCCACAGCTCAAAGGAGCTTTTCTAAGCCTTTGATCTCCACTACAAACGCAAAGGACTGAGTAGCATGTGGCCAGGAAAAGCTGCATTCAGTGAGAGGCTATGAGAACTTCTGCCTGTAGAGTCAGTAAAAAAGGAAGGTAAGCTCTTCCACAACACAGTACAAAATTATTTCTACGAGAATTCTGCTTTAAATATTTGGAAACTGTAATTTGCATCCATCCATCCATCCCTGTTCTTAAAATCCCAGAAGTTCCATGAGGGCATATTTCAAAAGAAAGCATAGATACACGAGGCTGGTTTGTGCACCTCACCAAGCTTACATGTCACTCCATGCAAAAACTAACCATATACACACATGCTATGAGTGAGCATGAATAAGTTATTCCTTAGGCATAATGCCTAGAAAAATGAAAGAAGAGTTTTCCGAGAAAAATTCTAGAAAAACTCATATAAATATTGTTAGTGAAGCGTACAGTTATAAGTATGCACTTTCTCTCATGCCTTAGGATGACTTCAGATCTTAATTTCTTCCACAGATGCACTTCTTTGCCAGGATGTGACAAGGCTGTTCAGAAACCCAATGATTACAGTGCAAAAAAAGTTTTGGGCCTTCACCTATAAAACATAGCAAATGGACTGCGTTTAGCTGGCCTTTCATTTTCCAGTCTCATTTTCCCTTACAGTACAATCAGGGCAGTACACACAGCCAGAAGAGTTTCCTGCGAGCATTTACCCTGGTCTGCACCCCAAGAAGCTGGGTTAAAGATTGCTTCTATACAGAAGCTCCATGTAGTCTTAAATGTATCTGTAACTAGCATACCAGCTTCACAGATGACCTGCACCAAAGTTGTCACCCATACTCCTAGTAAGCTACATCTAAGGCTGAAGTTTACCACTTCTTCTTCCAGTCACTGCACACTCTTACACGTTTGCCCACACAACTGAGATGAGTGAACTGCCAAATAGAAATTCCAAGCATAAGTACCTCTGCAATCTCACATTTTCCACCAAACTCCTGAAGCCTTACATGGAAAAGCCTTTCTACAACATGGGCTGGTTTTTGTGGTCCTCTTCTGAACTCTCCCCCAGTATTTCCATATCCCCCCCAAACTCTGAGAATTAGAATTGGACACAAATTCCAGCAGAAGTTTACCAGTCCTGGGTACAGTAATAAACAACATTCCTCCTTTCTACTTGGCAATCCTGCTAAAGCATATCACGATCCCATCAAGAGTCTCTTTGCCAGAGCTGATTAGCAAGACAGCTTCTGCTGAGGAAGTTTCAACTACTTTCCCACCCCAGGATAATCTCTGCATCACGGTTTAAGTCTGTTTCTTATGCTGTATGCACAAACTTGCATTCTTTCCTCTCATTTACATTGCCTTTATTTGGCTGTAGTAGAAGTACACAGAAGTATGGCTAATCTTTAAAAAGGAACTAAAAACCAGACAAGGAGATAAATGGAATAACCCATTAAGCCATGAAGATGTCCCATAAAAGTTGTGTGCAAGTATCCTATTGAGTCAAAAACGGGAAAGCCTTCAGTCCCTTCATCCATCTTGGGAATTCCCTGGGAAAACATCACATTGATGGAATGATCTGGCACCATTCCACAGCATTAAACTCACAAGTGAAAATTAATCTTCTAAAAAGTTACTAGTTGCTGCGGGTATTTAGAAGGTAAGTGTCCCTTCATCCTAGCATCCCAGCATTCATGTATGCACTAATAGTTTAACTAATTCAGACATTTGGGGGAATATACACACCCATTTTATTAATTGGTTTTAGTCGCAAGCATTTACAGTCTTCAGTACAGATTGGAACTTTCATTTTAGGGGAACAGATTGTATCTTGGAAATGAAAACACAGCCAGAAAGAGTGTAATGCATGGACTCACCCTGTCCACCTATGGTCCATCAGATATTTATCTGTAGAGGCCAAAGGACAAATATACTTTAAAAACTATGTTACATTATCTTTTATTTGTTTCCTTTTGCAACATCGGTTGCACAAGCATGAAAGTGTAAACAGCATGATTCTCCCTTATCAGTGACCTGTCTCCTCCAAGATTTATTCAGAGGCCAGAAACAGGTTCCCCAGCATCATCACTGACTAACTTCACAGACAGTGGATTACCCTATCAGTAAGACTGCTAGGAGAACAGTCTGGACAGAGAGCAAAAGCCTTTGTTTACATACACATTCCTTCTTCGCTAACAAGGAAATAACTTAAACTAATATAAGGAACAAAATAGTTTGGTATAAACACATCCACGCACATATATATACATGTGTCATACACAGGGCCTTAAGTCTAGAACCACAGGGAACCTGCAGGTAGGAACTGTTAGTAAGAGACGGTCAGAAAATCGGGCCTATCTGCCAGTTTTTAGCTGCAGCTTCTTCAAGCATTTTCTGCTCAAACGCATTAAAGCTCAAAAAACTGAGGTCCATTGACTGTACTTACTTGGAGTCTCTGACTCAGTCTTTGACCATGCAGTAAGATACAGTTTTCATGGCTGGGTCACTAGTTTGGCCCAAGTCAAGAAACTGACCGGCTCTAGGAGAAATGGTGTTTCACCTTTAGGTCACTGCTTTGGATCCAGTACAGGTCAGTAGCAGCTGAATGTCATCACCATCAGACAGTTGTTTACAGTCTGATGCAAAACGTATTTGCCAGCTTACCAGTTTCACTACATACTGCAGTATCTACATCATCGATGACCTTCACAACAGCTTTAGAAATTCAGCAAAGGACTAAATGGGAGCCTGAGCTTCCATGCTGATTGATTGGATGTGGAGTCTCCAGATCAAAGCTGAAATACAATGATAAGCCAGTAGAACAGCTTGTGCCACTACCACTTGTGCTCAACGGTCCAAGGACAAGTGGAAAGAGACTATGGTTTGCAGAGCTCTCAGCTTGGTGCCTTAGAGTAACGCTAAAATCTATTAAAAAGTACAGTCTGTTTTTAGCAAATATTTTCCTATCTACAGATGCAAGTAGAAGGCACATTTGTTTGTGTCAATACCCTGAAAGCACCAAAATTCTTTTCATCTAGCCTATATTAGGTGTTAGGAAAATATTAATGTTGACCATGAGGTGGGATTTAATACACTCTCTTTAAACACACCTTGGTTACCTCTGGTTAGTTACAGTAAGTTCATCACTGACGTTACACCCAGTTACTTTTTCAAGGTATGTCAACATTTGAGGGCTATGACTTACTGGTAGTTTAATGTTATCCTGGGATTAATATGAGAGGAGAGAAGTGTGCTGTGAGTTACGAGGGGATGTGTACTGCAAGACATTTGGCAGGCCACGGTTCTCATTAGGCCAAAATTTGGGATGTCCTAGGTCTGCATGTATGCTATTAATCACTAGCTGAGGCATACCAACAAAAGTAGGTTTTCCATTAAAAAACCCATTGCTCATTTCAAGAGGAACATGATTATCCTATCTGCAGAGTTCAGATTTTGGGAAAACGCAGAGTTTCTTCAAGTTCTGTTCAAAACAATCTAAAATCAGACAGAGGGCTCCAGAAGGGAAAATATTTTTCTCCTCCTGCCTTCAGGCAGGACTATGCCATCTCAAAATTTATTAAGTATTTACTAACCTGAGCTGGCAGAAAAGATAATCTTCAAACCACCAGCACATTTAACAGCAACAAAATAAGTAGATTTATAATTAAGGAATTAGCTATTAAGAGAGTAAGATCCCTGTCTTTTGAAAGAGCCCCCAGTTAATTACGTAATTACTCTACGTATTAGAGATTCATCAAAATGTGTAACCTTGTGTATAGATTAATAAATAGATAGAACAAACGTGGCATAACAAAGAAGACTATATATAGAAAATGACAGTAAGAAAGAAAAACTACAAAACAGACCAAAAAGTAGCATCATAGGCTCACAGGATATTTCAAGCTGGAAGGGACCTCGGGAGGTCTCTAGTCCTACCTCCTGCCCAAAGCTGGGACAGCTATAATGTCAGACCAGGTTACTCAGGTCTTTATCCAGCCAGGTTTTGAAAACCACTGCTCATATAAATGGCACAACTGCTCTGGGCAACCTGTAGTGTTCAGAGTGTAGATGAAAAGAAAGAAACAGGCAGACAGAAAAATGCAGAAGGAAACATAAAAGAAACTGAAAGTGGCATTAATGACTGTCATAGAAAGAAAAAGAAAGGATAAGGGAAGAAAATAAAGTTCTTTTAAAAAGAAGGAAAAAAACCTATTTTTTAGTACTTCAATTTATCCAGGAGCCTAATGCGGAGGGTCTGATTTTTAAAGGCGTGATTTTCTAAAATGAAAAAAACAAAACAAAACAGAAAACCTTTATGGCCTTTAAGCCATCTCAACACAGACCGCAGAACCTGAGGTAACCAAAATCACCAGCTACTTTCAAACAGGTTGGCTGCAGCTAAGCCTGTTGAGCAGTGTTTAACACATTTCTGCTAAAATTTTGAGGATAAACAATGAATGACACTATTTTGTATGCTGAACTCTGTAGTTGCATTAGATAAGAAGCTGACTGAGAGCCCTCTAAACTAAACATCTACCATATGGCTACTTTAATGCTTTTCTTTACAAGGATTTGGGAAATGGCAGGAAAGCATGGCAGGGGCATTTTTAGTGGCTGGTGGATTAAGAGATTTGGATGAACATTTTGTTTCCTGGCCTATTTGTTCTGTTACAACCATTCTGACTGCAGAACCTGCGAGCACAGGACATCTCTAACATCATAGGAGACAGGGCAGAGGAAGGATATCGTATTAATATCCACTCTGTTGCCACTACCTGGTCAAGCGAGACAAAAGAAGACAAAAATGGATGAACAAAATGATCATCATTTGGTTTATTAGCTAACAGCAACAGGACACTCAGGGCTATAAAAGCTTAGACAGTGAAGGAACAAGTCCCTGGCCTGAAGAGTTTATACTGACCACCACCAGTCAGGGCACTGCCTGATTCTACAAGACTAAGAGGTAAAAAAGATTTTTCCTTTTGGGCCCTCCTGCCTTCTTTTACTGACATGGGTTGGTATCGCTAGGCCTTGATTTAATGTTTGAAAGGCCTGTGTGTCAACAAGAGCATGATTGCCTCAATAATTCAATCAGTATGGAACTGTGGCCCTAGAGATGGAGAGAAGACTGGAAAGGCAGCAGAAGCAGCCAAGGAGACAAATAAGAAGCTTTCTTCTGCGGTTAACTATGAGGGAGTATACCATGTAATATTTTGATCATCAATGTGCTCACTTCACAACAGGCAGAACACAGAGGTAACATTAAAATCTATGCCTGTCTTCCTCTTAAGACAACAATAACTAAGTTAGCAAGATCATTTTAGCATTCAAAGTAAGTAATCAGGTGATGACAGGAAGCCACATCTGAGCATCTGAACTAAGAAAACCCCACAGAGCTTCAAGTGCCCATGACGCAGTCTTTTCCAATCAAGTGTAAATACATCATGTCACCTCACCCAACACCCCAGACCACAATGTTTTGAAGGTACCAGAGGAGGAAACCACACTGCAAAGAGGAAGCGACAAATTCAGTTTTAAAAAGCTCGCAGGTTTAAACCAACTTTATCATAACCAGAAACAGCTATTAAATTCTGAAGCAATAACACATCATTAGCAATTAAAATGCTGAACCTGGGCAGCAAGCTCTCAAACATTTTCAATGGCACCATTGAGTGTAGGGATTGCTCACCACTACATGCAAGGCGACCAATGGCAGGCAATTGTTTATCAGAGCGATTAGAGCATGGCACACCACTACCACAGGTACCTGTGCAAAATGTAAGACAAACACCACATAATTTCATATGGAGCTATGAAGTAGGGTCAAGTGGTAAACAGTTGTATTTTTGTTTTATTCCTCACTGGTTTAGCAAAAGCAAGACCTTGCAAAACAACATTTTTGGGGTGGGAGAGTGTACGAATGGTGAGAGAAAGAAAAAAAAGAAACACACAGACAATAAGCCAGATGTTATTTTGTGTAGCATGTCTCTAGTTCTGAACAAGAACCTCAGCCTCATCTCTTCTCTTGTCCTCAAGAGTTTTATTTTATCACCACAAACACATCTCCACAGAACACATCACTTCTGATAAAACACTTTTTTTCATTGAAGCCACAGTTGTCACAAAAATTTTCAGCACAATCAAAATAAGAAATACTGTATTGTGTTGAAGTCTGCTGAAAATCCACTGTTTTACAGACACAGCAGGTTGTGTTCATTTATTTATTTATTTATTCTAAATGCATATGATTCAAAACTGCACTAAACCAAACTGCAGGTGAATTTCAACCACCTTAAATATTGATGCAACAGAACAGCAACCAAATCCTGGGCTGAAGCTATAATAAACTCAAAATAGCCCTAAATTGCATGGGCTGAGCTGCCCTATTACGTGCCATTTGACTTGCTCACAATTACTATTCAGCCTGCTGGACACAAATACCTTGTTATAACAAGTAAGGAAAGCAAGGTACCCTTACCCAAGGGAAACCCACAGCTCATTAAAGTAAGTTTTCCAAGTCCATTGCACAGTCAGAATGCCATGCAGGTGATACAGCCTCCTTTCACCCATAGGATCTTCCCATCCAGACAAAAGACATTTCATTTTAACAGAAGGCAGGTTCATCTCAGGATATATCTACACCATGCATGATAAATACTACAAAGATTAGCCTGTGCTGACCTCTTCGCCTCTGTGACTCATCTGCTGCTGGAACCCTCTGGATCCCAACAGCTCATTTCGTGCTAGCTCACATGACTATCACAGCGGTGACTAAGAAGCAGATGCACCCTCAGGAAAAGGAGAACTGGGCAGCTGTTGACCATAAGCCAGGACAATGAACTCTAGGGACATAAAGCACTTGACAGGTTGATCCCATGCTGTTCGGAATTACCTCATGCTAACCTGGAGGAAAATAATGTGACCAGTCTTTGCTAGTTTGCGTTATTGTGGTTGAACAGTCAACAGAACAAACTAGAGGCTCCAAGGATCATGAGGTTTTTGGCATTTAACCTGAATCCACCATGAGCTTTTCCTCTTGACATTCAGATGCAGTCACTGACAGGCACTATATTAGCTTGAAGGGACTGAAGTTTATCCTAAACTTCATTCCTACTGAACACTAACTGGAAAAGGTTTACAGACTTCTAAAGCTTCAAAAAAATTGCAGGCCCATCTTCTTAATCACTTGTCTTTCAGCGGGTAGCAGTTTTCAGTGGGTAGCAATTTAACAACATTGACTAACTCTCGACAGCCACTGTTTCAACTCTTAGAACACCAACATTATCAGTTTAAAGTTAAAAACAGAGGGAACAGCAAGGAAAAACGGAGTTGGACGGGACTTACGAAAGATCATTCAGCAGCAGATGCTGAGGATGACTGCACCCAGGAATTTGGTACTCAGGGCATATGCTCACGGCAGCTGAGACATGACTATAGGCTAAGAGCAGGCAGAATGTCATATTTCATAGCATAAACAACAGTAAGTAAAAGACATTGCAGCTCAGACTTCAGCACAATGAGCTTGCCAAATCCTACCAGCTAGGATTTGAGCTGGTGTTGTGCTGAAATGCATCCTGTCATTTCTTGTGATCAAGCATTACCTGAGCTCAGTAACTGCAAGTTACGGCAGTCAGGCAACAGGCATTACAGCTTATTGCTAACCCTTCCTGCTGATCTTTGGAAGTGGTCTGTATTGCCTGACTTACATAAAAACATGCAAGAGAAAACATTTCATATGTTTGTTTAAGAAGCAAGTCTACATTAGCGAATAATTTGGCATAACAGTGTCAGCTGGCCAAAAGAGTTGGTGGTGATGCCTCTACAGCTACCCTGTACGTGCATCATTGTTCTGGTGCAAACTCACCTGATCTGGTTCCCTGGTGAGAACATCCCTGCTCTGGCTGTGGCCTGAGGACAAGCCATTGGCTTAGATCCTTCTGCCTCCATGATGGTTTTGAGCACACCTGGCTAGCACAGAGGGGAACTTCTGGTTTAATTTCCTACAAAAGTTCTCTAGTTGGTGCCCATCAAAACCACTCCACATAATGAACAAACATGCAGCAAGCAAAAATCATGAAGGACTTGCTTCAAAACCATGCTACTGATCTCAATGAAAACACCACTACATATGCAGGCTAAGAGATATTTGAGGCACAGAACGAATCTTACTGGAGGGATCTGGTAGAATATGGGAACTTATGTATCTTTACTCTCAATGTATTTGAAAAAACAGCAGTCAACTCCTATACAGTATATATTCCCATAATGTCCTAGAGCAAAAAGCTTCAACCACTTCAAATACAATTCTGGATTCAGATTGGTTATCAGAAATTTTAGTTAAGAACTATCTCACGTAATTTACAGTTCTTCCTTAGACCCAGATGACAAAATCCAGCCCACTGGTTTGCTAAACAAAACCAACAAACAATGAAATTTGATAAGAAGTTGATAATCTACCATATTAAAAAAGGAATTAAAATTAAAAGATAAGCAAGGGAAGCAAAAAACTGGGTGAAATCAGATATTTTAAGAACTCAAGAAATTATTTACATCAAGATTTTTTTTCCCCTTCCTTCAAAGCTACAGGGGCATAGCTGTTGAAGCCTGAAATTGTAGTTCCATACCCTTTTGTTTTTAAATTAAACAAATGATCTCAGGTTTTGGAGTGTTTTTTGACTCCAGGGAAACTATGCTATTAAGAGAGTGCCAGAAACATATTTAATCGATGCGTGTCCCAAGAACAGCTCAAAAGAGTGCAGACATACCACATATAGATTTCAAGGAAATTACTGAAAAGCGACAGAGCTTCAACAGAACGCGATATGTGAAACACGGCGTATGAAAGACTCAGTATCAAAAGGGTAAATTCAGTTCAGGAGATATTAATCTGATTACCTAAGAGGTACTATGAATTGGATATGCTCCTTTGTGCACCATATCCAACCTGGGCAGATGGAGGAGACTTTATGCTCCATTTTCTGACACGTAATTAGTTTTTAAGGGATGATCAAGTTACATATACAAAGTTTAGAACAATTTTTTCATTTGGGAGTGGCATGTACAGTAACCAGCCTATAACATAAGAATTTTCTGACTTTATTTCCTTGCGTGGCTTACACACTCCACAACTTGACTTTGCTGTTCAGCCTTTCACCTGAATGTTTTCTACACACCTGCCTGACAGAAAACCAGTCCAGCAACATCTCTAAACAAAGCACTCCATACAGAGCTATGAAACAAGACATGCACAGACTGAATGCAGGCTAATTTTATGCAATACAGTTTTTTACCCAAACGATAAGCAATTGTCACGTTTTTCTGTACCATCTCCTCCTCTCTCCTTCCTGCCGTCATTGGCAATTTCCAGGATCTACTGACAAAAAAATAAGTAAAAATAAATTACCTGTTGCAGGCTCCTCCCCTTGTCGGATTCATGCAGTGATGCCACAGTCAAACTTCCATGACTGTAAATTACAAAGTCAATGGCCTTGGACTATCAAGTCAGTTAGCTATTAAAATGTTACTATTTTACATTATGGTAATGAATGCTTTCAAAAAACAAATTTGAAATCTATTTTTGTTGTTGTTTATAAACTCCATTTAAGATTGCAGCAGAACAAAGCTTAAAAATCAGATCTCTAATTAGGACATCTGTAACTTGGCATTTTATATTAAAAAGGCTGTCCGCGTGGCTTATCAAAGACCGTAGGCTTTGCACACCACAGCAGCAACCACATGAGGCTACTTTCTGTTTATTTCTCCATCAGCATCCCACATCTGTAAGATTGTGCTCATATCTACGGGTATATGAATAACAGAATTAGTTTTGCAAAATATAGGGGAAGACAGCACACCTCCACTAGCACTGCCCTATACATAGCTTTTAATTACTTTGAATATAACTTTTAATTATTTCAGCAGAGAGAGGCAGTCATCAATCCCTGCATTAAGGCAAGGAGTATTCAGGGAGAACCGTTTTGGAAAGGGTGGCTTGGGAGAAGCAGCAAGACGGAGAGGTGGTGGGGCAGAAGTTGCAGCTGGTACACATCCAGCAGTCGTGGCTGCATCAGCCGCACTGCGAGGGAGCCAGGGCTCGCTGCCAGCCAACTGGCGGGGAAGTAAGACGAAGAGGCGAGTCTATGAAGAAAGGCTGCAGCAGCGTGGGAGGACTATGACCTTTTGATCTCCGAGATGTTCCTGATGTACCAAAGTGACATGTCAGCTCTAATAGGCTGCACTCTCCAACTGGTGGCAGGGGCCTACAAATTACTGTGAGATCTGAAGGCATTTGTTGTGATGATCCTGGCCTGGACGGGGCATATCAGCGCTTCCCCAGCAGGACTATCTGACAGTCTATCCCAACGATTCCCAAACCAGGGGTCGTAACCTCCAGCAGGGTCACAGCCGCACAGAGTGGGGTCGCGAGCCTGACAGAGATGTGATTGTTTATGTTAGTATTTAGGGTCGCAAGCTCGGCTGGGGTGAGTTCACCACCAGAAACAGAGGCACAAACAGAAACTATTTGGGAACAGCTGGTCTAACAGATTTCACGCTCAGAAACAACTTCTTGATACTCAGCTAAAATGTGCCCGAACTACTCCCTTACATACCCATGTGCCAGCCTGAAACAACAGCTCCCCTGCCAGGTATCAGACTGGCTCAAATTACTCCTGAAGAATCATGGCTGCTTACCCAGTAGCAGCGTCTGCTTTGGGGTTTGCTTTTTCCTGACAAATTTTCCATTGTTGACAGTGGAGCTATTAATACTTGAGCCACTGTCTTTTCTACCTTTCCTCAGAAGAGGGATGTATCTAGTTAGGCACCAGCTCAGGCAGGAATCTTCTGTAGACTGCAGCTTGCCTGGGAGACTGGAACAACAGCAGGACATTTTAGGAGAGTAGAAATTAGTATAAACAAAGCCTTCCTTTAGTTAAGCTCCAGGCATTTCCTCTTTCTACCATTTCTTCACCCATATTTCTGTACAGCACTGTGACCACTTGGGTTGCTCTTCTCTGAACGCTCCTTTATTTTATTTTTCAGTATAACTGATATTATGAGAAGACAAGCAGAATCCAGATTAGATGCATTTTGCCCATGTGGAGCACGCAAAATCTGCTCACACTCGAGTTGCCTATTTTCATTAAATTAAGAGATAACACACCAACCATATACCGTCTTTTTATTATCATGTTATGTTTGGGTTTGAATGTAATGTTTTAGGAGCAGACCATCACTGGGAAGAAGTTCAGACACATATATATCATGCTCACATGCCAGCGCACCCAGATTCAACCTCCAAAAAAGGCTAATAGGTTATAAAATTTCCATCATTTAAGACAATAAATCATTATTACAATAATAAAGCAGGAAATACACACAAATTAAGCAGAAACACCAATGTGCTCTTTTTACAATTAAGGGGAATCATCAATCATAGAGGCTGCCTGAGATTAAGGAGCCACTTTTTCAAACATCCTGCAGTAAACCCAGAGGAAACCCAGCTGGAACTGCAACTAGAACATAGGCATCAGACTCTGAAATCATCCTCTGTCCCCTCGTCCTCGCCTTCCCTTTTGGCATAACACCTGCACCTAGGCTTACTCCTAACTGGTTCAAGTTCTGCAGGTGAGCCATATGCTTCATGTAACGCCACAAGCCAAATATAATTCCCACAGTGATGTTTTCCCATGTATAGAAATCCTTCTGATCCCTCCCAGTTCCACCAGAAGAGAGATCCACTGCTGTAGGGCTGCAGAAGGAATTTAGAGCCAAACCATGTCTTGTGTTTCTGATTAAACCACTGATTTGCAGGACCACAGTAACAATGCAGGTCGATCTTTTCTATTCTGCACAGGATGGGAAGAAAGAGCGGAGGAGGAGGAGAAGGAATTACTACCATTAAATAACCAGGTCTCTTAATGCTACTTTTATGGTATAAACAAAAGTCTAAATTCCAATGTATAAAAGAACATAATTTCTATATTCACCCACACTGAAATATGAGTTAGTCTTATTTTTAAACATTTTTAGGGCATAAGGAGATGACCAACTGCAATCTTGTTATGATGCTTTATAGCTATATGCCATCAACTGAAACTCAGTTGACTGACCTGTGCATGCTCTCAGTTTACTGCAGTTAAAGGAAAACAGGAATAAACTAGTGTGGGTAGCAGGATTCATGCAAATCCATTTCACTTTGCATTGGAAGGTGCAACACGTACTCAGTTGCACTTTTTCTCAGTTGAGGTAAGTTACTTAGCAGCTGAGAGGTGCTAACTCCTAACCGCTCAACTATGACTGTAAGCACTTCTGTTATCACGCCTCTGATTATATAGATGAGTGATTCCCAGCAAATGTACCTGAAGGGTTTTTGGATTACAAATTGTCGATTAATGATTGTAAGTCATATCACGTCTTCATAAAGAAACCACAACAAAGCAGTAAAACTTTGTATTCTATCATCGCGGCAATTAGGAAATGAGGAATGGAGATTCGCTTAAACTGATATATAGAGGCCTCTGAATGCTGCTGCTGACAGTTTTCAACCCTTTCGTAGTCTAGATCAAGTGATTATGCATATGTCATTCAGCTTGAAATTTCCATAGACACGTACAGTCTCTGTAACACTGTTTTACTGAGAGATTTATCTTTTGATTAAAAAGCCGTTAAAATTTGGCTGGATGTTATTATGTCACTACTTCCCACTTGTTGAAATATAGCCTCAAAATTAGTACAGGCTGACATGACCACTGTTATCATGAAATCTAACTACTCCATACACCACCGCAACCCTGCATCATGCAGAAACAATCACAGTATCATTTCCCCTAATGGTTAATATCATTTGTTCCAGGCCCTGTAATGATGGTGCACTTCCTTCAGGCACTCTCAACAGCCAGAAGGGCTTTTTTCCTTCCACCAAAGCACTGGGGTGCAGACTTCACTACTGCTAAGAGCAGAGAGTTACCAGAAACACAAACACAGTGGAAGTCCAAGAATCAAATCCTATTTTGAGGAGGCTCATTTTTCCCTCCAACATGGATTAATGAGTTTTATCAAGTTCCCTCTTTTTTTTGGTGCCCACTGCTTACCCATCCTGAAGTGGATGTGTTATATACTATGCTGACTTCTAGCAGGTTAAGGAAGATGAGCTCCTTTTTCACCTTTCAGTGTATGTGGGCCTAACAATCTTTTTCGTGAAGGATCTGAAGCTGGAAAAGTAACTCAAAGACAGAACAGACTGAAGGAACAAAAGGCTTCCCACAGTTAGCTGGTGAAGGGGATTACAGGGTCGATGCTGGGGTAGTTTCTTAAAAGACAGCTAAGACATGAAGTCCAGCAGTAAAATAAAGAATTAGAAACAACTCCAGCTGTTCCCTTACAGCTCACGTGAATGGGAACCAGTGAGCTGAGTAACTCTTATCAACTCCTATGCTAAAGTCAGAGATATCCAGGGCTCAGACCTGGAAGCACAATCCTGTGGCTCACTGATCTCTCCTGTCCCATCATGGGAGGGTAGTTGGTCTTGGGCCTGAGTGGGAACCAAATCATGAGGTGAGAAGTAGCAACTCATATCAAAGTAAAAAGAGAGGCAAACTTCACTACACTTCCCTGTTATCATCATCACTGTAGAGGGCAAAAGATATATTGTAGCACTTCACTATCTTGATAAGCCATAAAACAAGAAAAGAACTCCATTACCTTTTCAGGGATACGTTTTAGTCTTCAGGGTTCACACCTGCACACCAGTCTCAGTTGGAAAATTTACTCTTCAGTATGCATAGACGTGGATTAATTGTTGGAATTCACCTTTCAAATAATCTGGCAATACCACTAGTGTTATGTGTACTCATTGCCTTTCTGCACATCTAAAATTCACTAACCTTCCCAGGGTCTACATAATGGGTGACAATCAAAAGATCTTTCTTACACCATGCCACATGGTTCTTGAGTTTCATAAACAGGCCCAGTAATCTCCATACAGATTATTCCATAATGGTAACAAAAAAAAAAAGAGTTTTAGTAACTATTCCCAAATATTTGGGTCTCAGAATGTCAGAGTAGATTCATATTAAAAAGATAGGATATTAATTTATGAATTGCTCTTATTTAAAAACCTATTATAATTAACACCACAGTTTCAATGATCCAAGACAAACTATCTCTTCTTTCAAGCAAAATTGTGTAAAACGGCCTGTAATAGGTTTACAGAGCATTCAGCTAAAATACTAAAGGTCTAAAACATGCCAAAGTGTTATGATACTTCCTAATCTATTTAAATTCATATCATGCTGGAACACTTCACTAGGACATGCATTATTCTGCATTAGCTTTAAAACTACAAGGAGGAATTCTTTTAGAAACTTGTTTAACAGCTGCTTCATTCAGAAGTTCACACTTCCTGCAAAACAGGTATGTTTGGGTTCTCACAGAATATTCTTTTTTATTTTTTATTAAGTCACCTGCACATCCAACCTTAAGCATAAGTGTATACATAAATCAATAAATAAACAAACCAAAACCAACCAACAGCCTCTGATCTCTGGGGGCCCCTCAGTTCTCTTGGTAATTCCTTCAGTGTTTTCTCTCCATTCAGCACCAGGACTGAAAAAAGGGATTTGAAGGGAGAGAAGTAATAAACTGCAGAACTGGTCTTACTCTGGGGTGAAAAGCAGGTCAACTCATTATTTTCCCCATAGGAATATCTTGAAATATTAAGAAAGAAAAAAAAGTTGCAAAATAAAAATATATCCCCATATTAAAAAAATGGTAAACTGAGGCTTGAAGAGTAAAATGATTTAACCACAATCTGACAGGAGATCAAGGGCAAAGCAAAGCAAAGAAGCCAAAGATTCCAGCTTCAAATCTTCTGCCCCTAAACTAAAGTCGGAAAATCCTGTGGGTAGGAGATATTATAGTAGCTTAGTTTTCTCCAGTCTCTACAACACAAAAGCCTACTTCTGCCCAGCAGCTTAAAAGAATTCAAGATCACAGCAACAAAGATGAAAAGGTCAGACTAAACTCATTGCTCACACCGCGCACTAAAAATACACAATGCTATGACAAACCGCTCGATGAACACAAATGGCAGAAGATTGAATGCTGGCCTCCCCAGAGCTAGCGCAAGTTTACAGATAATTTTAAACATAAAATAATTCTGACTTTTCCAAACAAATATTTGAAAGTGCTGGCTGAGACTGAAGAAGCCCAAGGCAGCATTCCTTTTTTTTGCCTGACGCTTTGTGCACGCTGGGAGGGGGATGCTGTTCTTGTTCATACCGACATGCCCCTGAGCTTTTTCCAAGGAAGATGGAGTTTGGCTTTGATGTTTGCAAGAGGAAGTTAGAACTTGCAGCTGGCAGATATATTAATAGGATAGGCACTGGTGGACTAGAAGGGACCTCGAGTAGGTCATACTGTCCTATCTCTTTGCAGCATAGTACAATTTGCGTAAGTTTGCTTAACCTGAGTTTTCCAAGACTAACACTTGTGAAACACACAAATTTCACCTTCCAGCTAGCACTCAAACACACAGGCTTAGAATTCATTTCTAACATTCCTCTATATTAGGTAAAATCCTATCATGTGAACTTTGCAAAAATAAAAACAGTACAGTCACAGCCACAGATAGCTTGTTTAAAGATATCAAAAGTCACACAAAGTATTTTGTTGTGTTGTTGTGGATGTTTGAACTCCATTTCTACTGTTTACTTAACCCAATGCAGCTTAAATACTTTTTTTTTCCTTTATTAAGGAGATTATTTTAATTGGGGTAAGGAGTAATTTTTACACATTTAAATAATAAAGCATTAATTCTTCAAGCCACATTTTGAAGCTTAGTGATAGTCCCAGGCTCATCTGACCATTTCTGCAATCTAAAGTAACCTTAAGGCTTCTCAAAGTTGTCTTTGACTGGAACAGCTAAACAAGTCTATTCCATAAAGCAAGGATGAAAGTGAAATAGCAGTATTCACAACATGTTCCAGTCTATTCCCTACAATGACAGGGGTTGCGAGAAGGCTACATAAGAATGGTATGGCTACAAATAAAAACTGAGTTTGCTTCCTAGGGAAGAAGTGACAGCCTTATGTGCCTGAGAATTTTAGAGCTGCAGAAAAACATTATTAGTCTTACTGAACTCCTTCAGATGATAATCTGGGAAGTATGTAAAGGCCAAATGAATGCAAGAACTCAGCCCACAGGTACAGAAACTTTTTTATTTTATTCAGCACTTTAATTTGTAGCAAACTAAGCATTTTGTTTTCTGTCTTGAAGCAGAAGCATGCACAGATCTGGGAATTTAGCTGAACATAACCATTTCCTACAAGAAGTACCAACATAGAGTTCAAGAGTTCTTACATTGCTACGTAAGTGGTGGGATTTTACAGTCAGTGCTGCTTTTATAAAGCCTTTAAAGTTCTCATAAAAATCTAACATTTTTAGGGGACAAGTTTTCATGCACTGGATTACAATTTTACAGAAGACAAGCTTTGAGCCTGAAACAGCTTGACAATGTCCTTTCAGCTTGTGCATCAGATTAACTTTGTCACACATCAGATGAACAGCTTCCTTGGTTTCTTGCCTAATCTAACACATAACCCAAGCAGTTCCCTTCTAAAGCACAATCAGAAGTAAAAACAAAAGCCACTGTAACATTCTACTTCTTTCTAATAACACATTCAGTTTGAAATTTTCATTTCTGCCTCTATGGAAAGATTATCCTTTTAGAAAACCACTTACAGTGACGGGACTCTGATTTCAGATACGATTAAAGCAACATATTAGACATATACAAACCAAGGGGTCTGAGTTGCTTACAGGACTAATAATGTGTTATGGGTCCTTTCACATCTAGGTCACTGGTTCAAACTCAGCTTTAGCTGGTGATGAATGAAAAGGAAGAATGAGGTAAAAAACCCAGCCAAGAATCTGGCCTCCATTCCTGCCTCTGCAACATCCACTTTGTGCACTTGGGCTACTCACCTAACTACTCCTTCCTACAAATTCCACAGTTGTAAAATAGGAATAAATATTATTAATATCACACTAATCCTGGAAGACTAATTTATTAAGGATTCTTAAGTGTCCAAGATTGTCAGAAGATTAAAGTATTGGTACCTTCACGCTGTTCAATAGCTAACATGAAATGGGGTGACTTTCTCAGGACAGGTCAACACCTCAATGTTAAAAAAGAAAAACACTGGCCGTGCCTGTATCTTCTGATAGCAACATAAAAATGGAAATCAAATTCTGAATGGGCCTGAAATTCCACTTTTTCTCACAGGTAGACAGCACAGGTTAAAACTGAAGCAAACTGGAAATCCAGAAGCAGACATACTATGGATGAGAAAGACAAGAGACAACCACATAGTATGGAGATGCACTGTGCTCTCCCATTACACAACACAGCATGTAAATACCACATCTGCCAACGTTAGGCGACAGAAGAAGGAAGGAAGGGAGAGAAGGAAAGTTTATCACCCCTGCATCCTTTGATAAAACTTGAAGTAATGAAGGTGCTTGCACTGCTGCTGTCTGTGCTGTTCTTGTTCTGAGGCTAAACAAAGGTTTCCATTTTCAACAAGTGTCATGCTGGCATATTTTGCCACTTCAGACCCTTAATGAAAAACAAGGAATGAGAGAAACAAAGGAAAACAACACACACACAGAGCACCAAGACATTTTAACTCATTCTTGGGTTAAAAGGTGAAAAATAATGGTGGTAGAGAGTTTGGACACAACACGACAGCCTCATTAATAAGCTGTAACTGCTACAAAAATTGTTATACCATCTCTTACATAGTCCTGATTTCAGAATACTATTGAACTATGGCTCATAAACAGCACTGAGAGTCTTTCATATTTGCAGGAAAATTTAGAAAGATTACAACTATTCCATGCTTTTTCCAGAGCCTCTTCAAATATTTTAACCATAAGAACAAAATATGTTTTACTGAGAACATACTTTGTTATTACTTCCACTTCAGATTCAGCTATGCCTTTCTTTTCAGAGGAAGCTCATACAGAGCAATTCTAAAGGACAAAGAAAAGCACAAGTACTGCAATCAAGAGCATTTAATGAGACAACGTGGAACAACTTCGTGCCAAGAAGGAAATCATAAAGATGAAAAATGATGCCGCCTTCTTCCAAATCTAGTTACCAAATTTCAACTCTTTCTAACAGAGGTAGGGAGCGATATTCAAGCAATGAACTTCAGAGATACTTTGGCAATGGATGGAGCCACCAAAAGCCACAAGCACAATTCCAAAATGATTTAATGGGTCGTGCTTTGCCCAAGCTCCTATTGACAAAATTATGAAGTAAACACATCAATCAGTGTTAAGGCATTACACTGAAGTTATTTGCTACTCTTTGACATTCTGTTTAATATTTCTTCAGCCTCTTCCTCTTGTCCATTGAAATGAGTTGCAGAAATAATGTCAGTTTTAACCACTGCTTCGCTGGTTTTGCCACCAAGCTGTTCTTGTGTTAAGTCAGACAAGCTTGAGAGGGCTGCTTGTCATCAACCAGAACAACGATAAGCTGATCAGAACCACCAGAAAGTGCAACAAGGAGAGAAAGAGGGGTAATACCCATATCATACAAAGTGGGAAGTCTACATGTAATTATCATGCCTTTGCAGGGAAGATGAGCATTGCTTAACATCATACATTTAGGTCTATGCATGAACTGAACTCTGAAGAGCAAACTTCTCTGCATCTGTCCCTGACTGAGGGTACTCTATTCTTTGCAAGTGGGAAAAGCTGAGATTATTATATTACTTTGCAAACCTTGATTCAGAACTATCTTTTTTTTCTTAGCACAGTTAAGTCCTTGCTATTACCCCAAAAATGTGTGCTTGTCTCTAATTCTGTGCAGAAAAAAGA